>NW_028270158.1:48782295-49082295 GCF_037043375.1 Chiloscyllium plagiosum
CTCTTTTGCTTTCTCTTTTTTCTCTCTTTTTCTCTTTTTTCGATCTCATTTTCTCTCTCTTTTTCTCATTTTGTCTCTCTTTTTCTCTCTTTTTTGTCTCTTTTTTCTCTCTTTTTCTCTGGTTTTTTCTCTCTTTTTCACTCTCTTTTTCTCTCTCTTTTTCTTTCTCTTTTTCTCTCTCTTTTTCTCTCTTTCTTCCTCTCTTTCTCTCTTTTTCTCTTATTCACTCTCTTTTTCTTTCTCCTTTTCTCTCTCTTTTCTCTCTCTTGTCTCTCTCTTTTATCTCTATTTTCTCTCTCTTTTTCTCTCTTTTTCTCACCCTTTTTCTCTCGTTTTCTCACTCTTTTTCTCTCTCTTATCTCTCTCTTTTTGTCTCTCTTTCACTTTCTTTTTCTCTCTCTCTTAATCTCTCTCTCTTTCTCTTTTCTCTCTCTTTTTCACTGTCTTTTTCTTTCTCTTTTTCTTTCTCTTTTCTCTCTCTTTCTCTCTTTTTCTCTCTCCTCTTTCTCTCTCTTTTTCTCTCATTTTCTCTCCCTTTCTCTCTCTCTTTTCTCTCTCATTTCTCTCTCTTTTTCTCTCACTTGTTCACCTCTCATTTTCCTCTCTTTCTTTTCTCTCTTTTCTCTTTTCTCTCTCTTTTTCTCTTCTTCTCTCTCTTTCTCTCTCTCTTTTTCTCTTTTTCTCTCTCTTTTTCTCTTCTTCTCTCTTTATCTCTCTCTCTTTTCTCTCTTTTTCACTTTTTCTCTCTCTTTTTCTCTTTTTCTTTCTATTTTTCTTTCTCTTTTTCTTTCTCTTTTTCTCTCTCTTTTTCACTTTGTCACTTTTTTCTCTCTTTCATTCTTTTCTCTCTTTTGTCTCCCTATTTTCTCTCTCTTTTTCTCTCTCTTTTTTCTCTCTTTTTCTCTTTTTCTCTCACTTCTTCTCTCTCTTTTCACTTTTTCACTCTTTTTCTCTCTTTTGCTCTTCTTTTTCTCTCTTTTGCTCTCCCTTTTTCTCTCTTTCTTCTCTCTCTTTCTCTGTCTTTTTCTCTCTCATTTTCTCACTATTTTTCTCTCTCATTTTTTCTCTCTCTCTTTCTCTTTTTTCTCTCTTTTTCTCTTTTTCTCTCTCTTTTTCTTTCACTTTTTCTCTCTCTTTTTCTCTCTTCTTTCTCTCTTTCTCTCTTTTTCTCTTTTTCACTCTCTTTTTCTTTCTCCCTTTTCTATCTTTTTCTCTCTCTTGTCTCTCTCTTTTTGTCTCTTTGTCTCTCCCTATTGCTCTCTATTTTTCTCTCTTTGTCTCTCTTTTTCTCTTTTTCTCTTCCTGTTTCTTTCTCTTTTTCTCTTCCGTTCTCTATCTCTTTGCTCTCTCATTTTCCTCTCTTTTTCTCTCTCTTTTTCTCTCCCTTTCTCTCTCTTTTTCTCTCTCATGTTTCTTTCTTTTCTCTCCAATTATCTCTTTTTCTTTCTCTTTTTTCTCTCTTTTTCTCTTTTTCGATCTCATTTCTCTCTCTTTTTCTCATTTTGTCTCTCTTTTTTCTCTCTTTTTGTCTCTTTTTCTCTCTTTTTCTCTGTTTTTTTTCTCTCTTTTTCTTTTCTCTTTTTCTCTCTCTTTTTTCTTTCTCTTTTTCTCTCTCTTTTTCTCTTTTCTTTCTCTCTTTCTCTCTTTTCCTCTTTTTCACTATCTGTTTTCTTTCTCCTTTTCTCTCTTTTTCTCTCTCTTGTCTCTCTCTTTTATCTCTATTTTTCTCTCTCTTTTTCTCTCTTTTTCTCACCCTTTTTCTCTCGTTTTCTCACTCTTTTTCTCTCTCTTATCTCTCTCTTTTTGTCTCTCTTTCACTTTCTTTTTCTGTCTCTCTTATGCTCTCTCTCTTTCTCTTTTTCACTGACTTTTTCTTTCTCTTTTTCTTTCTCTTTTTCTTTCTCTTTTCTCTCTCTTTCTCTCTCTTTTTCTCTCTCTTTCTCTCTCTTTTCTCTCTCATTTTCTCTCTTTTTCTCTCACTTGTTCACTCTCATTTCTCTCTCTCTTTTTCTCTCTTTTTCTCTTTTCTCTCTTTTCTCCTTTTCTCTCTTTTTCTCTTCTCTCTCTCTTTTCTCTCTCTCTCTCTTTTTCTCTCTCTTTTCTCTTTTTCTCTCTCTTTTTCTCTCTTCTCTTTTCTCTCTCTTTCACTTTTCTCTCTCTTTCTTTCTCTTTTTCTCTCTCTTGTTTCTCTTTTTCTCTCTCTTTCACTTTTCTCTCTTGTCACCTACTTTCACTTTTTTCCTCTTTCTTCTCTCTATTTCTCTTCTCTTTTTCTCTCTCTTTTCCTTTTTCTCTCTTTTTCTCTTTTTCTCTCTCTTCTTATCTCTTTTCACTTTTCACTCTTTTTCTCTCTTTTGCTCTCTCTTTTTCTCTCTTTTGCTCTCCCTTTTCTCTCTTTCTTCTCTCTCTTTTTCTGTCTTTTTCCTCTCTCTTTTTATCTCTTTGTCTCTCCCTATTTCTCTCTATTTTCTCTCATTGTCTCTCTTTTTCTCTTTTTCTCTCCCTTTCTCTCTCTCTTTTCTCTCTCTCTCTTTTCTCTCTCATTTTCTCTCTTTTTCTCACTTTTTCTCTCCCTTTCTCTCTCTTTTTCTCTCTCGTTTTTCTTTCTTTTCTCTCCATTTATCTCTTTTTCTGTCTCTTTTTTCTCTCTTTTTCTATCTTTTTCTCTCTCAATTTCTCTCTTTCTCTCCCACTATCTCTCTCTTTTTCTCCTCATTTTCTCTCTTTTTCTCTCACTTTTTCACTCTCATTTTCTCTCTCTCTTTTCTCTCTTTTTCTCTTTTCTCTCTCTTTTTCTTTCTCTTTTTCTCTTTTTAACTTTTTCACTCTTTTTCTCTCTTTTGTCTCTCTCTTTTCTCTCTCCTTTTCCCACACTTTTTCTCTTTTTCTCTCCCTTTTTCACTATTTTTCTCTCTTTTCTCTCCCTTTCTCTCTCTCTTTTCTCTCTCATTTTCTCTCTTTTTTCTCTCACTTTTTCACTCTCATTTTCTCGCTCTCTCTTTATCTCGTCTTTTTCTCTTTTTCTCTCTCTTTTTCTCTTCTTCTCTCTCTTTATCTCTCTCTTTTTTCTCTCTTTTTCTCTTTTTGTCTCTCTTTTTGTCTCTCTTTTTCTCTTTTTCTTTCTCTTTTCTCTCTCTTTTTCACTTTTTCACTCTTTTTCTCTCTTGCTCTCTCTTTTTCTCTCTTTTGTCTCTCTCTTTTCTCTCTCTTTTTCTCTCTCCTTTTCTCACACTTTTTCTCTCTCTTTTCTCTCCCTTTTTCTCTCTTTTTCTATCTTTTTCTCTCTCTTTTTCTCTCTTTCTCTCTCACTTTTCTCTCTTTTCTCTCTCATTTTCTCTCTCTTTTTCTCTCTTTTTCTCTCCCTTTTTCTCTCTCGTTTTTCTTTCTTTTCTCTCCATTTATCTCTTTTTCTGTGTCTTTTTTTCTCTCTTTTTCGCTCTCATTTTCTCTCTTTTTTTCTCGTTTTGTCTCTCTTTTTTCTCTTTTTTGTCACTTTTCTCTCTCTTTTTCTCTGTTTTTTCTCTCTCTTTTTCACTCTCTTTTTCTTTCTCTCTTTCTCTCTCTTTTTCTCTTTTTCTTTCTCTTTTTCTTTCTCTTTTCTCTCTCTTTTTCACTTTTTCACTTTTTTCTCTCTTTCACTCTTTTCTCTCTTTTGTCTCCCTATTTTATCTCTCTTTTTCTCTCTCTTTTTTCTCTCTCTTTTATCTCTCTTTTTCGCTCACTTCTTCTCTCTCTTTTTCACTTTTTCACTCTTTTTCTCTCTTTTGCTCTCTTCTTTTTCTCTCGTTTGCTCTCCCTTTTTCTCTCTTTCTTCTCTCTCTTTTCTCTGTCTTTTTCTCTCTCATTTTCTCACTACTTTTCTCTCTCTTTTTCTCTCTCTTTTTATCTCTTTGTCTCTCCCTATTGCTCTCTATTTTTCTCTCTTTTGTCTCTCTTTTTCTCTTTTTCTCTTCCTGTTTCTCTCTCTTTTTCTCTCCCGTTCTCTCTCTCTTTTCTCTCTCATTTTCTCTCATTTTCTCTCTTTTTCTCTCCCTTTCTCTCTCTTTTTCACTCTCATTTTTCTTTCTTTTCTCTCCATTTATCTCTTTTGCTTTCTCTTTTTTCTCTCTTTTTCTCTTTTTTCGATCTCATTTTCTCTCTCTTTTTCTCATTTTGTCTCTCTTTTTTCTCTCTTTTTTCTCTCTTTTTTCTCTCTTTTTCTCTGTTTTTTTCTCTCTTTTCTTTCTCTTTTTCTCTCTCTTTTTCTTTCTCTTTTTCTCTCTCTTTTTCTCTCTTTCTTTCTCTCTTTCTCTCTTTTCCTCTTTTTCACTGTCTGTTTCTTTCTCCTTTTCTCTCTTTTTCTCTCTCTTGTCTCTCTCTTTTATCTCTATTTTTCTCTCTCTTTTCTCTCTTTTTCTCACCCTTTTTCTCTCGTTTTCTCACTCTTTTTCTCTCTCTTATCTCTCTCTTTTTGTCTCTCTTTCACTTTCTTTTTCTGTCTCTCTTATGCTCTCTCTCTTTCTCTTTTTCACTGACTTTTTCTTTCTCTTTTTCTTTCTCTTTTCTTTCTCTTTTTCTTTCTCTTTTTCTCTCTCTTTCTCTCTCTCTTTTTCTCTCATTTCTCTCCCTTTCTCTCTCTCTTTCTCTCTCATTTTTTCTCTTTTTGTCTCACTTGTTCACGTCTCATTTTCTCTCTCTCTCTTTCCTCTCTTTTTCTCTTTTCTCTTCTTTTTCTCTTCTTCTCTCTCTTTTCTCTCTATTTTTCTCTCTCTTTTTCTCTCTTTTTCTCTCCCTTTCTCTCTCTCTTTTCTCTCACATTTTCTCTCTTTTTCTCTCACTTTTCACTCTCATTTTCTCTCTCTCTTTTTCTCTCCTTTTCTCACTTTTTCTCTTTTTCTCTCTCTTTTCCTCTTCTTCTCTCTCTTTTTCTCTCTCTTTTTTCTCTCTTTTTCTCTTTTTGTCTCTCTTTTTTGTCTCTCTTTTTCTCTCTTTTTCTTTCTCTTTTCTCTCTCTTTTTCACTTTTTCACTCTTTTTCTCTCTTTTGCTCTCTTTTTCTCTCTTTTCTCTCTCTCTTTTCTCTCTCGTTTTCTCTCCTCCTTTTCTCACACATTTTTTCTCTCTTTTCTCTCCCCTTTTCTCTCTTTTTCTATCTTTTTCTGTCTCTTTTTGTCTCTTTCTCTTTCTCTTTTTCTCACTTTTTCTCTCTCATTTTTCTCTCTCTTTTTCTCTCATTTTCTCTCCCTTTTTCTCTCTCATTTTTCTTTCTTTTCTCTCCATTTATCTCTTTTTCTGTGTCTTTTTTCTCTCTTTTTCTATCTTGTTCACTCTCATTTACTCTCTCTTTTTCTCTTTTTGTCTCTCTTTTTTCTCTCTTTTTTGTCTCTTTTTTCTCTCTTTTTCTTTTTTTTCCTCTCTTTTTCACTCTCTATTTCTCTCTCTTTTTCTCTCTCATTTTCTCTCTCTTTTTCTCTCGTTCTTTCTGTCTTTCTCTCTCGTTTTCTCTTTTTCACTCTCTTTTTCTTTCTCCTTTTCTCTCTTTTTCTCTCTCTTGTCTCTCTCTTTCTCTCTCTCTTTTCTCTCACATTTTCTCTCTTTTTCTCTCACTTTTTCACTCTCATTTTCTCTCTCTCTTTTTCTCTCTTTTTCTCACTTTTCTCTTTTTCTCTCTCTTTTCCTCTTCTTCTCTCTCTTTTTCTCTCTCTTTTTTCACTCTTTTTCTCCTTTTTCTCTCTCTTTTTCTCTCTCCTTTTCTTTCTCTTTTTCTTTCTCTTTTTCTCTCTCTTTTTCAGTTTTTTACTCTTTTTCTCTCTTTTGCTCTCTTTTTCTCTTCTTTTGTCTCTCTTTTCTCTCTCTTTTTCTCTCTCCTTTCCTCACACTTTTTCTCTCTCTTTTCTATCCCTTTTTCTCTCTTTTCTATCTTTTTCTCTCTCTTTTTCTGTCTCTTTATCTCACCCTTTTTCTCTCGTTTTCTCACACTTTTTCTCGCTCTTATCTCTCTCTTTTTGTCTCTTTCACTTTCTTTATCTCTCTCTCTTACTCTCTCTCTCTTTCTCTTTCTCTCTCTCTTTTTCACTCTTTTTCTTTCTCTTTTTCTTTCTCTTTTTCTCTCTCTTTCTCTCTCTCTTTTACTCTCTCTCTTTCTCTCTTCTTTTTCCTCTCATTTTCTCTCCCTTTATCTCTCTCTTTTCTCTCTCTTTTTCTCTCTCTTTTTTAACTCTTTTTCTCTTTTTCTCTCTCTTTTTCTCTCTCTTTTTCTTTCTCTTTTTCTTTCTCTTTTTCTTTCTCTTTTCTCTCTCTCTCTCTCTTTTCTCTCTCTTTCTTCTCTTCTCTTCTTTTTCTCTCTCTTTTTCTCTCTTTTTCTCTCGCTGTCTCTCTCTCTTTTCTCTCACATTTTCTCTCTTTTTCTCTCACTTTTTCACTCTCATTTTCTCTCTCTCTTTTTCTCTCCTTTTCTCACTTTTTCTCTTTTTCTCTTTCTTTTCCTCTTGTTCTCTCTCTTTTTCTCTATCTTTTTTCACTCTTTTTCTCTCTTTGTCTCTCTTTTTGTCTCTCTTTTTCTTTCTCTTTTTCTTTCTCTTTTTCTCTCTCTTTTTCAGTTTTCACTCTTTGTCTCTCTTTTGCTCTCTCTTTTTCTCTCTTTTGTCTCTCTCTTTTCTCTCTCTTTTTCTCTTTTTCTCACCCTTTTTCTCTCGTTTTCTCACTCTTATTCTCGCTCTTATCTCTCTCTTTTTGTCTCTCTTTCACTTTCTTTATCTCTCTCTCTTACTCTCTCTCTCTTTCTCTTTTTCTTTTCTTTTTCACTCTCTTTTCTTTCTCTTTTTCTTTCTCTTTTTCTCTCTCTTTCTCTCTCTCTTTTCTCTCTCTCTTTCTCTCTCTTTTTCTCTCATTTTCTCTCCCTTTCTCTCTCTCTTTTCTCTCTCATTTTTTCTCTTTTTGTCTCACTTGTTCACTCTCATTTTCTCTCTCTCTCTTCTCTCTTTTTCTCTTTCTCTCTCTTTTTCTCTTCTTCTCTCTCTTTTTCTCTCTCTTTTTCTCTTCTTCTCTCTTTCTCTCTCTCTCTTTTCTCTCTTTTTCACTTTTTCTCTCTCTTTTTCCTCAATTTCTCTCTCTTTTTCTTTCTCTTTATCTTTCTCTTTTTCTCTCCCTCTCTCATTTCTCTCTCTTTTACTCTCTCTTTTTCTCTCTTTTTCTCTCCCTTTCTCTCTCTCTTTTCTCTCACATTTTCTCTCTTTTTCTCTCACTTTTTCACTCTCATTTTCTCTCTCTCTTTTTCTCTCTTTTTCTCACTTTTCTCTTTTTCTCTCTCTTTTCCTCTTCTTCTCTCTCTTTTTCTCTCTCTTTTTTCACTCCTTTTCTCTTTTTCTCTCACTTTTTCTTTCTCTTTTTCTTTCTCTTTTTCTCTCTCTTTTCAGTTTTTTACTCTTTTTCTCTCTTTTGCTCTCTCTTTCTTCTCTCTTTTGTCTCTCTTTTCTCTCTCTTTTTCTCTCTCCTTTCCTCACACTTTTTCTCTCTCTTTTCTATCCCTTTTTCTCTCTTTTTCTAATCTTTTTCTCTCTCTTTTTCTCTCTTTATCTCACCCTTTTTCTCTCGTTTCTCACTCTTTTTCTCGCTCTTATCTCTCTCTTTTTGTCTCTCTTTCACTTTCTTTATCTCTCTCTCTTACTCTCTCTCTCTTTCTCTTTCACTCTCTCTTTTTCACATTTTTTTTTCTTTCTCTTTTTCTTCTCTTTTTCTCTCTCTTTCTCTCTCTCTTTTCTCTTCTCTCTTTCTCTCTCTTTTTCTCTCATTTTCTCTCCCTTTCTCTCTCTCTTTTCACTCTCTTTTTCTCACTTTTTCTCTTTTCTCTCTCTTTTCCTCTTCTTCTCTCTCTTTTTAACTCTTTTTCTCTTTTTCTCTCTCTTTTTCTCTCTCTTTTTCTTCTCTTTTTCTTTCTCTTTTTCTTTCTTTTTCTCTCTCTCTCTTTTTCTCTCTCTTTCTCTCTCTCTTTTTCTCTCTTTTTCTCTCCCTTTCTCTCTCTCTTTTCTCTCACATTTTCTCTCTTTTTCTCTCACTTTTTCACTCTCATTTTCTCTCTCTCTTTTTCTCTCCTTTTCTCACTTTTTCTCTTTTTCTCTCTCTTTTCCTCTTCTTCTCTCTCTTTTTCTCTCTCTTTTTTCTCTCTTTTTCTCTTTTTGTCTCTCTTTTTGTCTCTCTTTTTTCTCTCTTTTTCTTTCTCTTTTCTCTCTCTTTTTTCACTTTTTCACTCTTTTTCTCTCTTTTGCTCTCTTTTTCTCTCTTTTCTCTCTCTCTTTCTCTCTCGTTTTCTCTCTCCTTTTCTCACACATTTTTTCTCTCTTTTCTCTCCCCTGTTCTCTCTTTTTCTATCTTTTTCTGTCTCTTTTTGTCTCTTTCTCTTTCTCTTTTTCTCACTTTTTCTCTCTCATTTTCTCTCTCTTTTTCTCTCATTTTCTCTCCCTTTTTCTCTCTCATTTTTCTTTCTTTTCTCTCCATTTATCTCTTTTTCTGTGTCTTTTTCTCTTCTTTTTCTATCTTGTTCACTCTCATTTACTCTCTCTTTTTCTCTTTTTGTCTCTCTTTTTTCTCTCTTTTTTGTCTCTTTTTTCTCTCTTTTCTCTTTTTTTTCCTCTCTTTTTCACTCTCTATTTCTCTCTCTTTTTCTCTCTCATTTTCTCTCTCTTTTTCTCTCGTTCTTTCTGTCTTTCTCTCTCGTTTTCTCTTTTTCACTCTCTTTTTCTTTCTCCTTTTCTCTCTTTTTCTCTCTCTTGTCTCTCTCTTTCTCTCTCTCTTTTCTCTCACTTTTTTTCTCTTTTTCTCTCACTTTTTCACTCTCATTTTCTCTCTCTCTTTTTCTCTCTTTTTCTCACTTTTCTCTTTTTCTCTCTCTTTTCCTCTTCTTCTCTCTCTTTTTCTCTCTCTTTTTTCACTCTTTTTCTCTTTTTCTCTCTCTTTTTCTCTCTCCTTTTCTTTCTCTTTTTCTTTCTCTTTTTCTCTCTCTTTTTCAGTTTTTTACTCTTTTTCTCTCTTTTGCTCTCTCTTTTTCTCTCTTTTGTCTCTCTCTTTTCTCTCTCTTTTTCTCTCTCCTTTCCTCACACTTTTTCTCTCTCTTTTCTATCCCTTTTTCTCTCTTTTTCTATCTTTTTCTCTCTCTTTTTCTCTCTTTATCTCACCCTTTTTCTCTCGTTTTCTCACTCTTTTTCTCGCTCTTATCTCTCTCTTTTTGTCTCTCTTTCACTTTCTTTATCTCTCTCTCTTACTCTCTCTCTCTTTCTCTTTCTCTCTCTCTTTTTCACTCTCTTTTTCTTTCTCTTTTTCTTTCTCTTTTTCTCTCTCTTTCTCTCTCTCTTTTTCTCTCTCTCTTTCTCTCTCTTTTTCTCTCATTTTCTCTCCCTTTCTCTCTCTCTTTTCTCTCTCTTTTTCTCTCTCTTTTTTTAACTCTTTTTCTCTTTTTCTCTCTCTTTTTCTCTCTCTTTTTCTTTCTCTTTTTCTTTCTCTTTTTCTTTCTCTTTTTCTCTCTCTCTCTTTTCTCTCTCTTTTTCTCTCTATTTTTCTCTCTCTTTTTCTCTCTTTTTCTCTCCCTTTCTCTCTCTCTTTTCTCTCACATTTTCTCTCTTTTTCTCTCACTTTTTCACTCTCATTTTCTCTCTCTCTTTTTCTCTCCTTTTCTCACTTTTTCTCTTTTTCTCTTTCTTTTCCTCTTCTTCTCTCTCTTTTTCTCTATCTTTTTTCACTCTTTTTCTCTTTTTGTCTCTCTTTTTCTCTCTCTTTTTCTTTCTCTTTTTCTTTCTCTTTTTCTCTCTCTTTTTCAGTTTTTCACTCTTTGTCTCTCTTTTGCTCTCTCTTTTTCTCTCTTTTGTCTCTCTCTTTTCTCTCTCTTTTTCTCTTTTTCTCACCCTTTTTCTCTCGTTTTCTCACTCTTATTCTCGCTCTTATCTCTCTCTTTTTGTCTCTCTTTCACTTTCTTTATCTCTCTCTCTTACTCTCTCTCTCTTTCTCTTTTTATTTTTCTTTTTCTTTCTCTTTTTCTTTCTCTTTTTCTCTCTCTTTCTCTCTCTCTTTTCTCTCTCTCTTTCTCTCTCTTTTTCTCTCATTTTCTCTCCCTTTCTCTCTCTCTTTTCTCTCTCATTTTTTCTCTTTTTGTCTCACTTGTTCACTCTCATTTTCTCTCTCTCTCTTTCTCTCTCTCTTTTCTCTCACATTTTTTCTCTTTTTCTCTCACTTTTTCACTCTCATTTTCTCTCTCTCTTTTTCTCTCTTTTTCTCACTTTTCTCTTTTTCTCTCTCTTTTCCTCTTCTTCTCTCTCTTTTTCTCTCTCTTTTTTCACTCTTTTTCTCTCTCTTTTTCTCTCTCCTTTTCTTTCTCTTTTTCTTTCTCTTTTTCTCTCTCTTTTTCAGTTTTTTACTCTTTTTCTCTCTTTTGCTCTCTCTTTTTCTCTCTTTTGTCTCTCTCTTTTCTCTCTCTTTTTCTCTCTCCTTTCCTCACACTTTTTCTCTCTCTTTTCTATCCCTTTTTCTCTCTTTTTCTATCTTTTTCTCTCTCTTTTTCTCTCTTTATCTCACCCTTTTTCTCTCGTTTTCTCACTCTTTTTCTCGCTCTTATCTCTCTCTTTTTGTCTCTCTTTCACTTTCTTTATCTCTCTCTCTTACTCTCTCTCTCTTTCTCTTTCTCTCTCTCTTTTTCACTCTCTTTTTCTTTCTCTTTTTCTTTCTCTTTTTCTCTCTCTTTCTCTCTCTCTTTTTCTCTCTCTCTTTCTCTCTCTTTTTCTCTCATTTTCTCTCCCTTTCTCTCTCTCTTTTCTCTCTCTTTTTCTCTCTCTTTTTTTAACTCTTTTTCTCTTTTTCTCTCTCTTTTTCTCTCTCTTTTCTTTCTCTTTTTCTTTCTCTTTTTCTTTCTCTTTTTCTCTCTCTCTCTTTTCTCTCTCTTTTTCTCTCTATTTTTCTCTCTCTTTTTCTCTCTTTTTCTCTCCCTTTCTCTCTCTCTTTTCTCTCACATTTTCTCTCTTTTTCTCTCACTTTTTCACTCTCATTTTCTCTCTCTCTTTTTCTCTCCTTTTCTCACTTTTTCTCTTTTTCTCTTTCTTTTCCTCTTCTTCTCTCTCTTTTTCTCTATCTTTTTTCACTCTTTTTCTCTTTTTGTCTCTCTTTTTCTCTCTCTTTTTCTTTCTCTTTTTCTTTCTCTTTTTCTCTCTCTTTTTCAGTTTTTCACTCTTTGTCTCTCTTTTGCTCTCTCTTTTTCTCTCTTTTGTCTCTCTCTTTTCTCTCTCTTTTTCTCTTTTTCTCACCCTTTTTCTCTCGTTTTCTCACTCTTATTCTCGCTCTTATCTCTCTCTTTTTGTCTCTCTTTCACTTTCTTTATCTCTCTCTCTTACTCTCTCTCTCTTTCTCTTTTTATTTTTATTTTTCTTTCTCTTTTTCTTTCTCTTTTTCTCTCTCTTTCTCTCTCTCTTTTCTCTCTCTCTTTCTCTCTCTTTTTCTCTCATTTTCTCTCCCTTTCTCTCTCTCTTTTCTCTCTCATTTTTTCTCTTTTTGTCTCACTTGTTCACTCTCATTTTCTCTCTCTCTCTTTCTCTCTTTTTCTCTTTTTCTCTCTTTTTCTCTTCTTCTCTCTCTTTTTCTCTCTCTTTTTCTCTCTCTTTTTCTCTTCTTCTCTCTTTCTCTCTCTCTCTTTTCTCTCTTTTTCACTTTTTCTCTCTCTTTTTCTCATTTTCTCTCTCTTTTTCTTTCTCTTTATCTTTCTCTTTTTCTCTCCCTCTCTCTTTTCTCTCTCTTTTACTCTCTCTTTTTCTCTCTTTTTCTCTCCCTTTCTCTCTCTCTTTTCTCTCACATTTTCTCTCTTTTTCTCTCACTTTTTCACTCTCATTTTCTCTCTCTCTTTTTCTCTCTTTTTCTCACTTTTCTCTTTTTCTCTCTCTTTCCCTCTTCTTCTCTCTCTTTTTCTCTCTCTTTTTTCACTCTTTTTCTCTCTCTTTTTCTTTCTCTTTTTCTTTCTCTTTTTCTCTCTCTTTTTCAGTTTTTCACTCTTTTTCTCTCTTTTGCTCTCTCTTTTTCTCTCTTTTGTCTCTCTCTTTTCTCTCTCTTTTTCTCTTTTTCTCACTCTTTTTCTCTCGTTTTCTCACTCTTATTCTCGCTCTTATCTCTCTCTTTTTGTCTCTCTTTCACTTTCTTTATCTCTCTCTCTTACTCTCTCTCTCTTTCTCTTTTTATTTTTCTTTTTCACTCTCTTTTTCTTTCTCTTTTTCTTTCTCTTTTTCTCTCTCTTTCTCTCTCTCTTTTTCTCTCATTTTCTCTCCCTTTCTCTCTCTCTTTTCTCTCTCATTTTTTCTCTTTTTGTCTCACTTGTTCACTCTCATTTTCTCTCTCTCTCTTTCTCTCTTTTTCTCTTTTTCTCTCTTTTTCTCTTCTTCTCTCTCTTTTTCTCTCTCTTTTTCTCTCTCTTTTTCTCTTCTTCTCTCTTTCTCTCTCTCTCTTTTCTCTCTTTTTCACTTTTTCTCTCTCTTTTTCTCATTTTCTCTCTCTTTTTCTTTCTCTTTATCTTTCTCTTTTTCTCTCCCTCTCTCTTTTCTCTCTCTTTTACTCTCTCTTTTTCTCTCTTTTTCTCTCCCTTTCTCTCTCTCTTTTCTCTCACATTTTCTCTCTTTTTCTCTCACTTTTTCACTCTCATTTTCTCTCTCTGTTTTTCTCACTTTTCTCTTTTTCTCTCTCTTTTCCTCTTCTTCTCTCTCTTTTTCTCTCTCTTTTTTCTCTCTTTTTCTCTTTTTCTCTCTCTTTTTCAGTTTTTCACTCTTTGTCTCTCTTTTGCTCTCTCTTTTTCTCTCTTTTGTCTCTCTCTTTTCTCTCTCTTTTTCTCTTTTTCTCACCCTTTTTCTCTCGTTTTCTCACTCTTATTCTCGCTCTTATCTCTCTTTTTGTCTCTCTTTCACTTTCTTTATCTCTCTCTCTTACTCTCTCTCTCTTTCTCTTTTTCTTTTTCTTTTTCACTCTCTTTTTCTTTCTCTTTTTCTTTCTCTTTTTCTCTCTCTTTCTCTCTCTCTTTTCTCTCTCTCTTTCTCTCTCTTTTTCTCTCATTTTCTCTCCCTTTCTCTCTCTCTTTTCTCTCTCATTTTTTCTCTTTTTGTCTCACTTGTTCACTCTCATTTTCTCTCTCTCTCTTTCTCTCTTTTTCTCTTTCTCTCTCTTTTTCTCTTCTTCTCTCTCTTTTTCCCTCTCTTTTTCTCTCTCTCTTTCTCTTCTTCTCTCTTTCTCTCTCTCTCTTTTCTCTCTTTTTCACTTTTTCTCTCTCTTTTCTCATTTTCTCTCTCTTTTTCTTTCTCTTTATCTTTCTCTTTTTCTCTCCCTCTCTCTTTTCTCTCTCTTTTACTCTCTCTTTTTCTCTCTTTTTCTCTCCCTTTCTCTCTCTCTTTTCTCTCACATTTTCTCTCTTTTTCTCTCACTTTTTCACTCTCATTTTCTCTCTCTCTTTTTCTCTCTTTTCTCTCTTTTTCTCACTTTTCTCTTTTTCTCTCTCTTTTCCTCTTCTTCTCTCTCTTTTTCTCTCTCTTTTTTCACTCCTTTTCTCTTTTTCTCTCTCTTTTTCTTTCTCTTTTTCTTTCTCTTTTTCTCTCTCTTTTTCAGTTTTTTACTCTTTTTCTCTCTTTTGCTCTCTCTTTTGTCTCTCTTTTCTCTCTCTTTTTCTCTCTCCTTTCCTCACACTTTTTCTCTCTCTTTTCTATCCCTTTTTCTCTCTTTTTCTATCTTTTTCTCTCTCTTTTTCTCTCTTTATCTCACCCTTTTTCTCTCGTTTTCTCACTCTTTTTCTCGCTCTTATCTCTCTCTTTTTGTCTCTCTTTCACTTTCTTTATCTCTCTCTCTTACTCTCTCTCTCTTTCTCTTTCTCTCTCTCTTTTTCACATTTTTTTTTCTTTCTCTTTTTCTTTCTCTTTTTCTCTCTCTTTCTCTCTCTCTTTTTCTCTCTCTCTTTCTCTCTCTTTCTCTCTCATTTTCTCTCCCTTTCTCTCTCTCTTTTCTCTCTCTTTTTCTCACTTTTTCTCTTTTCTCTCTCTTTTCCTCTTCTTCTCTCTCTTTTTCTCTCTCTTTTTTAACTCTTTTTCTCTTTTTCTCTCTCTTTTTCTCTCTCTTTTTCTTTCTCTTTTTCTTTCTCTTTTTCTTTCTTTTTTCTCTCTCTCTCTTTTTCTCTCTCTTTCTCTCTCTCTTTTTCTCTCTTTTTCTCTCCCTTTCTCTCTCTCTTTTCTCTCACATTTTCTCTCTTTTTCTCTCACTTTTTCACTCTCATTTTCTCTCTCTCTTTTTCTCTCCTTTTCTCACTTTTTCTCTTTTTCTCTCTCTTTTCCTCTTCTTCTCTCTCTTTTTCTCTCTCTTTTTTCTCTCTTTTTCTCTTTTTGTCTCTCTTTTTTGTCTCTCTTTTTTCTCTCTTTTTCTTTCTCTTTTCTCTCTCTTTTTCACTTTTTCACTCTTTTTCTCTCTTTTGCTCTCTTTTTCTCTCTTTTCTCTCTCGTTTTCTCTCTCCTTTTCTCACACATTTTTTCTCTCTTTTCTCTCCCCTTTTCTCTCTTTTTCTATCTTTTTCTGTCTCTTTTTGTCTCTTTCTCTTTCTCTTTTTCTCACTTTTTCTCTCTCATTTTCTCTCTCTTTTTCTCTCATTTTCTCTCCCTTTTTCTCTCTCATTTTTCTTTCTTTTCTCTCCATTTATCTCTTTTTCTGTCTCTTTTTTCTCTCTTTTTCTATCTTTTTCTCTCTCAATTTCTCTCTTTCTCTCTCTCTATCTCTCTCTTTTTCTCTCATTTTCTCTCTTTTTCTCTCACTTTTTCACTCTCATTTTCTCTCTCTCTTTTCTCTCTTTTTCTCTTTTTCTCTCTCTTTTTCTTTCTCTTTTTAACTTTTTCACTCTTTTTCTCTCTTTTGTCTCTCTCTTTTCTCTCTCCTTTTCCCACACTTTTTCTCTTTTTCTCTCCCTTTTTCACTATTTTTCTCTCTTTTTCTCTCCCTTTCTCTCTCTCTTTTCTCTCTCATTTTCTCTCTTTTTCTCTCACTTTTTCACTCTCATTTTCTCGCTCTCTCTTTTTCTCTCTTTTTCTCTTTTTCTCTCTCTTTTTCTCTTCTTCTCTCTCTTTATCTCTCTCTTTTTTCTCTCTTTTTCTCTTTTTGTCTCTCTTTTTGTCTCTCTTTTTCTCTTTTTCTTTCTCTTTTCTCTCTTTTTCACTTTTTCACTCTTTTTCTCTCTTGCTCTCTCTTTTTCTCTCTTTTGTCTCTCTCTTTTCTCTCTCTTTTTCTCTCTCCTTTTCTCACACTTTTTCTCTCTCTTTTCTCTCCCTTTTTCTCTCTTTTTCTATCTTTTTCTCTCTCTTTTTCTCTCTTTCTCTCTCACTTTTTCTCTCTTTTTCTCTCTCATTTTCTCTCTCTTTTTCTCTCTTTTTCTCTCCCTTTTTCTCTCTCGTTTTTCTTTCTTTTCTCTCCATTTATCTCTTTTTCTGTCTCTTTTTTCTCTCTTTTTCGCTCTCATTTTCTCTCTTTTTTTCTCGTTTTGTCTCTCTTTTTTCTCTTTTTTGTCACTTTTCTCTCTCTTTTTCTCTGTTTTTCTCTCTCTTTTTCACTCTCTTTTTCTTTCTCTCTTTCTCTCTCTTTTTCTCTTTTTCTTTCTCTTTTTCTTTCTCTTTTCTCTCTCTTTTTCACTTTTTCACTTTTTTCTCTCTTTCACTCTTTTCTCTCTTTTGTCTCCCTATTTTATCTCTCTTTTTCTCTCTCTTTTTTCTCTCTTTTTATCTCTCTTTTTCGCTCACTTCTTCTCTCTCTTTTTCACTTTTTCACTCTTTTTCTCTCTTTTGCTCTCTCTTTTTCTCTCTTTTGCTCTCCCTTTTTCTCTCTTTCTTCTCTCTCTTTTCTCTGTCTTTTTCTCTCTCATTTTCTCACTACTTTTCTCTCTCTTTTTCTCTCTCTTTTTATCTCTTTGTCTCTCCCTATTGCTCTCTATTTTTCTCTCTTTGTCTCTCTTTTTCTCTTTTTCTCTTCCTGTTTCTCTCTCTTTTTCTCTCCCGTTCTCTCTCTCTTTTCTCTCTCATTTTCTCTCATTTTCTCTCTTTTTCTCTCCCTTTCTCTCTCTTTTTCACTCTCATTTTTCTTTCTTTTCTCTCCATTTATCTCTTTTGCTTTCTCTTTTTTCTCTCTTTTTCTCTTTTTTCGATCTCATTTTCTCTCTCTTTTTCTCATTTTGTCTCTCTTTTTTCTCTCTTTTTTGTCTCTTTTTTCTCTCTTTTTCTCTGGTTTTTTCTCTCTTTTTCACTCTCTTTTTCTCTCTCTTTTTCTTTCTCTTTTTCTCTCTCTTTTTCTCTCTTTCTTTCTCTCTTTCTCTCTTTTTCTCTTATTCACTCTCTTTTTCTTTCTCCTTTTCTCTCTTTTTCTCTCTCTTGTCTCTCTCTTTTATCTCTATTTTTCTCTCTCTTTTTCTCTCTTTTTCTCACCCTTTTTCTCTCGTTTTCTCACTCTTTTTCTCTCTCTTATCTCTCTCTTTTTGTCTCTCTTTCACTTTCTTTTTCTCTCTCTCTTAATCTCTCTCTCTTTCTCTTTTTCTCTCTCTTTTTCACTGTCTTTTTCTTTCTCTTTTTCTTTCTCTTTTTCTCTCTCTTTCTCTCTTTTTCTCTCTCTCTTTCTCTCTCTTTTTCTCTCATTTTCTCTCCCTTTCTCTCTCTCTTTTCTCTCTCATTTTCTCTCTTTTTCTCTCACTTGTTCACTCTCATTTTCTCTCTTTCTTTTTCTCTCTTTTTCTCTTTTTCTCTCTTTTTCTCTTCTTCTCTCTCTTTTTCTCTCTCTTTTTCTCTTTTTCTCTCTCTTTTTCTCTTCTTCTCTCTTTATCTCTCTCTCTTTTCTCTCTTTTTCACTTTTTCTCTCTCTTTTTCTCTTTTTCTTTCTATTTTTCTTTCTCTTTTTCTTTCTCTTTTTCTCTCTCTTTTTCACTTTGTCACTTTTTTCTCTCTTTCATTCTTTTCTCTCTTTTGTCTCCCTATTTTCTCTCTCTTTTTCTCTCTCTTTTTTCTCTCTTTTTCTCTTTTTCTCTCACTTCTTCTCTCTCTTTTTCACTTTTTCACTCTTTTTCTCTCTTTTGCTCTCTCTTTTTCTCTCTTTTGCTCTCCCTTTTTCTCTCTTTCTTCTCTCTCTTTTCTCTGTCTTTTTCTCTCTCATTTTCTCACTATTTTTCTCTCTCATTTTTTCTCTCTCTCTTTCTCTTTTTTCTCTCTTTTTCTCTTTTTCTCTCTCTTTTTCTTTCACTTTTTCTCTCTCTTTTTCTCTCTTTCTTTCTCTCTTTCTCTCTTTTTCTCTTTTTCACTCTCTTTTTCTTTCTCCTTTTCTATCTTTTTCTCTCTCTTGTCTCTCTCTTTTTGTCTCTTTGTCTCTCCCTATTGCTCTCTATTTTTCTCTCTTTGTCTCTCTTTTTCTCTTTTTCTCTTCCTGTTTCTTTCTCTTTTTCTCTTCCGTTCTCTATCTCTTTGCTCTCTCATTTTCTCTCTTTTTCTCTCTCTTTTTCTCTCCCTTTCTCTCTCTTTTTCTCTCTCATGTTTCTTTCTTTTCTCTCCAATTATCTCTTTTTCTTTCTCTTTTTTCTCTCTTTTTCTCTTTTTTCGATCTCATTTTCTCTCTCTTTTTCTCATTTTGTCTCTCTTTTTTCTCTCTTTTTGTCTCTTTTTTCTCTCTTTTTCTCTGTTTTTTTTCTCTCTTTTTCTTTCTCTTTTTCTCTCTCTTTTTCTTTCTCTTTTTCTCTCTCTTTTTCTCTCTTTCTTTCTCTCTTTCTCTCTTTTCCTCTTTTTCACTATCTGTTTCTTTCTCCTTTTCTCTCTTTTTCTCTCTCTTGTCTCTCTCTTTTATCTCTATTTTTCTCTCTCTTTTTCTCTCTTTTTCTCACCCTTTTTCTCTCGTTTTCTCACTCTTTTTCTCTCTCTTATCTCTCTCTTTTTGTCTCTCTTTCACTTTCTTTTTCTGTCTCTCTTATGCTCTCTCTCTTTCTCTTTTTCACTGACTTTTTCTTTCTCTTTTTCTTTCTCTTTTTCTTTCTCTTTTTCTCTCTCTTTCTCTCTCTTTTTCTCTCTCTTTCTCTCTCTTTTCTCTCTCATTTTCTCTCTTTTTCTCTCACTTGTTCACTCTCATTTTCTCTCTCTCTTTTTCTCTCTTTTTCTCCTTTTCTCTCTTTTTCTCCTTTTCTCTCTTTTTCTCTTCTTCTCTCTCTTTTTCTCTCTCTTTTTCTCTTTTTCTCTCTCTTTTTCTCTTTTTCTCTCTTTTTCTCTCTCTCTTTTCTCTCTTTTTCACTTTTTCTCTCTCTTTTTCTCTTTTTCTTTCTCTTTTTCTTTCTCTTTTTCTCTCTCTTTTTCACTTTTTTCTCTCTTTCACTCTTTTCTCTTTTGTCTCCCTATTTTCTCTCTCTTTTTCTCTCTCTTTTTTCTCTCTTTTTCTCTTTTTCTCTCACTTCTTCTCTCTCTTTTTCACTTTTTCACTCTTTTTCTCTCTTTTGCTCTCTCTTTTTCTCTCTTTTGCTCTCCCTTTTTCTCTCTTTCTTCTCTCTCTTTTTTCTGTCTTTTTCTCTCTCTTTTTATCTCTTTGTCTCTCCCTATTTCTCTCTATTTTTCTCTCTTTGTCTCTCTTTTTCTCTTTTTCTCTCCCTTTCTCTCTCTCTTTTCTCTCTCTCTCTTTTCTCTCTCATTTTCTCTCTTTTTCTCACTTTTTCTCTCCCTTTCTCTCTCTTTTTCTCTCTCGTTTTTCTTTCTTTTCTCTCCATTTATCTCTTTTTCTGTCTCTTTTTTCTCTCTTTTTCTATCTTTTTCTCTCTCAATTTCTCTCTTTCTCTCCCACTATCTCTCTCTTTTTCTCTCATTTTCTCTCTTTTTCTCTCACTTTTTCACTCTCATTTTCTCTCTCTCTTTTCTCTCTTTTTCTCTTTTTCTCTCTCTTTTTCTTTCTCTTTTTCTCTTTTTAACTTTTTCACTCTTTTTCTCTCTTTTGTCTCTCTCTTTTCTCTCTCCTTTTCCCACACTTTATCTCTTTTTCTCTCCCTTTTTCACTATTTTTCTCTCTTTTTCTCTCCCTTTCTCTCTCTCTTTTCTCTCTCATTTTCTCTCTTTTTCTCTCACTTTTTCACTCTCATTTTCTCGCTCTCTCTTTTTCTCTCTTTTTCTCTTTTTCTCTCTCTTTTTCTCTTCTTCTCTCTCTTTATCTCTCTCTTTTTTCTCTCTTTTTCTCTTTTTGTCTCTCTTTTTGTCTCTCTTTTTCTCTTTTTCTTTCTCTTTTCTCTCTCTTTTTCACTTTTTCACTCTTTTTCTCTCTTGCTCTCTCTTTTTCTCTCTTTTGTCTCTCTCTTTTCTCTCTCTTTTTCTCTCTCCTTTTCTCACACTTTTTCTCTCTCTTTTCTCTCCCTTTTTCTCTCTTTTTCTATCTTTTTCTCTCTCTTTTTCTCTCTTTCTCTCTCACTTTTCTCTCTTTTTCTCTCTCATTTTCTCTCTCTTTTTCTCTCTTTTTCTCTCCCTTTTTCTCTCTCGTTTTTCTTTCTTTTCTCTCCATTTATCTCTTTTTCTGTGTCTTTTTTCTCTCTTTTTCGCTCTCATTTTCTCTCTTTTTTTCTCGTTTTGTCTCTCTTTTTTCTCTTTTTTGTCACTTTTCTCTCTCTTTTTCTCTGTTTTTCTCTCTCTTTTTCACTCTCTTTTTCTTTCTCTCTTTCTCTCTCTTTTTCTCTTTTTCTTTCTCTTTTTCTTTCTCTTTTCTCTCTCTTTTTCACTTTTTCACTTTTTTCTCTCTTTCACTCTTTTCTCTCTTTTGTCTCCCTATTTTATCTCTCTTTTTCTCTCTCTTTTTTCTCTCTTTTTATCTCTCTTTTTCGCTCACTTCTTCTCTCTCTTTTTCACTTTTTCACTCTTTTTCTCTCTTTTGCTCTCTCTTTTTCTCTCGTTTGCTCTCCCTTTTTCTCTCTTTCTTCTCTCTCTTTTCTCTGTCTTTTTCTCTCTCATTTTCTCACTACTTTTCTCTCTCTTTTTCTCTCTCTTTTTATCTCTTTGTCTCTCCCTATTGCTCTCTATTTTTCTCTCTTTGTCTCTCTTTTTCTCTTTTTCTCTTCCTGTTTCTCTCTCTTTTTCTCTCCCGTTCTCTCTCTCTTTTCTCTCTCATTTTCTCTCATTTTCTCTCTTTTTCTCTCCCTTTCTCTCTCTTTTTCACTCTCATTTTTCTTTCTTTTCTCTCCATTTATCTCTTTTGCTTTCTCTTTTTTCTCTCTTTTTCTCTTTTTTCGATCTCATTTTCTCTCTCTTTTTCTCATTTTGTCTCTCTTTTTTCTCTCTTTTTTCTCTCTTTTTTCTCTCTTTTTCTCTGTTTTTTTCTCTCTTTTCTTTCTCTTTTTCTCTCTCTTTTTCTTTCTCTTTTTCTCTCTCTTTTTCTCTCTTTCTTTCTCTCTTTCTCTCTTTTCCTCTTTTTCACTGTCTGTTTCTTTCTCCTTTTCTCTCTTTTTCTCTCTCTTGTCTCTCTCTTTTATCTCTATTTTTCTCTCTCTTTTTCTCTCTTTTTCTCACCCTTTTTCTCTCGTTTTCTCACTCTTTTTCTCTCTCTTATCTCTCTCTTTTTGTCTCTCTTTCACTTTCTTTTTCTGTCTCTCTTATGCTCTCTCTCTTTCTCTTTTTCACTGACTTTTTCTTTCTCTTTTTCTTTCTCTTTTTCTTTCTCTTTTTCTCTCTCTTTCTCTCTCTTTTTCTCTCTCTTTCTCTCTCTTTTCTCTCTCATTTTCTCTCTTTTTCTCTCACTTGTTCACTCTCATTTTCTCTCTCTCTTTTTCTCTCTTTTTCTCCTTTTCTCTCTTTTTCTCTTCTTCTCTCTCTTTTTCTCTCTCTTTTTCTCTTTTTCTCTCTCTTTTTCTCTTTTTCTCTCTTTTTCTCTCTCTCTTTTCTCTCTTTTTCACTTTTTCTCTCTCTTTTTCTCTTTTTCTTTCTCTTTTTCTTTCTCTTTTTCTCTCTCTTTTTCACTTTTTTCTCTCTTTCACTCTTTTCTCTTTTGTCTCCCTATTTTCTCTCTCTTTTTCTCTCTCTTTTTTCTCTCTTTTTCTCTTTTTCTCTCACTTCTTCTCTCTCTTTTTCACTTTTTCACTCTTTTTCTCTCTTTTGCTCTCTGTTTTTCTCTCTTTTGCTCTCCCTTTTTCTCTCTTTCTTCTCTCTCTTTTTCTCTTTTTGTCTCTCTTTTTTCTCTCTTTTTTGTCTCTTTTTTCTCTCTTTTTCTCTGTTTTTTGTTCTCTTTTTCACTCTCTTTTTCTCTCTCTTTTTCTTTCTCTTTTTCTCTCTCTTTTTCTCTCTTTTTCTCTCTCTCTTTCTCTCTTTCTCTCTTTTTCACTCTCTTTTTCTTTCTCCTTTTCTCTCTTTTTCTCTCTCTTGTCTCTCTCTTTTATCTCTATTTTTCTCTCTCTTTTTCTCTCTTTTTCTCGCCCTTTTTCTCTCGTTTTCTCACTCTTTTTCTCTCTCTTATCTCTCTTTTTATCTCTCTTTCACTTTCTTTTTCTCTCTTTTTCTCTCTCTCTCTCTTTCTCTGCTTTTCTCTCTCTTTTTCTCTCTTTTTTCTCTCTTTTTCTCTTTTTGTCTCTCTTTTTGTCTCTCTTTTTCTCTCTTTTTCTTTCTCTTTTTCTCTCTCTTTCTCTCTTTTGCTCTCCCTTTTTCTCTCTTTTGCTCTCTCTCTTTCTCTCTTTTGTCTCTCTCTTTTGTCTCTCTTTTTCTCTCTCTTTTTATCTCTTTGTCTCTCCCTATTGCTCTCTATTTTTCTCTCTTTGTCTCTCTTTTTCTCTTTTTCTCTTCCTGTTTCTCTCTCTTTTTCTCTCCCGTTCTCTCTCTCTTTTCTCTCTCTCTTTTCTCTCTCATTTTCTCTCTTTTTATCTCTCTTTTTCGCTCACTTCTTCTCTCTCTTTTTCACTTTTTCACTCTTTTTCTCTCTTTTGCTCTCTCTTTTTCTCTCGTTTGCTCTCCCTTTTTCTCTCTTTCTTCTCTCTCTTTTCTCTGTCTTTTTCTCTCTCATTTTCTCACTACTTTTCTCTCTCTTTTTCTCTCTCTTTTTATCTCTTTGTCTCTCCCTATTGCTCTCTATTTTTCTCTCTTTGTCTCTCTTTTTCTCTTTTTCTCTTCCTGTTTCTCTCTCTTTTTCTCTCCCGTTCTCTCTCTCTTTTCTCTCTCATTTTCTCTCATTTTCTCTCTTTTTCTCTCCCTTTCTCTCTCTTTTTCACTCTCATTTTTCTTTCTTTTCTCTCCATTTATCTCTTTTGCTTTCTCTTTTTTCTCTCTTTTTCTCTTTTTTCGATCTCATTTTCTCTCTCTTTTTCTCATTTTGTCTCTCTTTTTTCTCTCTTTTTTGTCTCTTTTTTCTCTCTTTTTCTCTGGTTTTTTTCTCTCTTTTTCACTCTCTTTTTCTCTCTCTTTTTCTTTCTCTTTTTCTCTTTCATTTTCTCTCTTTCTTTCTCTCTTTCTCTCTTTTTCTCTTTTTCACTCTCTTTTTCTTTCTCCTTTTCTCTCTTTTTCTCTCTCTTGTCTCTCTCTTTTATCTCTATTTTTCTCTCTCTTTTTCTCTCTTTTTCTCACCCTTTTTCTCTCGTTTTCTCACTCTTTTTCTCTCTCTTATCTCTCTCTTTTTGTCTCTCTTTCACTTTCTTTTTCTCTCTCTCTTAATCTCTCTCTCTTTCTCTTTTTCTCTCTCTTTTTCACTGTCTTTTTCTTTCTCTTTTTCTTTCTCTTTTTCTCTCTCTTTCTCTCTCTCTTTCTCTCTCTCTTTCTCTCTCTTTTTCTCTCATTTTCTCTCCCTTTCTCTCTCTCTTTTCTCTCTCATTTTCTCTCTTTTTCTCTCACTTGTTCACTCTCATTTTCTCTCTTTCTTTTTCTCTCTTTTTCTCTTTTTCTCTCTTTTTCTCTTCTTCTCTCTCTTTTTCTCTCTCTTTTTCTCTTTTTCTCTCTTTATCTCTCTCTCTTTTCTCTCTTTTTCACTTTTTCTCTCTCTTTTTCTCTTTTTCTTTCTCTTTTTCTTTCTCTTTTTCTTTCTCTTTTTCTCTCTCTTTTTTGCTTTTTCACTTTTTTCTCTCTTTCACTCTTTTCTCTCTTTTGTCTCCCTATTTTCTCTCTCTTTTTCTCTCTCTTTTTTCTCTCTTTTTCTCTTTTTCTCTCACTTCTTCTCTCTCTTTTTCACTTTTTCACTCTTTTTCTCTCTTTTGCTCTCTCTTTTTCTCTCTTTTTCTCTCCCTTTTTCTCTCTTTCTTCTCTCTCTTTTCTCTGTCTTTTTCTCTCTCATTTTCTCACTATTTTTCTCTCTCATTTTCTCTCTCTCTCTTTCTCTTTTTTCTCTCTTTTTCTCTTTTTCTCTCCCTTTTTCTTTCTCTTTTTCTCTCTCTCTTTCTCTCTTTCTCTCTTTTTCTCTTTTTCACTCTCTTTTTCTTTCTCCTTTTCTCTCTTTTTCTCTCTCTTGTCTCTCTTTTATCTCTATTTTTCTCTCTCTTTTTCTCACCTTTTTCTCTCGTTTTCTCACTCTTTTTCTCTCTCTTATCTCTCTCTTTTTATCTCTCTTTCACTTTCTTTTTCTCTCTCTCTCTTTCTCTGCTTTTCTCTCTCTTTTTCTCTCTTTTTTCTCTCTTTTTCTCTTTTTGTCTCTCTTTTTCTTTCTCTTTTTCTCTCTCTTTTTCACTTTTTCACTCATTTTCTCTCTTTTGCTCTCTCTTTTTCTCTCTTTTGTCTCTCTCTTTTCTCTTTTTCTCTCTCTTTTTCTTTCTCTTTTTCTCTCTCTTTTTCACTTTTTCACTCATTTTCTCTCTTTTGCTCTCTCTTTTTCTCTCTTTTGTCTCTCTCTTTTCTCTCTCTTTTTCTCTCTCCTTTTCTCACACTTTTTCTCTCTCTTTTCTATCCCTTTTTCTCTCTTTTTCTATCTTTTTCTCTCTCTTTTTGTCTCTTTCTCTTTTTCTCTCTTTTTCTCTCTCATTTTCTCTCTCTTTTTCTCTCCCTTTTTCACTCTCGTTTTTCTTTCTTTTCTTTCCATTTACCTCTTTTTCTGTCTCTTTTTTCTCTCTTTTTCTATCTTTTTCACTCTCTCTTTTTCTCTCTCTTTTTCTCTTTTTGTCTCTCTTTTTTCTCTTTTTTGTCTCTTTTTTCTCTCTTTTTCTCTGTTTTTTTTCTCTCTTTTTCACTCTCTTTTTCTCTCTCTTTTTCTTTCACTTTTTCTCTCTCTTTTTCTCTCTTTCTTTCTCTCTTTCTCTCTTTTTCTCTTTTTCACTCTCTTTTTCTTTCTCCTTTTCTCGCTTTTTCTCTCTCTTGTCTCTCTCTTTTACCTCTATTTTTCTCTCTCTTTTTCTCTCTTTTTCTCACCCTTTTTCTCTCGTTTTCTCACTCTTTTTCTCTCTCTTATCTCTCTCTTTTTATCTCTCTTTCACTTTCTTTTTCTCTTTCTCTCTCTCTCTTTCTCTGCTTTTCTCTCTCTTTTTCACTCTCTTTTTCTTACTCTTCTTCTTTCTCTTTTTCTCTCTCTTTCTCTCTCTCTTTTTCTCTCTCTCTTTCTCTCTTTTTCTCTCCCTTTCTCTCTCTCGTTTCTCTCTCATTTTCTCTCTGTTTCTCTCGCTTGTTCACTCTCATTTTCTCTCTCTCTTTTTCTCTCTCTTTTCACTCTCATTTTCTCTCTCTCATTTTCGCTCTCTTTTTCTATTCTTCTCTCTCTTTTTATCTCTCTTTTTTCTCTATTTTTCTCTTTTTTTCTCTCATTCTCTTTTCTCTGTCTTTTTCTGTCTCTTTCTTTCTCTCTTTTTCTCTGTTTTTCTCCCTCTTTTTCACTCTTTTTCTTTCTCTTTTTCTTTGTCTCTTTTTCTCTCTCATTTTCGCTGTCTTTTTCTCATTTTCTCTCTTTTTCCCTCCATCTCTCTCTTTTTGTCACTCTTGTTTTCTCTCTTTGTCTCTCATTTTCTCTCTCTTTTTCTCGTTTTCTCTTTCATTTTCTCTCTCTTTCTCGCTTTTTTCTCTCTTTTTCTCTTTTTTCCTCTCTTTTTCTTTCTCTTTTTCTCTCTTTTTCACTTTTCACTCTTTTTCTCTCTTTTGCTCTTGCTTTTTCTCTCTTTTTTCTCTCTCTTCTCTCTCTCTTTCTCTCTCCTTTTCTCACACTTCTTCTCTCTTTTTCTCTTTATCTCTCTCTTTTTCTCTCTTTCATTCTCTCACTTTTTATATCTTATTCTCTCTATTTTTCTCTCTTTGTCTCTCATTTTCTCTCTCTTTTTCTCGTTTTCTCAATCTTTTTCTCTCTTTTTCTCTCTCTTGCTCTGTCTCTTTGTCTCTCTCTTTTTCTCTTTCTCTCTCTTTTTCTCTCTTCCTCTCTCTTTTTCTCTCTTTTTTCTCTCTTTTTTCTTTCTCTTTTCTCTCTTTTTCTCTCACTTTTTCTCTCTTTTTCTCTCTCTTTTTCTCTCTCTTTGTCTCTCTTTTTCTCTCCCTTTTCTCTCTCATTGTCTCACTCTTTTTCTCTCTCTTTTCTCTCTCATTGTCTCACTCTTTTTCTATCTTTTTCTCTCTTTTTCTCTCCTTCTCTTTCTCTTTTTCTCTCTCATTTTCTCTCTCTTTTTTCTCTCTTTTTCTCTCCCTTTTCTCTCTCATTTTTCTTTCTTTTCTCTCCATTTGTCTCTTTTTCTATCTCTTTTTTCACTCTTTTTCACTCTTTTTCTCTCTTTTTCGCTATCATTTTCTCTCTCTTTTTCTCATTTTCTCTCTCTTTTTTCTCTCTTTTTTGTCTCTTTTTCTGTCTTTTTCTCTCTTTTTATCTCTTTTTTCTTTCTCTCTCTTTTTCTCTCTCTTTTTCCTTCTCTTTTTCTCTTCCCTTTCTCTCCCTGTTTTCTCTCTCTTTTTCTCTCTTTTTCTCTCACTTTTTCACTCTCATTTTCTCTCTCTCTTTTTCTCTCTTATTCTCTCACTTTTTCACTCTCATTTTCTTTCTCTTTTCTCTCTTTTTCTCTTTTTCTCTCTTTTTCTCTTCTTCTCTCTCTTTTCTCTCTTTTTTCTCTCTTTTTCTCTTATTGTCTCTCTTTTTCTCTCTTTTGCTCTCTTTTTCTCTCTCTTATCTGTCTCTTTTTCTCT
Organism: Chiloscyllium plagiosum; assembly: GCF_037043375.1. Classification (NCBI taxonomy): domain Eukaryota; kingdom Metazoa; phylum Chordata; class Chondrichthyes; order Orectolobiformes; family Hemiscylliidae; genus Chiloscyllium; species Chiloscyllium plagiosum. The sequence continues at coordinate 48,808,348 of NW_028270158.1, forward strand.
CTCTTTTTCTCTCTCTTTCACTTTCTTTTACTCTATCTTACTCTCTCTTTTTCACTTTTTCACTCTTTTACTCACTTTTTTACTCACTTTTTCTCTGTTTTTCTCTCTCCTTTTCAATCTCTTTTCCTCGTTTTCACTCTCTTTTTCTTTCTCCTTTTCTCTCTTTTTCTCTCCAATTTTCTCTCTTTTCTCTGTTTCTCTCTCTCCTTTTCACTCTTTTTTACTCTCTCTTTTTCTCTCTCTTTTTCTCTCTCTCTTTCTCTCTTTCTCTCTCTCTTTTTCTCTCCCTTTTTCTCTCTCTTTTTCTCTTTTTCGCTATCGTTTTTCTATCTTTTTGTCCCTTATTTAGTCTCTTTTTTCTCTTTCTCTCTCTTTTTCTCTGTTTTCTCTCACTCTTTCTCTCTTTTTCTCTCTTTTTTTTCTTTTTCTCTTTTTCTCTCTCTTTTTCTCTCTCTTTCTCTCTTTTTCTCTCTCTTTTATCTCTTTTTTCCCTCCATCTCTTTTTCTCTCTCTTTTTCTTTCTCTTTTCTCTCTTTTTCTCTTTTTTCTCTCTCTTTTTCTCTTTTTCTCTCTTTTTCTCTCTATTTTTCTCTCTCATTTTCTCAATCTTTTTCTCTCTTTTCTCTCCCGCTTTCTCTCTCTTTTTCTATCTTTTTCTCTCTCTTTTTTTCTTTTTCTCTCTCTTTTTCTTTCTCTTTTTCTCTCTCTTTCTCTCTCTTTTTCTTTCTCTTTTTCTTTCTCTTTTTCTCCCTCTTTCTCTCTCTCTTTCTCTCTTTTTCTAAGCCTTTCTCTCTTTTCTCTCTCATTTTCTCTCTCTCTTTTTCTCTCTTTTTCTGTTTTTGTCTCTCTTTTTCTCTTTTTCTCTCAATTTTCTTTCTCTTTTTCTCTCTCTTTTTCACTTTTTCAGTTTTTCTCTTTTTCTCTCTCTTTTTCTCTCCTTTTCCTATCTCATTTTTCTCTCTTTTCTCTCTCATTTTCTCTCTCTTTTTCTCGTTTTCTCTCTCTTTTTCTCTCTTTTTCTCTCTCTTTTTCACTCTCTTGTTCTCTCTCTTTTTCATTCTCTTTTTCACTCTCTTTTTCTTATACTTTTCTCTCTCGTTTTCTCTCTCTATTTCTCTCTCTTTTTCGCTCTATTTCTCTACCTTTTTCTCTCTCTTTTCTCTCTCGTTTTCTCTCGTTTTCTCTCTCTTTTACTCTCTCATTTTCCACCTCTCTTCTTCTCTCTCTTTTTCTCTCTTTTTTCTCACTTTTTCTCTCTCTTTTTCTCTCTCGTTTTCTATCTCTTTTTCTCTCTCTGTTTCACTTTTTCACTCTTTTTCTCTCTTTTGCTCTCTCTTTTTCTCTCTTTCTTCTCTCTCTTTTCTCTGTCTTAGTTCTCTCCTTTTCTCACTATTTTTCTCTCTCTTTTTCTCTTTCTCTCTTTCTTTTTCTCTTTCTCTCTTTTTCTCTCTCATTTTCTCTTTTTCTCATTTTCCATCTCTTTTTCACTCTTTTTCTCTCTCTTTTTCTCTCCTTTTTTTCTCTTTTTCTCTGTTTTTCTCTGTCTTATTCACTCTATTTTTCTCTCTTTCTCTATTTTTCTCTCTCTTTTTCTATTCTTCTCTCTCTTTTTATCTCTTTTTTCTCTATTTTTCTCTTTTTTTCTCTCATTCTCTTTTTCTCTGTCTTTTTCTGTCTCTTTCTTTCTCTCTTTTTCTCTGTTTTTCTCCCTCTTTTTCACTCTTTTTCTTTCTCTCTTTTTATCTCTCATTTTCTCTCTCTTTTTCTCATTTTCTCTCTCTTTTTCCCTTCTTCTCTCTCTTTTTATCTCTCTTTTTTTCTCTATTTTTCTCTTTTTTTCTCTCATTCTCTTTTTCTCTGTCTTTTTCTGTCTCTTTCTTTCTCTCTTTTTCTCTGTTTTTCTCCCTCTTTTTCACTCTTTTTCTTTCTCTCTTTTTATCTCTCATTTTCTCTCTCTTTTTCTCATTTTCTCTCTCTTTTTCCCTTCTTCTCTCTCTTTTTGTCACTCTTTTTTTCTCTCTTTGTCTCTCATTTTCTCTCTCTTTTTCTTGTTTTCTCTTTCTTTTTCTCTCTCTTTCTCGCTTTTTTTCTCTCTTTTTCTCTTTTTTCCTCTCTCTTTTTCTTTCTTTTTCACTTTTCACTCTTTTTCTCTCTTTTGCTCTCTCTTTTTCTCTCTCTTTTCTCTCTCTTCTCTCTCTCTTTCTCTCTCCTTTTCTCACACTTCTTCTCTCTTTTTCTCTTTATCTCTCTCTTTTTCTCTCTTTCATTCTCTCACGTTGTATATCTTATTCTCTATATTTTTCTCTCTTTGTCTCTCATTTTCTCTCTCTTTTTCTCGTTTTCTCAATCTTTTTCTCTCTTTTTCTCTCTCTTGTTCTGTCTCTTATTCTCTCTCTTTTTCTCTTTCTCTCTCTTTTTCTCTCTTCCTCTCTCTCTTTTTCTCTCTTTTTTCTCTCTTTTTTCTTTCTCTTTTCTCTCTTTTTCTCTCACTTTTTCTCTCTTTTTCTCTCTCTTTTTCTCTCTCTTTTTCTCTCTTTTTCTCTCCCTTTTTCTCTCTCATTGTCTCACTCTTTTTCTCTCTCTTTTCTCTCCCTTTTTCTCTCTCTTTTTCTATCTTTTTCTCTCTTTTTCTCTCCTTCTCTTTCTCTTTTTCTCTCTCATTTTCTCTCTCTTTTTTCTCTCTTTTTCTCTCCCTTTTCTCTCTCATTTTTCTTTCTTTTCTCTCCATTTCTCTCTTTTTCTATCTCTTTTTTCACTCTTTTTCACTCTTTTTCTCTCTTTTTCGCTATCATTTTCTCTCTCTTTTTCTCGTTTTCTCTCTCTTTTTTCTCTCTTTTTTGTCTCTTTTTCTCTCTTTTTCTCTTTTTTTCTCTCTCTTTTTCTTTCTCTCTCTTTTTCTCTCTCTTTTTCCTTCTCTTTTTCTCTCCCTTTCTCTCCCTCTTTTCTCTCTCTTTTTCTCTCACTTTTTCACTCTCATTTTCTCTCTCTCTTTTTCTCTCTTATTCTCTCACTTTTTCACTCTCATTTTCTTTCTCTCTTCTCTCTTTTTCTCTTTTTCTCTCTTTTTCTCTTCTTCTCTCTCTTTTCTCTCTTTTTTCTCTCTTTTTCTCTTATTGTCTCTCTTTTTCTCTCTTTTGCTCTCTTTTTCTCTCTCTTATCTGTCTCTTTTTCTCTCTCTTTTTCTCTCTTTTTTCTCTCTTTTTTCTTTCTCTTTTCTCTCTTTTTCTCTCACTTTTTCTCTCTTTTTCTCTCTCTTTTTCTCTCTCTTTTTCTCTCTTTTTCTCTCCCTTTTTCTCTCTCATTGTCTCACTCTTTTTCTCTCTCTTTTCTCTCCCTTTTTCTCTCTCTTTTTCTATCTTTTTCGCTCTTTTTCTCTCCTTCTCTTTCTCTTTTTCTCTCTCATTTTCTCTCTCTTTTTTCTCTCTTTTTCTCTCCCTTTTCTCTCTCATTTTTCTTTCTTTTCTCTCCATTTGTCTCTTTTTCTATCTCTTTTTTCACTCTTTTTCACTCTTTTTCTCTCTTTTTCGCTATCATTTTCTCTCTCTTTTTCTCGTTTTCTCTCTCTTTTTTCTCTCTTTTTTGTCTCTTTTTCTCTCTTTTTCTCTTTTTCTCTCTCTCTTTTTCTTTCTCTCTCTTTTTCTCTCTCTTTTTCCTTCTCTTTTTCTCTCCCTTTCTCTCCCTCTTTTCTCTCTCTTTTTCTCTCACTTTTTCACTCTCATTTTCTCTCTCTCTTTTTCTCTCTTATTCTCTCACTTTTTCACTCTCATTTTCTTTCTCTCTTCTCTCTTTTTCTCTTTTTCTCTCTTTTTCTCTTCTTCTCTCTCTTTTCTCTCTTTTTTCTCTCTTTTTCTCTTATTGTCTCTCTTTTTCTCTCTTTTGCTCTCTTTTTCTCTCTCTTATCTGTCTCTTTTTCTCTCTCTTTTTCTCTCTCTTTCACTTTCTTTTACTCTATCTTACTCTCTCTCTTTTTCACTTTTTCACTCTTTTACTCACTTTTTTACTCACTTTTTCTCTGTTTTTCTCTCTCCTTTTCAATCTCTTTTCCTCGTTTTCACTCTCTTTTTCTTTCTCTTTTTCTCTCTTTTTCTCTCCAATTTTCTCTCTTTTTCTCTGTTTCTCTCTCTCCTTTTCACTCTTTTTTACTCTCTCTTTTTCTCTCTCTTTTTCTCTCTCTCTTTCTCTTTCTCTTTTTCTCTCCCTTTTTCTCTCACTTTTTCTCTTTTTCTCTCTTTTTCGCTATCGTTTTTCTATCTTTTTGTCCCTTATTATGTCTCTTTTTTCTTTTTCTCTCTCTTTTTCTCTGTTTTCTCACACTCTTTCTCTCTTTTGCTCTCTTTTTTCTTTTTCTCTTTTTCTCTCTCTTTTTCTCTCTCTTTTTCTCTTTTTCTCTCTCTTTTATCTCTTTTTTCTCTCCATCTCTTTTTCTCTCTCTTTTTCTCTCTTCTTTTCTCTCTTTTTCTCTCTTTTTTCTCTCTCTTTTTCTCTGTTTTCTCTCACTCTTTCTCTCTTTTTCTTCTTTTTCTCTTTTTCTCTCTCTTTTTCTCTTTTTCTCTCTCTCTTATCTCTTTTTTCTCTCCATCTCTTTTTCTCTCTTTTCTCTCTTCTTTTCTCTCTTTTTCTCTCTTTTTTCTCTCTCTTTTTCTCTCTTTTTCTCTCTTTTTCTCTCTATTTTTCTCTCTCTTTTTTCTCTTTTTCTCTGCTTTTTTCTCTCTCATTTTCTCAATCTTTTTCTCTCTCTTTTCTCTCCCGCTTTCTCTCTCTTTTTCTATCTTTTTCTCTCTCTTTTTCTCTTTTTCTCTCCCTTTTTCTCTCTCATTTTTCTTTCTTTTCTCTCCATTTATCTCTTTTTTCTCTCTTATTCTCTCTTTTCGCTCTCATTTTCTCTCTCTTTTTCTCGTTTTCTCTCTCTTTTTCTATCTCGTTTTTGTCTCTTTTTCTCTGTTTTTCTCTCTCTTTTTCACTCTCTTTTTCTCTCTTTTTTCTTTCTCTCTTTCTCTCTCTTTTTTCTTTTTCTCTCTCTTTTTCTTTCTCTTTTTCTCTCTCTTTCTCTCTCTTTTTCTCTCTCTTTTTCTTTCTCTTTTTCTCCCTCTTTCTCTCTCTCTCTTTCTCTCTTTTTCTCTCCCTTTCTCTCTCTTTTCTCTCTCATTTTCTCTCTCTCTCTTTCTCTCTTTTTCTCTCTTTTTCTCTCCTTTTTCTCTTTCACTTCTCTCTCTTTTTCTCACTTTTTCTGTTTTTGTCTCTCTTTTTCTCTTTTTCTCTCACTTTTTCTTTCTCTTTTCTCTCTCTTTTTCACTTTTTCACTTTTTCTCTCTTTTACTCTCTTTTTCTCTCTTTTGTCTCTCTCTTTTCTCTCTCATTTTCTCTCTCTGTTTCTCTTTCTCTCCATCTCTTTTTCTCTCTCTTTTCGCTCTCTTTTTTCTCTATTTTTCTCTCTTTTTATCTCATTTTTTCTCTCTTTTTGTCTCTATTTTTCTCTCTTATTCTCTCTTTTTCTCTCCCTTTTTCTCTCTCTTTTCTCTCTCATTTGCTCTCTCTCTCTTTTTCGCTCTCTTTTTCTCTCTTTTTCTGTTTTTCTCTCTCTTTTTCTCTTCTTCTCTCTCTTTTTCTCTCTCTCTTTCTCTTTTTCTCTCCCTTTTTCTCTCTATTTTTCTCTTTTTCTCTCTTTATCGCTATCGTTTTTCTATCTTTTTGTCCCTTATTATCTCTCTTTTTCTCTCTTTTACTCTCTCTTTTTCTCTCTTTTGTCTCTCTCTTTTCTCTCTCATTTTCTCTCTCTTTCTCTTTCTCTCTCTCTCTTTCTCTCTCTTTTCGCTCTCTTTTTTACTCTATTTTTCTCTCTTTTTGTCTCATTTTTTCTCTCTTTTTGTCGCTATTTTTCTTTCTTATTCTCTCTTTTTCTCTTTTTCTCTCCCTTTCTCTCTCTTTTCTCTCTCATTTTCTCTCCCTTTCTCTCTCTTTTCTCTCTCTCTTTTTCTCTCTTTTTCTCTCTTTTTCTCTCTCTTTTTCTCTCTCTCACTTCTTCTCTCTCTTTTTCTCTCTTTTTCTCTCTTTTTCTGTTTTTGTCTCTCTTTTTCTCTCACTTTTTCTTTCTCTTTTTCTCTCTCTTTTTCACTGTTTCACTCTTTTTCTCTCTTTTACTCTCTCTTTTTCTCTCTTTTGTCTCTCTCTTTTCTCTGTCATTTTCTCTCTCTGTTTCTCTTTCTCTCTCTCTTTTTCTCTCTCTTTTCGCTCTCTTTTTTCTCTATTTTTCTCTCTTTTTATCTCATTTTTTCTCTCTTTTTGTCTCTATTTTTCTCTCTTATTCTCTCTTTTTCTCTCCCTTTTTCTCCCTCTTTTCTCTCTCGTTTTCTCTCTCCCTCTTTTTCGCTCTCTTTTTCTCTCTTTTTCTGTTTTTCTCTCTCTTTTTCTCTTCTTCTCTCTCTTTTTCTCTCTCTTTTTCACTTTTTCACTCTCTTTTTCTCTCTTTTGCTCTCCCTTTTTCTCTCTTTGTTCTCTCCCTTTTCTCTGTCTTTTTCTCTCTCTTTTTATCTCTTTGTCTCTCCCTATTTCTCTCTATTTTTCTCTCTTTGTCTCTCTTTTTCTCTTTCTGTTTCTCTCTCTTTTCCTTTCTTTTTTTCTCTTTATCTCTTTTTCTCTCTCTTTTTTCTCTCTCTTGTCTCTCTCTTTTATCTCTATTTTTCTCTCTCTTTTTCTCTCTTTTTCTCTGTTTTTCTCTCTCGTTTTCTCACTCTTTTTCTCTCTCTTTTCTCTCTTTTTCTCTCTCTTTTTCTCTCTCTTTCACTTTCTTCTTCTCTCTCTTACTCTCTCTCTTTTTCACTTTTTCACTCTTTTACTCTCTTTTTCTGTTTCTCTCTCTCTTTTTCTCTCATTTTCTCTCTCTTTTCCTCATTTTCTCTCTCTTTTTCACTCTGTTAGTCTCTCTTTTTCTCTTTTTTCTCTCCTTTTTCTCTCGCTTTTCTCTCTCCTTTTCTCTCTTTTTCTCTCTCTTTTTCACTATCATTTTTTCTCTCTCTTTTTCGCTCTCTTTTTCTCTCTTTTTTCTCTTCTTCTCTATCTTTTTCTCTCACTTTTTTTCTCTCTTTTTCTCTCTGGGGAAGGTCTGGGCAAGGAATTTCTTGATTTTCCACTCAAGGAATTAATGGGGAGATGAGAATCTTGCAAGTGAGTAGTGAGAGATCTCTTTGCATGCATTAGCATCGCATTCTTACCTCATCTCACCTCCTATTTTCCCAGGCACTGGAGAGAAACTAGATAATGAGGGTTCTCAATGTGAAGGTCTGAGCGGGGAGGTGCTCCAGTCTCCATCTCTGGGATCTACCTTGGTTATTTCTCAGGGCATGCTCCAAAGATAGCGACTGCCTGGCCACCCCTCCTCCATCAACGGAGACTGGAATTGGTAAAAGCACCAGCCTCACCCCACCGTCAGGTCCCATTGAGAACACACCTTTAATACAGTTCCAGAGTCGAGAGTGTGGTGCTAGAAAAGCACAGCCGGGCAGGCAGCTTCCGAGGAACAGGAAAATTAACGTTTCGAGCATAAGCCCTTCATCAGGATTCCACAATGCAGTGTAAGGCTGAGCATCACCTTTCATTGGAGTGCTGACACTGAGAATGAATAGACGAGAACATGGAATTTGAAACACAGACAGATGAATGAGTGAGAGTGTGTGGTACTGGAAAAGCACAGCAGGTCAGGCAGCATCTGTGGAGCAAGAAAATCGACGTTTCGGGCAAAAAGCATCAGGAATTCCTGATGAAGGGCTTTTGCCCGAAACGTAGATTTTCCTGCTCCTCGGAGGCTGCCTGACCCGCTGTGCTTTTCCAGCACCACACTCTTGACTCTGATCTCCAGCATCTGCAGTCCTCACTTTCGCCTAGATGAAGGGGGAAGCAGATTTGAAGGGCTGAATGGTCTACGTCTGTTCCTATTTCATATGTTCACATGAAAACCAACTGTCAGGTTTAAATTCAGCATTGCTTTAGTTCTAATTTGTTATAGTGTAAAAATGCGATCTTAGGTCCTCAAAACCCCATATTATCCAGGGATTGAACATTACAGGGCTGCACCTACCCTGATGCTTATTGACGTTATGCTGTTATTCCTCAGAATTTATAATATTTGTGAAGTGCGTGTTTCACGCTATGTCTCACAGTGTTATCAGTGTGTCAAATGCCTATAAAATGGAATCTGGTACTAATCTTTGCAGCTCCATCATAACTTCATTATTCAGTGACAACAAAGGAAGTAATTTTCCAGTCTTTTATGCTCAGTGAATGCAGAATCCCAAGGCACAAGCCATCAGAATATTGGGTGCAGATATGATTAGATTCCCTACAGTGTGGAAACAGGTCCTTCGGCCCAACAAGTCCACACCAACCCTCCAAAGAGCCACCCACCCCCCTCTGACAAATGCACCTAACACTACGGGCAATTTAGCATGGTCAATTCACTTGGGCTGCACATCTTTGGACTGTGGGAGGAAACCGGAGCACCCGGAGGAAACCCACGCAGACACGGGGAGAATGTGCAAACTCCACACAGATAGTCACCCGAGGATGGAATTGAACCTGGTGTTGTGAGGCAGCAGTGCTAACCACTGAGCCACTGTGCCACTCCATCGTGCAACAGGTTTCCATCTGTTTTCAGGGCTTTCCCAATCTAGCAGGCCCAGTGCCTATGTCTCCACAGGTACAGGGTAGGAGCAGATGAGGAAGCAATGGCCTAGTGGTATCATCACTGGACGATTAATCTATGAAACTCAGCAAATGTTCTGGGCACCTGCTTCAAATCCTACCATGGTGGAATCTAATTTCAATAAAAGTCCTGTGTTAAGAGTCTAATGACAATCACGTTGATTGTTGGGGAAAAACCCATCTAGTTCACTATATGTGACACCAAACCTACAGCAATGTGGTTGACTCTTAACTGATCTCTGGGCAATACAATACTGGTGTAACCAGTGACACCCTCATCCTCTGAATGAAAAAAGAAGTCATTTATAAGGACGATCACATCAATCAGTGTCTGTTAGATCTTAATTATGTCCAGGCAGTGTGTGACTAGAGGTTCACAGGAGGGCTGCTTTATCTTACATTTCTCAAGCTATCATTAATTGTGGCAAGGCCTTAATATTGGTGGCCAGCCCTTGCAGATCCTCTTGTGTTTTACCTCAGTTTCTGGCCAAGGTCTTCTGCCAGGATCAGGGAAGCCAGACTCATTAAGTTTGAATAGACTGTGGTCGGGTCAAAAACACACACACACACACACAAACGCAGACACAGACACACACACAGACACACATATACACACACATACACATAGACACAGACATACACACATACACACACAGACACACACACAGACACACATACACACACACAGACATACACACTCTCACACATACACACACAGACACACACATACACAGACACACACACACACATACACACACACAGACGCACACACACACACACACACACACACATACACAGACACACATACACACACACAGGTGCACACACACACAGACGCACACAGAGACACACACAGAGACACACACACACAGACACACACACAGACACACACACATACTCACACACACTCACACACATACAGAGACACACACACATACACACACAAACACAGACACAGACACACACACAGACAAACACAGACACTGACACACACACAGACACACACACACACTGGTCTGGGTACATGTCAAGTGCCATCTCAGGGTAATCCAGGAAAATCTACCCAGTGTGGTGGTCCCAGCTATAGGAGTCAATTCCTCACATTAACAGGTTCATATTCATCAGTTGCAATAAACCAAAACAAACTGAGCAACAGCAGAGGGAGATGGTTTGGATCTGAAAGCCCTATTGATGAACTAGTACAGGCACGGTTGTTTCCATCTTGTACAATTCTCTGCTTCATTTTCAGTGTTGTTCCCACTGATGAGAGCTGATTTGGGAAAAGCCTCACAAGACAATTCCAATTTTTCTAATTATTTTAGTCAGGCTGCCAGAATTGCTGCGACCATTCTCTCCAACTACCTTCTGGGAATTTTTATCTTCATTTTGCAAGTGGCTCAAATCCCACTTTCGAGAAGCATAGGGAGCAGTTCAAAAGCTGGAATCCAGAATTAGAAGCCGCCATCTGTAAAATGATGCCAAAGGTTGTCGAATTTTCATGTAAGTCTAACTAATGTCCTCCAAGGAAGGAAGTCCACCATCGTCACTAATTTCCATGTGACTCCAATCCCACACTGATCTGGAGAGACTGGATTGGTCAGGCCTATGTTTACCTGAGCTTAACAGAATATTCACAGAATCCTATTAAATCTTAACTGGACTAGACAGGGTAAACACAGGAGGGAGGTTCCTGATGATCGAGGAGTCCATACCCAGGGGTCACAGTATACACCAGCAAGATGTGCCATTATGTTGCAGCTGGACAGTACATTGGTGAGGCCAGTTTTGGAATATTGCATGCAATTCTGGTCTCCTTCCTATGGAAGGATGCTGCAAAACTTGAATGGGTCCAGAAAGGACTTGCAAGGGTGATGCCAGGGTTGGAGGGTTTGAGCATTGGGAGAGGCTTGATAGGGTGAGGCTATTTTCCCCGGAGCATCATAGGCTGAGGAGTGACCTTATAGAGGTTTATAAAATCATGAGGGGCATAGATAGGGTAAAGAGACAAGGTCTTTTCCCTGGGGTGGGGTGGGGAGTGCAGAACTAGAGGGCATAAGATTAGGATGAGAGGGGAAGGATAACTAAGGGACAACTTTTTCATGCAGAGGGTGGTGCGTGTATGGAATAAGCTGCCAGAGGAAGTGATGGAGGCTAGCACAATTACAGCATTTAAAAGGCATATGAATAGGAAGGGTTTAGAGGGATATGGGCCAAGTGCTGGCAAATGGGACTAGGTTAGATTAGGATATCTGGTTGGCATAGACAAGTTGGACCGAAGGGTCTGTTTCCGTGCTGTATATCTCTCTGACTTTATTTGGACTGAGATGAGAATTGTCATCACCTAAAGAGTGCAGAGCCAGTGGAATTCTCTGCCACAGAAAGCAGTTGAGGCCAAACTGTTTTCAAGAAGGTGATAGAATTCATTCTTAGGGCGAGAGGAATCAAAGGGCACGAGGAGAAAGTTGGAACAGGGGACTGAGTTGGACAATCAGCCGTGATCACATTGAATGGTGGAGTAGGCTCGTAGGGCTGAATGGCCTACTCCTGCTCCTATTTCTATGTTTCAATGGTTGAGTGTTAACGTCCCCTGGAATGGATGGTGAGCCACTCTGTTGGGTTGAATCATTACAAGTGGACACAGCAGGAAGGCTTCATTATGAAGGTACAGCATGACCTTGTCAGGATAATGCAGGACGAAAGAGAAATGTCAAGATAACACCTACACCCACAGAATGTATTAAAAAAGCATGGCTCATGAAGCCATTTTTCACCTTTACGAATTGCATGTCTCTCACTGATGCTTAATAGTTTTACTCCATAATACATGCATTGTGGCTAATCTTAGCTGCTGGCTCACTCTCAACTGAAGCAGCAATAGTCTGTGATATTTTTGACAAAAGTGTTACATCTTAAACTGGAATTGGATTTATGAGTGAGTGTGTGTGTGTATGTGACAGACTATGCTCCAGCACTTGTTGAATTACTTAGAAAGAAGCTGAGTAATGTTCAAATTGCAGGCCTAAAATTATTCTCAAAATGAACAAGCCCTGATTTTATTACCTTTCATTTTAATTGGTTACATTTTTCTCTCATGACTGGATCATTTAGTAAGTTTGTCAGGATCCCTGTATGCTGCTCTTGAATTCAGTCATTTTCCAATTCATGTTTGAGGAGACTTTCAATGAAAAAGTACTTTTCCTACACTGTAGAATCCCATTGAATCTACACAGACCCTCTGAAGAACAGCCCACTCAGACTCATCCCCTACCCTCTCAGCCTGCATTTCCCATGGCTAACCCACCTAGCCTGCACATCCCTGAACACTATGGGCAAGTTAGCATGGCCAATCCATCCTGACCTGCACATCTTTGGGCTGTGGGAGGAAACCAGAGCACCTGGAGGAAACTCACACAGACACGGGGAGAATGTGCAAACTTTACACACAGTCCCCTGAGAGTGGAATCAAACCTGGGTCCCTGGCACTGTGAGGCAGCAGTGCTAACAACCGAGCCACGGTGCCACCATTAAAAATATAAATAGATATTCTTTCAATCCTGTTTTTTACAACATGAGGATAGGAACAACCCATCATTTCATTCTCTGAGTTACAAATGCTGACATGATTCCTCCTATTGGTGTGCATCACTCAATCTTCATTCATTGGATATTCATTCCTTTGACTCTGGCTTGGAGCATGAGGAGGTTTGTGTGAAGAACAGATTTACTTTCTTCAGGGACACAGGGCGATGGTTGGGGATACATGAGGGAACGGAGGGAGGGTAATCCTCCATACGATGACATGGCCGAAGAAGTGGAGGCTAAGTGGCAAGGCACATATAGCAAGTAATTCAGTCACGGGAAGTCAATGTGAATTCAGGTCACAGTGAACTAATTAAAGGAGATAAGTCTTTTTTCTAATGGGACCCTTGTTATATGCAGGGCCCATTATCTCAAGCCTGTGTTTATAAGTGAGATTGCATTAGTTCAGAGATGGTGCTGTTTGTGTTGGTTTCACTCCAGCAATATTGTGCGTAAAGCCATCGAATCACAGGGTCATAGAGATCTCAAGCACAGAGAAAGGCCTTTTAGTTCATTGTGTCTGTGTGGCTCAAAAACGACGACTTAATCATTCTAATCCCTCTTTCCAGCATTTGACTGACAGCCTTCTATGCTTTGGCATCGCAAGTCCTGTCTAAGTATTCTTCAATGTTATCAGGGTTTCTGCCTCACCCACACTTACAGGCAGCCCATCCCAGATTCCCACTATCCTCTGGCTAAAAATGTTTATCCTCACATCTCCTCTACACCTCTTTCCCCTTACCTTAAACCTATCTCGCCTGGTCATTGATCCGTCCATCATAAGGAATAGTTTCTTCCTATCTACCCTACTTATGCTCCTCATAATTTTATTCATCACAATCACGTTCCCTCTCAATCTCCGCTACTCTAAGGAAAATAACCCCAGTCTATCCAATCTCTCTTCATAACTGAAACTCTCCAGCCCAGGCAGCATTCTAGGAAATCTCCTTTGCACCCTTTCCCATTATTATCGCTTCCCTCCTATAATGTGGATTCCAGAACTGCACATGATACTCCAACAGTGGCCTAACCAATGGCTATATGCATCTTTGTCAATCTGCTCCAAAATGAACGAACAGAGTAAAATCAACCAAATAATTAAAATCCTGCCTTTACATTATTTTAAAGGGCTGAGTTTGTAGTGTGGGAATGGGGAAGCAAACTTACATAATGCGAGGTTTGGAATCTATCTTAATCTGCCTATAGTCTACCTTATAGCTCTGTTATAATAGAAAAGTGGGGACCCATGTTTAGACACAGCTTGGAGCATTCAGCAAGCTAGGCATGGAGTGGGGGAGTGTTAGGGGATAAGGTTTTCAAAGGACAGATGGGAGGAGTGGAAGGCAGTTCAGGGGCTTGAATGTTGAGGAGGAACTGGGTCAATGGGCTGTTGGGGTTGGGGTGGGGAGCAGAAGTGGGGTGGAGGGGAGATGCAGGTGGAAGAGATCTGGCAAACTATGAAGGCAGGCAGCTCCCACCTGTTCTGGCAGGCCGAGGAATGATCCATAATGCCGTTTTGTGCCAAGATAGGGTTTTGGGAATGAGGTTGGGAAGGGGTTTCGGTGAGAGGGGAAAAGAACAGAGCAGAGGGCACTGCAGCTTGATTAGGAGGAACTGGAGGAGTTTTGCTGTCTGATTAATGGGTATCTAGATGAGTGGAAGGAGACGTGATGGACTAACTCCAAGGAAGCAAAGCATATTAGGGAATCTTGGGGAACTGGGAACGAAACTGGGAGACAAAGTCATTAGTCCTCAGAATGAGAGCCAGGTTGAGACAGAGGGAAAGCAGTATTTCTATAAAGAAGGTAAACAGCTGCCATTTAATGAGTGTAAGTGAAGTTGGAAGGGGAGATGAGAAGGAGATAGCACGAGTATGCATACACATGGCATCAGTGAGGCTGAAAATATATTGCATTTTCTGCAGTTTGTGCAGTCTGTAACTAGAATGAGATTGGCTCAGTTGGCATCATTAAGCTATAACGGCACGGTGGCACAGTGGTTAGCACTGCTGCCTCGCAGCGCCAGAGACCCGGGTTCAATTCCCGCCTCAGGCGACTGACTGTGTGGAGTTTGCACGTTCTCCCCGTGTCTGCGTGGGTTTCCTCCGGGCACTCCGGTTTCCTCCCACAATCCAAAGATGTGCAGGTCAGGTGAATTGGCCATGCTAAATTGCCCGTAGTGTTAGGTAAGGGGCAAATGTAGGGGTATGGGTGGGTTGCGCTTCGGCGGGTCGCGCTTCGGCAGGTCGGTGTGGACTTGTTAGGCCGAAGGGCCTGTTTCCACACTGTAATGTAATCTAATAACGTTCTCCAGGGCTTATGTACAACAATCAAGGTTAGCAATTGCATGGAGTACTGTGGCAGTGTTGCACATTGAGGTAAGGTGTCATCTTCCATGTGAGACATTGAATCAAGGTCCCACCTACTTGGATGGGTCAAAAAGATCTCATGGCCCTATTTCAAACCCTACCCACCCAACAAAGGACCCATTCACTCCTACTCTATTTTCCAACTACTACCACTGACTTGTGGAACAACCCCAGTCAGAACCAACACTGGCACTTGCCACTTGTAAACTTGGACATTGGAACTTTTCTTAATGTACTTTAGGAAGAGTATCCATGAGAACAAAGAACAGGCACTGGCCAATTTTTTAGTTTATTGTATAAATGATGCTGTTCGAGCAATGGGACAGCTTTAAAAGATCTAGTCAAAAATTAAAATACATTTTTAATATCTATAATTTGCTCTACCCTGCAGTCATAAATGAGGTCAGGTACCTCTGTAATGTATAACCGTTAATACTGGAAGCTGTATAGTTATGAATACCAACTTTTTCAACTGGCTGAGATATATTATCAAAAATTCTGATTGTTGAATAAATTTCATGTGAAGTTAGCCTCAGAAAAATGTTTACATTGTTAATGAATAGTAACAAAGTCAATCATTTTCAAATTGGAAAGATGGTTAATTCACATAAATGCCTAGTTATTTAAATGACAATTTGGGATGTGTTTTGCAGCACTTGATGGCATCACGAAGAGTTTATGGAATAAATCAGAATCCAGAAACACTGGGTGTTTTTCTTTTTCAACAATGTATACTAGTTTCTTAAAAAAACCACCTTGTATAGTGTTGGTTCATCAATTGGACCTTAGCAAAGAGTTTAGTAAAATCATAAACAATTGTATAGCAGAGGATGTGATTTGCAATATTTTACAATATTCTCAAATGCAGAATGTATATGACTGAGATCTTAATGCAATATTATCTAAATTTTAAACTCGAACAAACTCCATAGCTGGACTTGCGTTTAGCTGCTCTCAATGTCGTCCAGCATTTACAATCAATTCAGCTGACCTTCACCAGATATAACTATGACAACTAGACCTATCTACCCACATGGACAGAGTACATTAACTAGAATTTCTGTCCCCTCTGATTTTGACCAATAAAAGACGTGTGGTGATACGATGGCAAAATTAACTTAAGCTTCATTGGTAATATACTTCCTGTCGGCGTGTCTGGTGTAAGTACGAGGTGTTCAGTGGTTGCAATTCAACGGGTATGGACAAAAAAAAACTTTGCTTCAACTCTCCTTCAACATTGTAAGATCATAAGACATAGGAACAGAAATAACCCATCAAGCCTGTTCTTCCATTCACTGAGATCATGGCTGATCTGATTAATCCCCAACTCCACTTTCCTGTTTTTCCCCACAATTTTTGATTGCCTTACTGATTAAAAATCCATCTCAGCCTTCAATGCACTGAATGACCCTGCCTGCACAGCCCTCTGTGATAAAGAATACACAGATTCACTATGATCTGAGAGAAGAAATTACCCATTTCTGTCTTAAATGTGTGACCCCTTAATCTGAAATCGTTCCCTCTGGTCAGAGACTCACCCACAAGGGGAAACAACCCTTGACTGCTACACTGACTCACATTTTCCTATGTTAGACTAATATGAACAAAAGAAGACTGAAAATTCACTTTCAGTGGTGAATAAGGTGGTGAATAGCTGTCAAGAAGGAAGTGGTAATGGTGCAGTGTCTTTTCTGGGTTCACAGGAAGATGTTTGATACCAATGTGACTGCTGCTTGTAGCTGAGTAGCTATCTGATACTTGCTGTTCAGGGTCACAAGTGAAAAGGCAAGTTTTAAGTAACAGAGACAGGGCAATGCTGAAGGGGCATTGAGATATCCCCCTGCAGGGATTTTTCTATCTTGTTTCATCGTTTAACACATATGGAAATGTAACTGTACAAATGGAGGTCCAGTGTGTGCACCTGCCACAGACTCAGTCTCGTACCTAGCTGCAGCTGGAACACAATGTGAGGTCATGTGAGAGTTGAGTTTTACCCAGAGCAGAATCAGCAAAGCACAACCGACAAACCCTGGGGGAGTTTGCGCACGTGAAACCACAGTAAGTGCAAAGGGAGGCAGTGCTCGAAGGAACTAAACTCAGTATCAAGGGTAAGTATTGAGGTAAGATTCTAAGATAAATAAATAAAACAATTACAGAGGAATCTTGATTAACCGGCATTCGATTATCTGAATATTGGATTATCTGGCAAGATCGCAAGGTCCCGATTCTCAGCTAAACTATGTTAATCGGCGTTTGATTATCCGGAATTCGATTAACCGAACCAAATACTCCCCCGCCCATGTCCTTTGGATAATTGAGATTCCTCTGTAAAATACATTTTGTAAGGTTGAAGATTGCAGGTAAATAAAAAGTTTTATTCACTCTATATTTGAGTTTTTAACCAGAAAGGAAAGAGGGTGGGATAATTGATGAATAGCTAGTGAGGTCTTGTATGGAAGAGGCCATTTGTCCCATCCAGTCTGCACCCAACTGTCCAAAGAGGGTTCCACCCTACCAGGCTGAACCAATGGCTGGCAGTCAGATAAGGGGCCAAATAGTCTCCTTCTGTGTTACTTTTGGATTTTAAGGAAGAGCAGGCCATTGCCCTTGAGCCTGATAGTTACACACAATTCCAACCGTCCTGTCATTGATCTCAGCACGGCCTTCGGGAAACTAGAACCACATGGATTTCTGAGTTAGAATAACAATCTGAAATGGACATGATCCCAACTGTGTTCCAAGCCAGACTACGGAGGTAAAACATGAAAGAGGTACAATTAAAAAAAGGAAGCCAACATCCGTAATTCATGTGCACTGACACATCTTTACTGAGAATTTATTGTACACCAGCACAAGGTTACTGATCATCACAATAACAGAACATTGTTCTTTAAGAACAAGTAAACAAAGATGTAAATACAATAGATTCACTTTTAAATTTTTTATACTTTTTTTCCATACACTCATTTTGTACATTATTTTAACACAGTATAAACATCACTGTTACTGTACCATACTTTATGACTGTGATCTTCAGTGAAGAGGGATTTACCACAAAGTGCACTGGTCTGCCTCATTGGAATCTCTTTCAGGTTTTAATTATTTACCTCTTTCTCATGAATGAAACAACCCATTTGGTTACATTTCTTCTTAAACAAAAAGACTAAGTTATGTTTTCTTACACTGAATTCCCAGTCGGAATATTCATTGTGGAGTTTCAATGGACTTTCAATTGATTGGGTAGTGCAACACCAAAATTGCGACTTCAGCTTAATCATTTCGAAATGGAAACCCTTATTTCTGAGGAAACAATTAAAATTAAGAAGAAAATACAAGAGTGGTCCAATACAAGTCAAACCACAAAGTTGTTTGTGACAATATGACCATTTTGTATATCATCGCTACGGTGCAGGGACATAAAACAAAAGATGACAAAGGTTTTACCTGTCCATAGGCAATCACGTATATAAAATATCGACAAATGCATGAGTTTGGCAACTAGTCATTTGTGGCCTTCATCAGCCAGCTACACAAGTAACAGAAAGTTCAGAAAATGCAATACAAAAACACACTGCACCTATAAAAGCACAACTCTACAAGCAAGAGGTCATCAAGGGTTTTAAAAACAAAAGTTTTGGAATTAACTAATAAATACTTGCTCACCCATCTCGCCAAAGACAAGACTCTATCCTTGAGATAACAGACAGTGGAATTTGACCAACAAGAATCAATTCACTATACAAATGCTTTCATGTCAATGTTCACTCAAAGACAATTCTTGGTGCACTTTTTTTTGGCACTATGGTAAACTGCATACAGAAACTTAATGGCCAACTGATGAAACTTTAAGTAGCTATCAAGAACTTTCACTTATAGAGCACTTAAATGTTCAGAGGTGCTTTGCAGAGTAGAACAGGGGAAAAAAGCATTGGGCTGTAAGAGTAAAGAAATGGAAGTGACTCAAGGCATCCAGGAGCTCAATTTTGAGAGGTGTCATCCTAAAGTGACAAACTGGAGGATTTTAGAGAGCGTTTCAAAGTTTAGACAGCTGTCACTGACACTGCAGCAGGGGAAAGGTGAAAGTGCACAAAATGTCAGAACTGAAAATAGCAATGGAAGACGTTACAGGGACACAGTGAAATTAGATTGTCAGGCAGATATTTGAAAACAAGAAATTTGAATTCAATGCATATGCGGACGGTGGGGAGGGGGGAAGCTCAATTCACCTTCACAGTGAATCAACTTAACAGTGACTCAGTGAATCTCCCCGAACATGATCCAATCATGTTCATTCTCAAGCAAACCAACTTCAGGATGCCAAATGGCGTGTCAGTTGTTGCTGCTGGAGTGCACTAGGAAATGATGGTGTAAGTGAGTTACATCGGTACCACTGCTGCATCATAATTTCCTGGGACATTTGCAATAACCTACATGCAAAATAGCGAGAATGGCCTTGTCGTGTTATTGCTGGATTGTTAATCCAGGTAACGTTCCAGGCACCCGTGTTCAAATCCTGGCATGGTGGAACTTGAATTCAATAAAAACAAATCTGGAATTAAAGAGTCTAATGATGACCATGAATCCATTGTTGATTGTTGGAAAAACCCATCTGGTTCACTAATGCCCTTTGAAACTGCCATCCTTACCTGGTCTGGGCCTATATGTGACTCTATACCCACAGCAATGTGGTTGACTTTTAAATGCCCTCTAGACAACCAGGGATGGACAATGAATGCTGGATTGGCCAGTAAAGTCCTCACCCTTTTATGATTTTTTTAAAAAGTGACTATTGTAAGGTCCAGTCCCAGTTAAATCAGTGGTGACTGCACTTTTTCTGGCATTGTAACCACTTGAGATGAAAGAAAATTGTGCAGATGAATGCATTCAAATACCTAATTTCAAAGTAATTGATTCAAGTTAATCATAATCCCTGTTCTTCCACGATTTTTGAAAAGAATTCTTAGCTAAAACCCAGTTGGGTTGCCACAGGGATAACCTGAGAAGCACTGATGGAACACAGGAGGAAAAGGGATAAGATGAACTGTCACATATAGATATTTCTGTCCTGTTCAGCTAATATTCCTCTGGAGCAGGTGGGAGCTGAATCCGGAACACCTGGCTCAGAGATAGGGGACACTACCACTGCATCACAAGAGCCCTTTAAGCTCTGACATATAGGCAAGAGTACTGCAGCTCATCCTGCTCCGCACACAAACATAACTTCATTATTAAAAAAAAACAAACATGGTCTTGACATCAATGGTCTGCAGCACTCCCTTTGTGGAACCTGGTCAAGGCATAGAAGGGATTGTGAAACTTGCTCTGCTCAGATTCTGACCATTTTTGAGAGCAGTCCTTCAAATGGAATGAAGACCCTTATCTGCTTATGGTGAGGAACTCTAGTTGACATGGCTGTCTGACTATAATCCCATCCAGTGTGGCATTGGAAGTACAGATGGGCTTCAGATGTCACTGAAATATGGGACATAATTCCACACTTTGGACCACTTTTGCCCTCCCATCCCCGAAAAGGGTGAGAGATGCCTAAGTTTGCCACAGTCTGTTTAAAGAGAGACTCTTATTTTGGTCGTTGCTAGTTTCAATGTCTAGATAAGTAAGTTAAAACAAAACTGTGACTTAGAATCGTACTGAAAACTATAGCTGAGTGCCTCCTTGACGTCATTTTCTGTAAGTGATTAAGTGCTCAGATTTAAGATTCAGACATCTGTGAGTCAGATCATGCCCAATATTTAATTCATGCAGATGAGGTAAGTCATTGACTGCTTTCCTTCTGAGGTCCCCGAATTGTCATTACACTCTCTGTAGTATCTTTAAATCAAATTCCAGGGGATTTCAGAATTAAGCTCATAGTAGGATTACTGTGACAACAAACACCATAATTGACAGTCTCATCGACAAACAGCGATATCTACCCAATCAGCTG
This sequence comes from Chiloscyllium plagiosum, assembly GCF_037043375.1. Classification (NCBI taxonomy): domain Eukaryota; kingdom Metazoa; phylum Chordata; class Chondrichthyes; order Orectolobiformes; family Hemiscylliidae; genus Chiloscyllium; species Chiloscyllium plagiosum. Next base: position 48,828,933 of record NW_028270158.1, read on the forward strand.
CTTGTCACATGTGTGAACAAAATAGACCCAAAAGTAAAATCCCACACATATTTGTGCGAGATAATGAAATTAAAGGATAACTACTGTGGCATGATAATAACTACTATTCATCTGAAATCTCACTGTGATGTTAATATGCTGCTTTGTTTAAAATAAAACCTTCCAAATTGTTACTGGCACTTTCCAGCTGCAGTCTAAAAATAGTCTCAGAGAGAAGTAGGTTCTATATTGGTTTCTTTGCAAACTTTCCCCCACTTCACAGTCGCTAACATTCTATTTCAATAATCATACTATTTTTGGAGACACCTGTCTCAGAACTCAAAAAATGAATTGCAGTTTCAAGTAACTGCTCTTAGATTCCCTACAGTGTGGAAACAGGCCCTTCAGCCCAACAAGTCCACACCGACCCTCCGAAGAGTAACCCACCCAGACCCATTCCCCTCCATTTACCCCTGACTAATGCACCTAACCTACACATCCCTGAACACTGTGGGCAATTTAGCATGGCCAATCCACCTAGACTGCACATCTTTGGACTGTGGGAGGAAATCAGAGCACCCGTAGGAAACCCACACATACGGTCACCCGAGGTTGGGATCGAACCTGGGCCCCTGGCACGGTGAGGCAGCAGTGTTAACCACTGAGCCACCATGCCTGCTTACTTCAGTCAGGCAGAACTGTGCTCCCACTGAAACGTAAATGGGATTACAGCTAAAGTGTTACATCTTTTCAAATGGGCAACATTAGGAGAGCGGAAGATAGAGATGGAAGGTTTAGCACAGTGGAAGCAGCAACTAGAAACCATGGGTTGATCATTTATTGCAAACTCAATCCACAACATTGCTTTTGTAAAAGATTTTGTCTCTAGGACTTGCCACGTAGGCGCATAGATTCAGATTGGGTCAGGAAACCTGATTGCACAATTACAATAAGGTATAAACACAGTTAAAATATATTCATGTTGAAATTGATAAATATGTGGAATACCTTATCCAGGATGAAAACGGAAGCAAAGGGCAGTAGAAGGCACTGGACAAACATTTCGCATATAACTTTATTCACTCTATTTCCAAGAGTATGGAAATCTGATCTTTGGGAAGGAGAGAAAACTCTCTTCCCTATCCCTTAATCCAAACAAGTGACTAATATGAAAGGGTAAGTCTTAAAGAATTTTTATGCTATTTATGGATTTGGTATGTGTAATGCAAGGCTCTACAAATTCATTTGAATATAGTTGAAGTCAGGTTGAAATCTCCTAGAATATTGCCTAAGATTGCTTTTTAAAAAGAAATTCCCTGTACTTTATTTGCCTTCAGGTCTTGTATTACAGGTGGTGCATTGACTTGCTGTTTCTGATGGGTAGGAGCCATTATGATGAATGTATCAACAACCACAGAAGCCAATGCAGGCAACCCTGTCCTTAATAATATTTCTGGAAAAAGAATCAAGTTTTAACCACGAGTCATGATTTTCATTACCCTTTACAAAACATTTATACGATCAAAGACTGTTTACTAAGTCTGGCTTTGCTAAAATAAGGAAAATAAATTGTTTATCAACAAAACAAAGTAGCTGTTTGGCAGTAAAGGAGGCAGGGATTCTGACAGGTACTCTGCAAGCTGGCTAAAAAGGGCTAGGACTGGAAAGCTCCGAGTACAGCTCAGGTTGACAAAGGAACTGGGTGCTTTCCGACAAGTGGACAAGCTATGAATTAGGGTGCGATTGGGTCCATTGAAAAAGAACTGTGGAAATTTACACCATCAGGAATGCTATGTTCTAAAAAAAAAAGGTGGTTTGTAGAAATGTGCCTTACAGCTGATAATCATGCTTGTGACATTCTAAAGTGAAACCTGGTGTATAGTTTCCCTAACCTTTTCTATGTGAGGTACAAAATGCTGTGTAACTGAGAAGCAAATAGTGTTGCATTATTGCAGGGAGTGGGGATGATGCAATTGCTTATGGTTATGCTAAAACATATCTTGTCATATCAGCTGGAGTAAAATTTACCTTCTTATTTAAAGTATAATTTGCCGATGAATTCAAGTGTAATTTGCGTCAGTTCTGAATCATGAACATGTAAAAGCTACAAACGAGTGAAATCTTGTTGTTAATTTCCAGCAGGAATTGCTGGAAAAGCTCAGCAGGTCTGACAGCGTCTGTGGAGAAAAACCAGAGTTAACGTTTCGGACCGAGTGACCTCTTTCTGATTTACAGCATCCGCAGTTCGTTATTTGAGAATTTCTTCAGTTTGGGGTCGGCTGTCATTTGGTCAATTTCTACATTTTGGTTTATGGCTCCCTCACCACAGGGATCGTCACAAAATCAAAATTGCACTTTGTTGTTGTTGTTATTGTTGTTGTTCTGGCGTTATTTTGTTATACAAAGCTTTCATGCTGGTGAAAAGGCGCAAGTTCAATTTGTAAGTCGAGACTTACCTGACTGGCAGTATATACACACACATCCCAAAAGGATGACTTGTACATAATTACATTCGGATGTTCCTAGTCAGAAGGGTTCAAGCACATGATGCCATGACTTCTGAATAATTTGGGCGCAGTCGAGGAGGTCTTTAAGACCCTGTCCCTTGGTATGCAGTGAGTTTAACCCTCTGGTTATCCACAAGTTACTCTAAATTTGCTTATGCCCAATTCCATAAAGTAACCTACAATAAGAATGAGATTACTATACAAAAGACACATAATAAACCCTAGATTATACAGCGAGGGGCACTAAGCTTTACTAAAGTCACAACCAATACCACTTTTGAGTAATATGATGTTCATTCGTATCATCAGACATCTGCATTCACGGGTATAAAAGAGTATTTGAAAATATTCCCAATGGTATCGACTGAAACGCTCAGCTGACCTTTTTCAAAGTTCTTCTATTCGTGTTTATATGTTTGTCACCAATGCAATTAAATGGAAGCAGGAACACATTAAATTCACATCCCCACTTAGCTCTGAAGATTAACAAGTTAAAGCTGTATACAGTTACACACAACTAGATAATCTGGTACATGATGTGGAACAGTTAATCATGAGCTCACAGGTACGTCAAATAAATTGAGGAAGGTTTCTAAGAACACTAAATAGATGCTTTGATGTTGGAAGAGGGTGCCTTTCCAACTTGCATACTACAGTTAACACAGGAATGACAATACCACTAATATAGTGAGTACACTGCACTATTAGCTAAAAGAAAGGTTACCTTACACCAGTTTAGCACATGAAAAGCCTAATGATCTTTAACAGCACTTTAGCACTCTTGCAGCTAACCAACCAGTGAACAACACTGCACCACAGATAAAATATCTGTACTCCAGCATCCCTTTTTCATTGGCCCACATAGCTTTCAGTTTAAGTATTATATCTCCAATGCACCTTAATAAAATCCTTCAAGACTATTGAAACATTTTATTTAATCTATGAGAAAATCGCCCACAATTTCTGGCCAAAGAAGTTGAGCTCTCGTCACACACCTTGAACAAAGAGCTTGGAGGAGACACAGAGGCAATGAGATCACATCAGATCAGATGTTTGATAGGCTGGATTAGAAAACTATCTAGGCCAATGTAAGGGACACTGTGCTTTTAAACTTCAAGCAGGACCTTCAGCCTTTAATATGGGGGCATCTGGTATCCCGAGGAGACAGTATCCAGGTTTTCAGCAAAGGGTGGGCTCTGAAAGGTGTCCGCATTCTCAGTTCCGGTGCTGTACGGAGGATGGCCTGTGTCCAACTGATCTTGGGAGAAGAGGGATGAGTCAGCCCCCAGGCGGTACCTCTGCCATGCCTTCAGGGTTAGGCCAGCCTTTAATGAGATTAATTAAAATAAAGACTAAGAAATGCTTGTTAGTGCCCTATAACTAGGACTCAGTAGGTGTAACATTGTAGCATCATGTAGTTAATAAGAAGGGGATGATCCTGTTAGTCAAATCAAGTTGCAGTACATTGTTATTCCACAGGGACTGATTATGTGGAGATTATAGTGTTTGCTAATTCCTTCATGGTTTTGTTTTGGTGCTTTTCATCTGCAAGTAACAATTGTTTGGAAAAATTAATTTGCAATCACAGGCAACAAAGTATAGCCATCACACGACATCAATGCAACAATCCTAATGAAGTTTGCATGACTTTTTAAGCTAAAGTGCAAGAGTTGACCACTTACTTTCATCAACTGTCCTGAAATTTGGTTTCTACACACTGGAAATTGTTGACTATTAACTATTATATTTACATTTCAATTTCATTGATTTATTATTGTGTCAGTGCTTGGCCAACTTTGATTGAAGACATTGATTGCACAATCTAGGGGTGCATGACATGGAACTCAAGATAATTGGATAAGATGTTAAGTATCAATGTCTTAAAGGAAAAGTCAATCAGATCATTGTAATTTCTTTTTACAGACACTAAGTTGAAGGTTAGGTCATTGGTGCACTGAAAATAAATCAATGAGGAGATGGATTGAATAACGCAAAACACAAGGGGATTTTAGTTCTGTTCATGTGTGGAAACTCTTATCATACCTTCTATCTGACCAAGACAAACCATTAATACCACATTCAAATGTCAAATTTACATAAATATGCTTTATGAGCTCAAAAATTGAATTTTCAAATGATCACAATTTTTAAATCATGTTGATATGAAAAGCAATTCAATTGTACAGCAGTGAAATTGTCACAGGAACTCATTTTTAAATATTGCTTATTTTTCAGAGAAAACAATATCAGAATAAGACATTTATTGGGATGCTTGTCATTCTATCAAATCTAGAAGTCACATGACACCTGGTTATAGTCTAACAGGTTTATTTAAAATCACAAGCTTTGTCAGGTGACCAGACCAAGGAGCAGCACTCCAAAAGCTTGTGATTTCAAATAAACCTGTTGGCGTCATGTGATTTCTGACTTTGTCCACCCCAGTCCAACACCAGCACCTCCACAGCATAGCTGGAAAACATAGGGCAGATCAATACTAATGGGGGAAAGGACATGGAGAAATTACTAGATTAAAATAATATACATATGATTTTGTGTCCACAACTAAGCCACCCTGTCCAGTTGACCCTGAATTCTCCTCATCAAACCCTGCAAACTTGTGCCAGAGTTGGGAAAGGTGTTGAGCAGCACTCTGACAAAGATGTTCTCTCCAAATCGTGTCTTTCAGCCTGTCATCCTCAATGTGGCCAATACAATCCTTGGGTATGTCACGCTCAAGGACAGACCCTCCAAAAGTGGGAGCGCATTGAGGAGACAGTGATTCCTGGAGTTCACAACACGGACTCTGGACATCATAAAGTTTCACAGCATCAGGTTGAACATGGATGAAGAATGCTCCTGCTGATTACCATCCACTTTCCCTGCCCTTGTCCAGTTAGGACTGAGGTGAGGAGGAATTGCTTCACTTATCAACCAGTGCCTGAACTTTGAGACGGTCTTGCTGCATCTGAACATGCTTCAGTATCTGAGGAGTCATGAATGGTGCTGAACATCAAACAAAAACATCTGTAAACATACCCAGTTCTGACTGTATATAGACAACATTCAGGCCTGGGTTGATAAATGGTAAATAAATGTTTTTATCATACAAGTACCAAACGATGACCATCTTCAACGAGTGACAGTTTGAACACCTTCTCTTGATATTTAACACCAAATCTCCCACAATCAACATCCTAAGGTTTATTATTGACTAGAAAATGAACTGGATCAGCCATATATATATATATATATATATATATAAATAATGACAAGAGCTGTTCAGAGGCTGAAAACTCTCTGGTAAGTAACTCACCTCCTGACTCCTCAAAAACTGTCCACTACGTGTGAGGCACACTTCAGGAGTGTGATGAGATAATTGGAGAAAGTGAGGCCTGCAGGTGCTGGAGATCAGAGTTGAGAGTGTGGTGCTGGAAAAGCACAGTAGGTCAGGCAGCATCTGAGGAGCAGGAGAATCGATGTTTCAGGCATAAGCCCTTCATCAGGAATCCTGATCAGGTTCCATTCCTGATGAAGGGCTTATGCCCGGAACATAGATTCTCCTGATCCTAGGATGCTGCCTGACCTGCTGTGTTTTTCCAGCACTACACTCTCAACTGTGACGAGATATTGTCCACTTTCCGAGTGAGTACTCGGATAACCAATTTCTTGATTGGCAGTCTATTGGTGATATTATGCATTCACCCCCTCCACTGCTGGTAACACTGTGGCTGCAGTGTGTAATATAAACAAGATGTGCTGGAGCTGACTGTCAGAGCACATATGATGGCATCTCCCAAGCCTGTGACCTCTATCACTTGGAAACACAAGGGCAGCAACCGCATTAAAACAGCACCAACCCCTTGCAGCGGTTCTGATTGGGAAATATGTGACCATTCATTCACTGTTGCTGGGTCATAATCTGGAACTTCAGCCCAACACTGTACAGACTGCAAGAGTTCAAGAGGATTGGCCAGCATCACTTTGTCAATGTAACTAGTGATGGGCAATGCTGGCTTAGCCAGTGACAAACATACCCTGTGGACAACAGTTTCTGATAAAAAGCTGCCAAACCTAAACTAAGCCATTCCAGTTTCATGCTTAAACTATTTAAAAGAAACTGATGAAGATTTGAAACCAATCGGGGAAATGACATGTAGAAATTACTAGATTAAAAACATACAATTCTGTGTCCCTGACAAAGAGACCCTGTCCGAATTCCCCTGGCCAAACTTGTTTCAAAATTGGGGGCATAGTGGCACAGTGGTTAGCACTGCTGTCTCACAGTGCCAGAGGCCCGGGTTCAATTCCCACCTCAGGCAACTGTCTGTGTGGAGTTTGCACATTCTCCCTGTGTCTGCGTGGGTTTCCTCCGAGTGCTCCGGTTTCCTCCCACAGTCCAAAGATGTGCAGGTTAAGTGAATTGGCCATGCTAAATTACCCGTAGTGTTAGGTGAAGGGGTAAATGTAGGGGAATGGGTCTGGGTGGATTGCTTTTCAGAGGGTCGGTGTGGACTCGTTGGGCCGAAGGGCCTGTTTCCACACTGTAAGAAATCTAATCTAATCAAATCATATCAGGCGGACAGGTTGAGCTTTGGCAAAGTGCTAAAAATAAAAATGATTATTCAATTATTTCCGATTCCAGCATAAGGTAATAAGCTCATCCCAAATGGATAATTTATAGCACTTGAATCTTTATTACATGTGATTTAATTACAATCATCCATTGTGAATGACATTCATAGAATCCCTGCAGTGTGGAAACAGGGCATTTGGCCCAAAGGGTCCACACCGACCCTCCAAAGAGTATCCCACCCAGGACCATTCCCCTACTCTTTTGCATTTTCCCCTGACTAATGCAACTAACCCACACATCCTTGTGACACCATGGGCAACTTCCCAGGGTGGGAAAAGCCTGCACATCTTTGGATTGTGGGAGGAAACCCGTGCAGACATGGGGAGAATGTACAAACTCCACACAGACAGTCGCCCGAGACTGGAACCAAACCCAGGTCCCCAGCACTGTGAGGCAGTAGTGCTAACCACTGAGCCACCATGCTCCCAATTCTTCCAATATTGTGGGAGTTATTAACACAGAACTATGAAAATAAAGACAAGCCCCTTGTTTTCTTTTCCTTCTCACAGGTAAATTCCAAAATCATTTAGAGGAAGTCTGATGTGGCTAAGTTGGTGTTTCAGCTCACAAGAAATGAGGTCAGCCCAATTGTAGAATGTGTTAAAAAACAAGCTTTCGAGACAATTAAAATTAAGCGTCTGGGTTAGGCAGGATATCAGGCACTGAGCAGCTCATTACCTGGTCTCATTAGAGCACTGAATGAAGTAAGTTGTTATTAATATTTTAAAGATTATTATCTCATGTGTTAATGCCATTAAAATGATCTGCTGTAAGGGACAGAGAGTCATCAGTTTTGTAAAGATGGGTCTACACTTGTGCAGATGGTGGTACAAGCCTTTCAACATCTTCCACAAATCCTACATTTTTAAATTTGTCGAAGGCAAAGAGAGTCAGGTAACCCTGAAAATGAAATGTAATGCAATAATAGGTATCAATTCCAAATAACAGAAACATATAGATATTACGCACGCTCATGCATTTGTTGTGACTCTATTTTGATCTTAAGTTCCAACTTTTTTTTAACTTCTCAAAATGCGCATAAATTGCAGATTCTGTAAAATGACTCTGCGTTGAAGAAAAATGACATGAAATAAGCCAGCTGTTTAAGGGCTGAATCTTATTTGATTCTTTTTTTTTTGTACAACAAGACCACAAACCCCAGGAACCCCATCCAGGAGAAAGATATAAATAGAAAGCAGGAGACAACAGCTTCACTTCACTTGGAGGTTGCCACTGATGATGTTACCTAGCTAGGTAATGAAATGTTTGGATATCAAACCTACAGCTCAGCGAGCAAACCTACACCCTAAACTGTAAAATGTGGGATGAGAAGTAGGCCATTCAGCCCATTCATTCCGCACCATCACTCAATGAGATCATAGCTGATCTGGTAATCTTCAATTTCACTTGCCTGCTTTTTCCCTACAATCCTTGATTCCTTCCCAATTAAAAATCCGTCCAACTCAGCCTTGGATATACTAATGAACCAGTCTTGACAGCTGTCTGGAGGAAAGAATGCCCAGATTCATTACCCTCTGGGAGAAGAAGTTCCTCCTCACCCCTGTCCTAACTTGGTGACCCCCTTGCTCTGAGATTCTATCCTCTGGTCCTAGATTCTCACACAAGGTCAAACAACCTCTCTGCATCTACCCCTTTACGTTCTCGAAGAATCACAAATGTTTTAATGAGGTTGGCGCTCATTCTTCAAAACCAATTCAGGCACAAATACTCAATCATTCAAAAGAAAAGACCTCCATAACCCAGGATCAATCAACTGAACCTTCTGTGGATTGTGTACAAATGGCAATAAATCTTTCCTGAGATAAGGGGACCAAAACGGTTTATAGTTTCCCAGCTGAGGCCTGATTAGTGACTTGCTCAGCTTTAGCAAGACTTCCCTATTTTTAGGCTCCATTCCCTTTGAAATAAAGGCCAACATTCCATTTGCTTATCCTACCAGCTGGAGGCTAATTTTTAATGAATCATGCAGAAGGACCCCAAAATCCCTCAAGGTTACAGCTTTGTGTACTCTTTCTTCATTTAAATAATGTTCAACTCCTCTATTCTTCCTGCCAAAATGCAAAACCTTATATTTTCCCACGTTATACTAATGATAGTTTTAGGATAAGGGGTAACAGACTTAAAATTGAGATGAAGAGAAATTACTTTTCTCAAAGGGTAATTCACTATCCCAAAATGCATTGGGTGCTGGGCCATGGAGTGAATGACAGAGGCAGGCAGATATTTAATTAGCAACGTGTCAAAGGTGGTACAGTGGGGTTGAGGCCGAGATGGGATTGGCCATGATCATATAGAATGTCAGAGCAGGCTGAAGGGGTTGAATTGCCAACTCCTGCTCCCAGTTCTTCTTGATAGCGCTGTTAAGGCGACATATGGTGTGTTAGGTTTCATTTGTAGAGGGACTGAGTTCCGGAGCCGCAATATCATGCTGCAACTATACAAAATGCTAGAGCGGCCACACTTGGAATATTGTGTATAGTCCTGGTTGCCATATTGCGGGAAGGATGTGGAAGCATTGGAAAAAGTGCAGAGGAGATTTACCAGGATGTTGCCTGGTCTGGAGGGAATGTCTTATGAGGAAAAGCTGAGGGACTTGCGTCTGTTCTCATTGGAAAGAAGAAGGCTAAGGGGGGATTTGATAGAGACATACAAGATGATCAGAGGATTAGATAGGGTAGACAGTAAAAGTCTTTTTCCTAGGATGATGACGTCAGCTTGTACAAGGGGACATAACTACAAATCGAGGGGTGATAGATTTAAGACAGATGTCAGAGGTAGGTTCTTTACACAAAGAGTGGTAAGGGTGTGGAATGCCCTACCTACTAATGTAGTCAACTCAGCTACATTCGGGAGATTTAAGCAATCCTTAGATAAGCACATGGATGATTTTGGGACAGTGTAGGGGGACGAGCTGAGAATAGTTCACAGGTCAGCGCAACATCAAGGGCCAAAGGGCCTGTTCTGTGCTGTATTGTTCCATGTTCTTTACCATACAGAGTGTCGTACTATCCAACTCTCAGTCGCTTTTCCTGTGAGCACTTCAAAACCAACGTTTAACAAATTTTGAGAGACGACTGCAGAACTTAAGGGGCATAAAAGCCAGAGTACAATAAGGAACGAGCATGTGGATTCCCTGCCACGTTTTGACAGGATAGGCAGGAGCACAGTTTTACCTTCAGATGGTGAGTGGACTCAGAATACACGGGACCGGGAATACTTGGCAGGACTTACCCAGGACAAAATGGAAAAGAAGGAGAAGGCGATGGCAGCTCGGGCAGCGTCAGCACCTTGGTTAAGGGGAAGGTCTTCCAAAGAAGTGATCTGCCATTGGTTTTCCAAAAAACAGAAGCCTACAAACCACAAGAACGTCCACAGTCCTGAAATAGAATTTAAAGAAGAGAAAGGTTAATGAGGAACTGAATAATTTGCATGAGCACTTTTGGCTTTTGCTGTTGGCACAGTTTGATGGGTGTTGGGCCTGCCTTGCCAAGTGCCGCCACAGAAGTGTTATTGACTGATGTGCAGTCACAGGGCATACATGTCAGTGTCACTGCAGCTCAGTGCTGTCATTTCCATCTCTGTGAGAGAAGCTTGCGGACTCCAGTCCTGATTCAAGATAAAACATATCATAATCTATCCCTTATGTATTAATCAGTAGAGCAAGGGGAGACAGTGATGCAGTGGTATTGTCAATCACCTGACTGGTCTGGTTTAAACATGACTACCGAACCACAGCAGTGTGGTCATCTCCAAACTGCCCTCAGAAATGGGCAAACTCAGTTTAAAGGCAATCAAATGTTGCCCTTGGCAACAATGCCCTCCTCCCACGAAAGAATAAATAAAAGCTGCTGCATTCCTTTTCATACCAGACTCTCTCAGCAAGCTATTCATTAATTTGTCCAATGCTCAGTTTCTGCTTATTCCATTCATAATCTGTCAAATATTTTTCTTAATGAGCAAGTACCTTTCTCTGATATCCAAAACCACACTCCCGAACTCTCCTCAATCTGGTTCTTTTTGTCTCAGAATTAGGATCGGTAGTGGTTCTATTGGTGAGTTTTGAGAAGATTTGTAGCTCAGGTTGAGGTTCTGGATGTAAGTTTGCTCACTGGAAGGTTCGTTTTCAGACATTTCGCCACCATACTAAGTAACGTCTTCAGTGAGCCTCCAAATGAAGCACTGGTGGTGTAGCCCACTTTCAATTTATATGCTTGAGTTTCCTAGGATTGGTGATGTCATTTCCTGTGGTGATGTCAATTCCTATGGCAATGTCATTTCCTGTTCTTTTTCTCAGTGGGTGGTAAATGGGATCCAAGTCAATGTGTTTGTTGATAGAGTTCCAGTTGGAATGCCATGCTTCTAGGAATTGGCGTGCGTGTCTCTTTTTGGCTTGTCCTAGGATGGATGTGTTTTCCCAGTCGAAGTGGTGTCCTTCCTCATCCGTACGTAAGGATACTAGTGAGAGTGGGTCACGTCGTTTTGTGGCTAGTTGATGTTTATGTATCCTGGTAGCTAGTGTTCTGCCTGTTTGTCCAATGTCCTACATTGGTCTATGATTATGGTGATTGCTTTCTGGAGTCAGTGGATGGAAGGCTGGCCTGTGTGATGGGGATTTCTAAAGTTCCTAAAAATTGACAAACTGCGATCATCTTAAGCATTTGTCAAAATGTGAAAAGCAAATCTTTTCCCCATTAGGGATCACCACTGCACGCTTAAAATCCAGGAATTACTTGCCAATATTTATAGCAGTGATACATTCATGAGGCGTTCTTGTGTCGAACCTGACTGACTAAATACAGTACAAGTATGTTGTTAGAACAAGGACAAAGACAAACTGTAATTATAAGCCTACTCACAGATACATGTTTTAGAATAAACAGTGAATTATTTTAACAACAGTTATGCTCAAAATAAAAACAACAAGCTCATGTTAAACGGTGGCATGATTGGATCTTAACTGCCTACACTAACAGAATGGTTATTGTCATAGAAGTGAGAGTTTTATATTGCATAGATTGAAATGTGGCTATGTATGGAACAAACGTTTTTTATCAGCTCTTAGGAAGCAAGATTTCTACTCCACATACATAGAGTCATACAGCACAGAAACAAACACGACAAACATAATTCCAAACCAAATGTGTCCCAACTGCCTGCTCCTGACCCAGATCTCTCCAAACCACCGAATGAAGGAGCAGCGCTCCGAAAGCTAGTGCTTCCAATTAAACCTGTTGGACTATAACCTGGTGTTGTGCGATGTTTAACTTTGTACACCCCAGTCCAACACTGGCATCTCTAAATCATTTCCTATTCACGTACTTCACCAAATGTTTTTTTTAAATATTGTAATTGTGGCCAAATCCACCACTTCCCCAGGAATTTCATTCCACATGCGAATCACCATCTGTGCAAATAAATGTCTTCTTTAAATCTCTCCCCTTAAAAATGTCAGAGTCCTGAAATCCTCCATGCTAGGGAAAAGACAACTACCATTAACACTAGGATTTTGCAGGGTTGACTGGGTAATTACCATGGGTCGGGAGTCACATGTAGGCCAGACCCGGTAGGACTCGCTGAAGAACGTCCCTCATCCACACACACACCATGAAACAGGATCACAGCTTAAGAGAAGCAAGGAATTCAAAACTTGGCTGAGGCAGTTATTTTGGGGCAAGATTAACATAATAATCGTAGAATAAAACCAGATGGTATGCCAATGTCCTCAAAGAAAGAAATCTGCCATCCTTAGCTGATCTGGTCTACATGTGACTCCAGATCCACAATAATTGTCCAATCAACACTGCAAAATCCTCTTCATTAACATCTGGGAAATGGTGTCAAAATCAGGAGACCTGTTCAGATGAATCGAGCAACTACCTGACAGAGCTACACTCACCAAATCCTACCTTACAATGTTCCCGACACCTCCATTACCATTCTTGGATGTATTGTTGATGCGAGGTGCCCATGTTGATCTGGGTGGACAAAGTTAAAAACAAAATCGCACAACACCAGGTTTATTTAGAAGTACTAGCTTTCAGAGCACTGCTCCTTCATCAGCTAACTGTGGAGCAGCAGTTCTGGGATTTACATATTAATGAACTGAAACCTGCAACCCATTCTGAAAGATGAATGACTTAACAGCAATCTCAGTTTGTTCAATATATCATTTCAATTGCTTGACACTGTGATGTTTTGTTTTCAATTCTGTGTCTTATGATCCTGCCCCCACTAGTTACCTGAAGGAGCAGAGCTCTGAAAGCTAGTACTTCCAAATAAACCTGTTGGACTATAACTCTGTGCTGTGAGATTTTTAACTGAATATTTCCAGTTCCACTTGCAAGACAGACCTGCCAGAGGTGATGGAACTGACCAGAGGCAACGACCCTGGGAGTCCTCAATTTTGATTCCACAAAAGATGAATTCTTATGGTAACAGGTCAGCCTTGCATATGTTTATGATCCAGCCTCATCCCTGCTCCGTAGGGAAGAGGACAGATTCACTACATTCTGAAAAAAGAAATTCCTCTTCATCTGGTAAATAGACAAAGTCTTTTCCCTGGGGTGGGGGAGTCCAGAACTAGAGGGCATAGGTTTAGGGTGAGAAGGGAAAGAGACCTAAGACCTTTTTCACGCAGAGGGTGGTACGTGTTTGGAATAATCTGCGAGAGGAAGTGGTGGAGGCTGATACAATTCCAACATTTAAAAGGCATCTGGATGGATATATGAATAGGAAGGAGTTGGAGCGATATGGACCAGGTGCTGGCAGGTGGGACCAGTTTGGGTTGGGATATCCGGTCTGCATGGACGAGTTGGACTGAAGGGTCTGTTTCCGTGCTGTACATCTCAATGATTCTGTGACTCTGCCTTAGATGAGCCACCCCTTACTTTGAAATTATGCCCTCTGGTCATAGACTTTACCACAAGGAGAATCTATTTTTTCACATCTATACTTAAGAATCTTAAATATTTCAATAAGGTGACCTCTCACTCTTATAAACCCCAGTGAGTCCAGGTCCAAATGCCTTAACATCTCCTCTTGAGAAAATCCTTCCATATCTTGAATCGTTCTTCTCTAGACTGCCTCCAATGCCAGTATATCCCCCCCACTTCCAAACTGTTCAGAGTATTCTAGGTGTGTTCTGCCGAGTGCCTTTTATAGTTTAGGCAAGGCTTGACAATGTTTTTAATACTCCAGTTCCTTTTAAAATAAAAGGTCAATACTCCATTTGCATTGTCCATTACCAACTGAACTTGAATATTAGCTATTTGTGATTCATGAACAAGGATTCCCAAGTTCCTCAGTACTACAGCTTTCTGCAGGCTTCCTCCAGAAATTCTCGAATCACTCTGTTCAGGGATGTTAGTTATTGCACACCTCTAGAGCAGGTGCAACTTGAGCCTAAATCTTCTGACCTGACATTAGCACTGCAACACAAGAACCCCATGCAGTCTTTCTCCAGCCAAACCATCTTCAGCTACTCCACCTATCAGCTTCCTTTCATCCTCAGGTCAGAAGTGGGGATATTTGCCATTGGTTGCACCAATGTTCAGCACTATTCGAGGCTACTTCTAGAGCAGTCCTTGCTTGCATGCAGAAAGGCAAGATCCAGACTGAGGCTGATAAGTGACAAGTAAATGTGCACCATACAAGTGCCAGGCAATGACCAACTCGAACAAGAGAGAATCTAACCATCTCCTCTTGATCTTCAATGGCACCACCATTGCTGTATCTTCCCATTATCAACATCCTGGTAACATAACTGGATAAATCATGTAAATATAAGAACAAAAGCAAATCTACTGTGAGGAAATCACATTCAACTTCAAAGTCTGTCCATCATTGAGCAGGCATTAGTCAGGACTGAATATTCTCTACTGGGTGCATTAACACTCTAGAAGCTCAACAATATCCAGGAGAAAGCACCAACTTGATCAGCACTCCATTGAAGATCTTCAGCATTCACTCTCTCCATCACCGTTAAACACTGGCTGCAGTGCCTACCAAGATACACAGCAAGTAACTCAACACAGCTCCTTAGGAGGCACCTTCCAATCACATGACTTTCAGCACCTCGAAGGCCAAGGGCAGCAGATACATGGGAGCACCACCACTGGCAAGGTCCCCTGCAAGACATTCACCATCTTGACTTGGAAATATATCACTGTCCCTTCACTGTCATTGAGCCAAAATCCCGGAACTCCCTTGCAAAGGGTATTGTGGGTGTACCCATACCACATGGACTGAGACGAATTGAGAAACAGGCACCGGCATCTCAAGGACAAGTACTGGTGGGCAATACATACAGCCTTTCCAGCAAAGTTCAAAATTATGAATGAATTTTTAAATAGTGAATGAGTTATCATAACTATTTTGACTGGTTATGGGCAAATGAAACATCTTACTCCATTTGTTCCAGTTACATTCACCACATATAAAGAGGTTCAGCACTGTGACGGTTCTGATCATTGAAGAACAATCTAGAAGCCCAGATGAATATTTCAGTAAGACACACATTCAAATCCTCCCCTTTAAGTCTGCACTGGTCAAAAACAGCCCTCTATTTTAGTCCAATTTTCCAGCACTTGGCCCATAACCACGTATACCCTGGCATTGCAAGGGCACATTTAAATGTCATTTCTGCCTCTACCACCCTTACAGGCAGTGAGTTCCAGATTCCCATCACTCCCTGGGTGAAAATGCTTTTCCTCACATCCCCTCTATACCTTCTTCCTCTTACCCTAAATCTCATCCCCTGGTCATCAATCTCTCCATCAAGGGGAAATGTTTCTTTTTCCACCCTGTCTATGCCCCACATCTCAATCATAGCCCCACCCCTCAGTTTTCTCCGCTCTAAGGAAAACAACCCGTCTCTCCAATTCCGCTTCATCATAGAAACTCTCCAGCCAGGCAACAGCCTGGTAAATCTCCTCTGCTTCCTGAAGGCCGCAAGACCAGGAAGGGATGCAGCAGACATTCATAAACTAGCATTTCGAGGAGATTAATATTGACTCATTACAGTAAGGTGGAAGCTTTGTGGCACAGTTGGTAATGTCCCTGCCTCTCAGGCAGAAGTTCAGGATTCAAAGTTCACTCTCTGACTTGATGGCCAAGAAAGGGGTGTTAATAATGTAGCCAAAAAGGTCAGATATCAACTTGTGAATCCTTACTATGCACATCAATGGTAAGAGATCCAGGTCCACCGTATCAAACCATGACAGAACATTGTCAAGAATAACTGTGGAAAAACACCCTTTCATGGCATGGTACATGAAGAGAGAGTAATCTGGAAATGTTGCAATCCAGGGTATTGGAACAACAGGGGCTCTAAGAAACCGTGGGGGATTATGAAGAAACAATTGCAGTGATGTAATCTTCTATCAAAGTACTGTTATGGTCTGCCTGCGGTGAGGAAATATTCTTGTTTATTTGGTTTCCAGTCCTGTAGAATCCTGCTGTCTGAAGCTCCCCTTGCTGTTGAACATTTTGCCACTGGTCTCAGTATCAGTTGGAGCTTAGAGTAGAGCGGCAGTCTATGTGGGTTGAGTGGGAGACGTCACAGCCAGGAAATGTCAGGAGCAGCTGAGCACACAGTAGTGCCTAACTCTATCGACCTCACTGTGGCTCAGACACCTTTTGGTCTCAATGTGAACATGTAACATTTCCTGAGATTACCTGCAGTGAGAGACTTCCAGAGCTCACTCATCTCCCTGGAAAGGGGAGGAAAGGCTCTGATCAGATTGTAAAGACATTGCTGCGCAGAGGGATTAGTGTAGATAGCAAGTACGCGGCACTTACTAACATAAATCATAACACGACCATCAAAGTCTAAGTTCAATTTGAGCCACCATTAGCACAAATTCCCATGCCAACCCCAAGCAGCATACCCAAAAGAGGAACTGTGCCCATCTGCCTCCTTTAAAAAGGAGAAAATAGTATAAAAAAAAATCCTTGAGCAGACTTGGACCTCAGACAAGTCCTATTCACATAGTCTGGCTAGAGTCATAGCGTCATACAGCATGGAGACAGACGCTTCAGCCCAACTCATCCAAGTTTCACAAACTAAGCTAGTCCCACTTGCCTGTGTTTGGCCTATACCCCTTTAAACCTTTCCTGTTCTTGAATCTATCCAAATGTCTTTTGACTGTTGTAACTGTACCTGCATCTGCCACTTCCTCTGGCAGTTCATTCCACATATCAACTAGCCTCTGCGTGAAAAAGTTTCCCTCATATCCCTTTTAAATCTTTCTCCTCTCACCTTAAAAATATGCCCCTTAGTTTTGAACTCGCCTATCCTAGGGAATTTATCTTTGCTATTGACCTTATCTATACCCCTCATGATTTTATAAACCTCTACCAGGTCACCCCTCAACATCCTATCCTCCAGAGAAAAAAGTTCCAGCCTATCCAGCCTCGTTTATAACCCAAACCCTCCAGACCCAGCAACATCTTGGTAAATCCTTTCTGAACCCTTTTCAATGTAATAATATCCTTCCTATAGCAGGCAAACAGAACCGTACACAGTACTCCAGAAGAGGTCTTGCCAACGTCCTGTACAACCGCAACATGATGTCACAACAGAGGTCTGAGCAATGAAGGCAAGTGTGCTAAACACCTTCTTAACCACCTTGTCTACCAGTCACTCAACTTTCAAAGAACCACGTACCTGAATCCCTCGGTCTCTTTTCGACAACATTACCCAGTGCTCTATCATTAATTGTATAAGTCCTGCCCTTGTTTGTTTTACCAAACTACAGTACCTTACATTTATCCAAATTAAACTCCATCTGCAACACTTCAGCCCATTCACCCAATTGATTAAAATCTCTTTGTAATCTTCTATAACTTCCTTCATGGTCAACTACACCACCAATTTTGGTGTAATCGGCAAACTTACTAACAATGCCTCCAAAATTCTCTTCCAAATAGTTTATATAAATGACAAAGAACAGTGAACCCAGCACCAATCTCTGCAGAACACCGCTGGTCACAGGACACCAAGCTGAAAACCAACCCTCCACCACCACCCTCTGTCTCCTACCATGATTCCAGCTTTGTGTCCAATTGGCAAGCTCTCCTTGAATCTCATGAGATCTAACTTTATTAATTAGTCTATCATGTGGAACCTTGCCAAAGACTCAACTAAATTCTGTGTAGAGAATGCCTACTGTTCTGCCCTCATCAATCTTTTTGGTTATGTCTTCAGAAAGCTCAATCAAGTTTTTTAGACATGATTTCCCATGCACAAAGCCATGCTGACAAACCTGTTCAAATGCACGTAAAGCCTATCTCTCAGAATCCCCTCCAACAACTTAAGAAGTGGTGGAGGCTGGTACAAGTGCAACATTTAAAGGGCATCTGGATGGGTATATGAATAGGAAGGGTTTGGAGGGATATGGGCCGGGTGCTGGCAAGCGGGACGAGATTAGGTTGGGATATCTGGTCAGCATAAATGAGTTGGACCGAAGGGTCTGATTCCATGCTGCACATCTCTATGACTCTAAATACCGAGGAAAGACAATTGTTTAGTATTGCTCCCATCTTCTGAGGTTCAATACGTTGACAACCTCACTGATCCTTAAAGAACCCTGTTCTCTCCCTGATTGCTCTTTTGCTGTTAATGGACTTGTAGAATCTCTTTGGACTATCCTTAGCCTTGGCAGATAAGGTCTCTCATTCTCAGTGTCTTTGGTTTTGAGTCTTACAGGAGCTTGGGAGAGGAAAATGGAAGGTTCTTGCTCAAGGACAGGACTTATTGGAAACTGTCAGTGTGATCTTGTTACTGTGCAGTCTTCAGATCAAGACATAATATAGATTAGATTAATTGAGAACAATCCTGACAGTCAGAATCATTCAGCACTCTGAGCATATGAACTCGGAGCAGGGATTAGCAATTCAGCCCCCGGAGTCCACTCCGCCATTTAATACGATTATGGCCAATCTCATCTCAGCCTCAACTCCACTTTTCTTCCCTCCATAACCCTTCAACCCATTACAAGTTAAAACTGCGACTCTCTCCACCTTAAATTTACCAATGTCCCAACATCCACTGCACTCCGGAATAGTGAATGCCACAGATTGACAACACTTTGAGAGAAGTAATGTCTCTTCATCTCTGTTTTAAATCTTCAACCCCTTATCCTAAAACCAGGACCTCGCATTCTAGACTGCTCCACTACAAAGAAACACCGTCTCTATGTCTACTCCGTCAGTCCCCTTTCATGTCTATGTATGTCCATATGATCTCCTCTCAGCCCTCTAAACAGTTCTATGCCAAGTGTTGCAGGTCAAAATGATTTGAGACTTCAGAAAGCAGGAATAGGCAGCTGGATTGAGAATGTATCAGTGTTCATTGGCTAACATTAACAGAAAATCTTAGCATATTTGTTAAGCATTGACGTTCTGCTAATTCCATTCTTTTTCAGCATAATTCAGGGGTGGTGTGGTGGCTCAGTGGTTAGCACTGCTGCCTCATAGCATCAGGAACCCGGGTTCGATTCCCTCAGCTGACTGTCTATGTGGAGTTTGCACATTCTCCCCGTGTCTGCGTGGGTTTCCTCCAGGTGCTCCGGTTTCCTTCCACAATCCAAAGATGTGCAGGTTAGCTGAATTGGCTATTCTAAAGTGCCCATAGTGCTCAGGGATGTGTTGGTTAGGTGCAGGGGTAAATGGAGAATAGGGCAGGGGAATGGGTCTGGGTGGGATACTCTTTGGAGAGTCGGTGTGGACTTGTTGGGCTGAAGGGCCTGTTTCCACACTGCAGGGATTCTATAATTCTAATTCATAGTGATCTATTGAAGGAATCAGCTTCCTAATTTAAATTGGTGGAGTCTTATAGCCTGATGGGTGGGGGGGGGGTAATTGTGTAGGTGACCCAATGCCTGATGGAAAGTCACAAACCCAAACTTACTCCCCATGGCTGCGTTGTTATTTTAATGGCCATTAGGCTGGCAAAATCTGGCGAAGGCAATGTGAGACCATATTTGGAAGAGAGGGGTGCAGGAAACATGCAAGAACATCTGTTGGGCACAGGGTGTACTCCCGTGCAACGCCCCACCCCCAAACCCCTCTGGCCTCCCCACAGCTCGAAACAAGGCCACCAGGATAACGGCAATCCAATTTTACAGGCACGCAATCTTCCCAAGGCTATTAACCGAACAAAATGACCCCACTGGAGAGTGATAAACCACCCTGAGGCACATAGGGAGATGAGGTTAAATGGCAAAAAGGCTTGGTTACAGAGCTGGGCTTGAAGGAGTGTCTGAAAGAAGATGAGAAAATGAGACAGAGAGGTGTAGGGAGGGCATTTCAGAACTTGATATACAGGCTGAAGCACCATCAATTTAAACTGGCACAGTTGGCTGGTAAACAGGCATAATAACTGATTTAAACAACTGAGAGTTCCTAGTGTGATGTTGAGATCTTAAAACCCTCTGTCTATATATTGCAATGGATTTGCTGTGTGTGGCAAATATATTGTGATGAACGATGAACGTAGTTTGCTCAGTTGCATGTAGCAACATAAGAACAAGAAGCAACAGAGGCCACTTGGCCCTTTAAGACTGTACTGTCAGTCATTCAATAAGGTCATGATTATAGTTTCTATTCTACATTCCTGATTATCCCCGATAATCTTTCATTCTCTTGGTAATCAAGAATCTATTTAGCTCTGCCTCAAAGATATTCAAAGATTCTGCATCCAAAGCATTTGAGGAAGAAAATTCCAAAGACTCTCAATCCTCAAAATTTTAATGTTTCCTCATCTCTGCTTCAAATGGGTACCCCTTATTTTTAAACTATGACCCCCTAGGCCTAGATTCTCCCAGAAGAGGAAACATCCTTTCCACATGCACCGGGTCAAGTCCCCTCAGGATATTATATAGTTAAATTAAATCACCACTGAATCTTGTAAACTCCAGAAGATACAGGCCTAGCCTTTCCTCACAAGGCAACCAGCTTACTCCAGGTATTAATTAGGCAAATCTTCTCTGAAGTGCAGCAATCATGATAAACGCAATGAGGATGTCCCCAATGACCAGGGACTAGGGGGTCACAGTCGAAGGATACAGGATGGGCTCTTTCGGACCGAGATGAGGAGAAATTTCTTCACCTAGAGTGTGGTCGGTCTGTGGAATTCACTTCCACAGAAAGCAGTTGAGACCAAAACATCGAATGTTTTCAAGAAGCAATTAGATATAGTTCTTAGGATTAGAAGGTATAGGGAGAAAGGCACGGTTAAGAGCATATGGAGTTGGGTGATCAGCCAGGATCATACTGAATGGTGGTGCAGCCATCAAAGGGCTGAAAGGCCTATTCCTGTTTCCTCTCTTCTATGTTTCTATCAAAATGGCATGAGCCGACTAGAGTTTTGATTGGGATGGGGTGGGGGATTACACCCCAGATTTTTATCTCAGATATTGACCGCATTCCTGACATTTCAAACAATTTCTCGCTTTTGTTTACCATTCCCACCTCTGCAGCTTTTATTGGGAATTATGAGTTACCTCAATTAGGACCAAGAAAATCTGGAGATTCCCCAGACATCTGGCTTTGACACCAATGTCGTTTAAAGCCAGAAAGGGACTGGTTCAGTCAAGCTCTGAAAGCTCTGGCACTGATTCAGCTGGGAAGCAGTGCAGTGGCTACAAGTTTTGGCCAAGCCCAATAGAATAGGACAGGTCACAGTCCGTTGCCCCATGAAGGGAGCTCCAAACTTTTCTAGCATTGTACTGAACTTTTATGACTATTTGATCAGACTCTATTCCATCTGAAACTCTTTTCACCACTTCGAATTGCTGCTAGAACAATGAATGGCTTATTAATTATCATACTTTTATTACACTGTAATTTGTACACCACCTTGCCGACTGTCCTGATGTGTCATGAATTATTGTGCTGTCTTGTCTGTTTTGCACTTTATGCCACCCTGCGTATGATTGTGGAGTTTGTGCTGTCCATGTAGCACATCAGTCATAGAGTCATAGTCATAGTCATAGAGACGTACAGCATGGAAACAGACCCTTCGGTCCAACCCGTCCATGCCGACCAGATATGCCAACCCAATCTAGTCCCACCTGCCAGCACCTGGCCTATATCCCTCCAAACCCTTCTTATTCATATACACATCCAAATGCCTTTTAAATGTTGCAATTGTACCAGCCTCCACCACTTCCTCTGGCAGCACATTCCATGCACGTACCACCCTCTGCGTGAAAATGTTGCCCCTTAGGTCCCTTTTATATCTTTCCCCTCTCACCCTAAACCTATGCCCTCTAGTTCTGGACTCTCCGACCCCAGGGAAAAGACTTTGTCTATTTACCCTATCCATGCGCCTCACAATTTTGTAAACCTCGATAAGGTCACCCCCTCAGCCTCTGCTGCTCCAGGGAAAACAGACCCAGCCTGTTCAGCCTCTCCCTTTAGCTCAAATCCTCCAACCTTGGCAACATCCTTGTAAATCTTTTCTGAACCCTTTCAAGTTTCACAACATCTTTCCAATAGGAAGGAGACCAGAATTGCACGCAATATTCCAACAGTGGCCTAACCAATGTCCTGTACAGCCGCAACATGACCTCCCAACTCCTGTACTCAATACTCTGACCAATAAACGAAAGCACACCAAGTGCCTTCTTCACTATCCTATCTACCTGCAATTCCACTTTCAAGGAGCCATGCAATCCAAGGTCTTTTTGTTCAGCAACACTCTCTAGGACTTTACCATTAAGTGTATAAGTCCTGCTAAGATTTGCTTTCCCAAAATGCAGCACCTCGCATTTATCTAAATTAAACTCCATCTGCCACTTCTCAGCCCATTGGTCCATCTGGTCAAGATCCTGTTGAAATCTGGGGTAACCTTCTTTGCTGTCCACTACCCCTCCAATTTTGGTGTCATCTGCAAACTTACTAACTGTAACTCTTATGCTCAGATCCAAATCATTTATGTAAATGACAAAAAGTAGAGGACCCAGCACTGATCCTTGTTGCACTCCACTGGTCACAGGCCTCCAGTCTGAAAAACAACCCTCCACCTTCACCCTCTTCTTCTACCTTTGAGCCAGTTTGAGATCTAATCTTGCTAACCAGTCTCCCATGGGGAACCTTGTCAAATGCCTTACTGAAGTCCATATAGATCACATCTACCGCTCTGCCCTCATCAATCCTCTTTGTTACTTCTCCAAAAAACTCAATTAAGTTTGAGAGACACAATTTCCCACGCACAAAGCCATGTTGACTATCCCCAATCAGTCTTTGCCTTTCCAAATACATGTACATCCTGTCCCTCAGGATTCCCTCCAACAACTTGCCCACCACCGACGTCAGGCTCACAGGTTTATAGTTCCCTGGCTTGTCCTTACCACCCTTCTTAAACAGTGGCACCACGTTAGCCAACTTCCAGTCTTCCGGCACCTCACCTGTGACTATCGATGATACAAATATCTCAGCAAGAGGCCCAGCAATCACTTCTCCAGCTTCTCACATAGTTCTAGGGTCCTGGGGATTTATCCACCTTTATGCATTTCAAGACATCCAGCACTTCCACCTCTGTAATATGGACATTTTGCAAGGTGACACCTATATCTTCAGTCTATATCTTCCATATCCTTTTCCACAGTAAATACTGATGCAAAATACTCATTTAGTATCTCCCCCATTTTCTGCGGCTCCACACAAAGGCCATCTTGCTGATCTTTGAGGGGCCCTATTCTCTCCTTAGTTACCCTTTTGTCCTTAATGTATTTGTAAAAACCCTTTGGATTCTCCTTAATTCTATTTGCCAAAGCTATCTCATGTCTCCTTTTTGCCCTCCTGATTTCCCTCTTAAGTATACTCCTACTTCCTTTATATTCTAAGGATTCACTCGATCTATCCTGTCTATACCTTACATATGCTTCCTTCTTTTTTTTAACCAAACCCTCAATTTCTTTAGTCATCCTGCATTCCCTATACCTATCAGCCTTTCCTTTCATCCTAATAGGAATATACTTTCTCTGGATTCTCATTATCTCATTTCTGAAGGCTTCCCATTTTCCAGCCATCCCTTTACCTGCGAACATCTGCCCCCAATCAGCTTTTGAAAGTTCTTGCCTAATACCGTCAAAAAAGTTCTTGCCTTTCTCCAATTTAGAACTTCTGCTTTTAGATCTGGTCTAACCTTTTCCATCACTATTTTAAATCTATTAGAATTATGGTCACTGGCCCCAAAGTGCTCCCCCATTGACACCTCAGTCACCTGCCCTGCCTTATTTCCCAATAGTAGGTCAAATCTTGCACCTTCTCTAGTAGGTACATCCACATACTGAATCAGAAAGTTGTCTTGTACACATTTAACAACTTCCTCTCCATCTAAACCCTTAACACTATGGCAATCCCAGTCTATGTTTGGAAAGTTAAAATCCCTTATCACAACCACCCCATTATTCTTACAGACAGCTGAGATCTCCTTACAAGTTTGTTTCTCAATTTCCCTCTGACTATTAGGGGGTCTATAATACTATCCCAATAAGGTGATCATCCTTTTATTATTTCTCAGTTCCACCCAAATAACTTCCCTGGATGTATTTCCGGGAATATCCTCCCTCAGCACAGGCGTAATGCTATCCCTTATCAAAAACACCACTCTCCCTCCTGTCTTGCCTCCCTTTCTATCCTTCCTGTAGCATTTGTATCCTGGAACATTAAGCTGCCAATCCTTGAGCCATGTTTCTGTAATTGCTATGATATCCCAGTCCCATGTTCCCCCTGAGTTCATCTGCCTTCCCTGTTAGACCCCTTGCATTGAAATAAATGCAGTTTAATTTATTAGTCCTACCTTGTCCCTACCTGCCCTGACTGTTTGAATCACTTCTGTTCTCAACTGTACCAGTCTCTTTCCTCACTATCTCCCTGGGTTCACCCCCCACCTTACTAGGTTTAAATCCTCCCGAGCAGCTCCAGCAAATCTCCTTGCCGGTATATGAGTCCCCTTCCAATTTAGGTGCAATCCGTCCTTCTTGTACAGATCACTTCTACCACAAAAGAGATTCCAATGATCCAAAAATGTGACTCCTTCTCCCATACACCAGCTCCTCATTCATTTGCTGTATCTTCCTATTCCTGCCCTCACTAGCTCATAGCACCGGGAGTAATCCGGATACTACTCCTCTTGAGGACCTCCTTTTAAATTCCTCCCTAACTGTCTGTAATCTCCTTTCAGAATCTCAACCCCTTTTCCCCTCCTATATCGTTGGTTCCAAAGTGGACAATGACCTCTTGCTGGCCCCTCTCTCCCATGAGAACATTCTGCACCCACTCTGAGACATCCTTGATCCTGGCACCAGGGAAGCAACACACCATTCTGATTTTTCACTGCTGGCCACAGAAACATCTGTCTGTACCTCAGACTAGAGAACCCCCTAACACAATTGACCTCTTGGAACCCGACGTACCCCTCGTTGCATTAGAGCCAGTCTCAATACTAGAAACTTGGTTATTTGTGCTATGTTCCCCTGAGAATCCATCACCCCCTACATTTTCCAAAACAGCATACCTGTTTGAAATGGGTATATCCACAAAAGACTCCTGCACTAGCTGCCTAACTCTCTTACCTTTCCTGGAGTTAACCCATCTATGTGACTGTATCTGAGACTTGCCCCCCTTCCTCCTGGAGGAACGTTGTCTCGTTTTTAACTGTATCAGTTGTATATGGTAGAAATGACAAATAAAGCACCTCTTGACTTGACACTTGGAAGCCAGAGTCCAGAAGGTCAAAAGACAGGTTGCAGTCTGGATTATTAGGCCCCTGTTGGGCTAGAATTAGATATAAATGAATGATAAGCACAAGTCACTTGTTAGACCTCAGTTGGAGTGTAGTGTACAAATGCGGGCACCATACTACAGGAGAGCTTTTTTAATGGATTTTTTATAGAATCCCTACAGTGTGGAAACAGGCTCTTCGGCCCCACAAGTCCACACTGACCCTTCCAAAGAGTAACCCACTCAGACCCATTCCCCGACATTTTACCTCTGACTAACGCACCTCAGCTGAACACTATAGGGCAATTTAGCTTGGCCAATCCACCCGAACCTGCACATCTTCAGACTGTGGGAGGAAACCCGCGCAGACACGGGGAGAAGGTGCAAACTCCACACAGACAGTTGCCCGAGGCTGGAATCAAACCCGGGTCCCTGGCGCTGTGAGGCAGCAGTCCTAACCACTGAGCCACTGCGCCGCCCCTGAATTGTGCTGCCCCAAGTCACTTGTTAACCTCACCTCAGCTGGAGTGTTGTATACAATTGCGGGCACCATATTATAGGAGAGATGCGAATGTATTGGAGAGAGTGCAGAGGTGCTGTACAAGAATACTCCCAGCAATGAGAAACCTCGATGATGTGGATAGATTCAAGCAGTTGGGGCTGTTCTCCGTGGAGAGCGGAAGACTGACAGGTGATCTGATCGAGGTTTTCAATACCAATGAGCAGGCTGGGCAGAAAGGGAGAAACAAATGCTGCTCACGAAAGGAAAAAGAACACGAGGGCATTGAGTTAAAGTGATGTGCAATTGAAGCAAGGGTGTCATGAGAAAATACTTTTTCACACAGCGAGTAGTTAGGTTGTGGAACTCACTGTCCTGACAATGGAATGAAGGCAGGTTCCACTGAGGTATTGGATGGAGATGGTATGCGCAGGGTTACGGGAGGGAAAGGCAGGAGATCGACACTAGGGAACAGACCTTGAGCAGATACAATGGGCTGAATGGCCTCCCTCTATGTTGTAACAATTCCGTGATTCTGTGAAGCTTAGCACAGGGTGGGCTGCAAGCCATCCCTCTGAAGGTTCTGCAGTCAGGTCAATCTCTTAACGAGGCCTCCTGGTGCCCTGTACATGGGACTCCCTTACCTCTCAGCTTGGAGGTGGTATATCTCCATTGTGAAGGGCAGTCCCTCTCACTTACCCTCCATTGCACACGACTGCCCCTTTCCAACTGGAAGAGCTCTCAATGCTAACCACTGAGCCATCATGCCACCGTTGTCATTGAAAATGTAAAGATTCTGGAGGGCTAGACAGGGTAGACACTGAGGGATGATGTCCACCCAGCAGATGGTAGACCTGCCGTCTGGGGGAAAATCACAAGGGGTTTCCCCACCCAGGACACTTGTCTCACCTTCCAAAGCCCTCAGGGAAGATCAGGCCCCGTGTTTCCACAAGGGGCCTGAAGGTGGCTGTTGGGTCACAGCCAGTGAAAGGGATTGGGGTGGGGTACGTATCCAGGAAGCTTAACTCAGAGAAGCAGGCCCTGACAACCTGGCTACAGTACCAGCGGAAGGTCATGGCTCGCAAGCTTGTGGTCAAGGTTGGTGACTGTATCTCTGTGTGAAATCACTGCACCACCAACCAGTACCATGTCCCACTCATTGCTCAATGTACCACACACTCTTCCCTCAATGATCAGGACTTAGTCCAACAATGAAGTGCTCTACCTCTGCACACTTAGCAATGCTGTTAGCCTCACATCCACATGGCAGAGTTTCCACATCCTTCCAGATATTCAACAGGCACATCTTCCAAACTTCCTGCGACACTCTCAAACATTCTTCTCTCTCTCTCTCTCTCTCCCTTGCAGCATTACACAACCTCAGATAACAGCATCAAATCAGTGGGGGGTAATCATAACTGAGCTCAAGCCAGGACAGTTTCCTCTTTGTCTTGGGACCAGCACTACCTGGGACTGTTACATGTGACACCCACTGAGACATTCAGCAAAGAAAAAGCAGAAACTCCAGGGACTAAAATCCAACAAATTCCCATGAGCTGACTGCTTATGCTCTCGGGATATAAAGTGATAGTTGCAGAGACAGGGGCATCACAGGCGTTGATTCTGCAAAATGATGGGAGGCTGAATCAATCGAGTTTATGTTCTCTAGAACTTTGAGGACAAAGATGTGATCTCACAGAATCCCTACAGTGTGGAAGCAGGCCATTCAGCCCATTGAGTCCACACCAACCCTCTGAAGAGCATCCCACCCAGACCCACCCTCCCTATCCGAACAACCCCACATTTCCTACGACTAATGCACCTAACCTACACATCCCTGAATACTATGGGCAATTTAGCATGGCCAATCCACCCTAACCTGCACATCTTTGGACTGTGGAAGAAAACCAGGGCATCCAGAGGAAACCCACTCAGACACAGGGACAACATGCAAACTCAACACAGACAGTCGCCAGTGGATGGAATTGAACCCTGGGTCCCCAGTACTGTGAGGCAGCAGTGCTAACCACTGAGCCACTGTGCCACCATTCTCATTGAAACAGGCACAATTCTGGAGGGCTAGACAGGATAGACACCGAGGGGTGATGTCCACAGACATGTCAGCAGTCAAAGTTGTACATTAGTCAGAGGGAAGTGGGTCTGGGTAGGTTACTCTTCAGAGGGTCGGTGTGGACTGGTTGGACCGAAGGGCCTGTTTCCACACTGTAGGGAATCTAATCTAATCTAATCTTTTATTATCAATGCACTTCCACCTCCTGGTACGTTCTTGTTTGCCCTAAACATTGAATATCCTCGAACATTCAGTTCCCAGTTCTGGTCACCGTGCAACCATTTTTCTGTAATGGCAATTGGATCATAGTCATGTATCTCCAGTTGTGCCTTTAGATTATCTACCTTGTGAATGCTGCATGCATATAGCTAGAGTGCCTATATTGTAGAATTCCTATGGTGTAAAGACAGACCATTCGGCCCAAGTTGTCCTCACTAACCCATTCCCCTACCCTGTAACTCTTGCATTTCCTATAGGTAACCCACCTAGCCTGCACATCCCTGAACACTGTGGGCAATTTAGTCTGGCCAATTCACCGAACCTGCACATTGTTGTCTTTTTGACGACATTTCGCTTTTGAAGTGTAATAGATGCTCGGCTTTGTTTCACCTGTCATCCCAGTCTCCTTAGCAGCTTTTTGACTTCCTGCTATTAACTTTACCTCCGTCCAGTTTGGGTCACCCCTCAGGTTCCCATGGACCATGTCTAAGTAATTTAGTTCCAGCTCATCAGCATTTAAACAAATCTCAGTGAGGATCCCAGTCCCATGAAGGTGTAACCCCTCCAGCATATACTGCCCCAGATCCAGTCCCAAATTCTTTACAAATCCAATGCCCTTCCTCTGACGTCACTTTTCCAGCCATGTATCCAATTGATCGATCCTCCTGCTCTTATGCTCACTTGTACGTTGCACTAGGTGTAACTCTGAGATCATTGCGCTTGATCTCCTGCTTTTTGATTTGCTTCCTAAATTCAAAGTTTGTGCGAAGATTTGTAGCTCGGGTGCTCATTGTTGTGGTTCTGTTCGCCGAGCTGGAAGTTTTTGTTGCAAACGTTTCGTCCCCTGGCTAGGCGACATCATCAGTGCTTGGGAGCCTCCTGCGAAGCGCTTCTTTGATGTTTCCTCCGGTGTTTATAGGAGCCACGAAACGACACGACCAGCTATCCTTAGTAGCCACACACGCAGACAACAAGCAACATGAATTCGACTGGGACAACACTAGTATCAGAGGGCAAGCCAGACAGAGAACAGCCAGGGAATTCCTAGAGGCATGGCATTCATCCACAAACTCCATCAACAAACACATCGACCTGGACCCAATATACCAACCACTACAGCGGACAGCTGAAACTGACAACCGGAAGCGGCAGGGACAGACCACTATAAACACCAGAGGAAACATCAAAGAAGCGCTTCGCAGGAGGCTCCCAAGCACTGATGATGTCGCCTAGCCAGGGGATGAAACGTTTGCTTCCTAAATCCCTGAAAAGTACCTGCAGGACCTCACCCCTCTTCCTACTGATGTGGTTGGCACCTTGGTGGGGTCCACAATATCTGGCTGATTCCCCGTAGACAGCTATGGCTCTTCCATGACATCCTTGACCATGGCACCAGGGAGGCAACATGCTGCCCTGGAATCATATTTATTGCCACAGAAACATTCATCTGATCCTCTGGCTCTGTAATTCCTGTCCAGAAAGCCAAAGCTTTATCAAGGAAAAAAAAAACGAGAGACAGGGAAAGGATATAAAAAAATGGCACGCTTCATCGCTGAAGTTATTAAACAATAAATATTCCCTTGCCGACACCCAGATGGGCTTGCAGATGCTGAGCTAAGCTGTAGGGGGCAGCTCAGTGCTTCATCTGTGACCTCAAAGAAGAACCACTCCCAGTGGAAATAACGTACAGAGTGTCTACGGAGAAGACAGCAAAATCGAGGGGCAGACACAGCTCTGTGACAGAGAGAAAGTGAGGTCTGCAGATGCTGGAGATCAGAGTCGTGAGTGTGTTGCTGGAAAAGCACAGCAGGTCAGGCAGCATCTGAGGAGCAGGAGAATCGACGTTTCGGGCCGGAGCCCTTCATCAGCTCTGTGACAAACCAATCCAATCTGGACGTTTTGCTGAAAGGAATCTATTCCTGTTACTTTTCTGGTCGCCATCTTGGCAGGCAGAGGGCTTGAGAGGCAAAGAGTAGGGGGGCAAGCAGGAATTGTGGAATGGAAGTCACAATCAGATCAGCCATGACCTTGTTGGATGGCAAAGCAGGCTCGCAGAGTTAAAGAATCTCCTTGTGCTGTTATTTCTCGTCGTCTATCAGAGTTACAGCTAGATGAGCCTTCTTGTTCCACTGCCTTCACTTCTCACACCTCAAGAACAGAACTGATTCATTCCACTGGTGCCTTAGGGTTTCCAGTTAAAGCCAGATGGGAGTAATGATCAGAGCAGGGACTTTCCATTTTATAGCTGTCTGCTTCTCAATTAAAGAAGTGCGTTAAAGTACAGTTTCCTTCTAGGGAAGCGAAACTTCATCAGATCCCGGGATAGAAACTGGCTTGCATTTTAGGTGGAAAATGGGTTAATATTATGTTAATAGTGAGACAGCTAGGGTCCAGACCATAGGTGCCACTGATCAACTCAGTTCGTTTACATACAAACATCCAAAGTGGGTGGAAGAGACCATTCGGTTAACTCAGTTGGCTGAACAGCTGATTTGTGATACAGAGTAATACTAACAGCTTGGGTTCAATCCCTGCACTGACTGAGATCACTGTGAAGGGCCCCATCTTCTCAACCTCATGTGGACACCCTCAAGTTAAACTCACCACCGATTCTCTCTCTCTCTCTCTAATAAGAGAACAACCCAATGGTACTCTGAGACTACGGTATCTCTACATTTACTGCAGATCTATTTGCCTCAAATCACACAGGAGGCCAACTGCTCCCACATTCTGCAGCTGCAATGCATCACAGGTTTTCCTTTCTTTTAAGAGCTAATAAATTTACTGATGATATTTTAATTCACATCTCAATCCTGCCTGCACATATTATTATTTCAATTAATGTCACAGACTCGTAGGGTCATAGAGTCCTCCAGCACAGAGACAGACCCTTTGGCCCAAACTGGTCCATGCCGACCAAAATGTTTGTCCACGCCAACCCCACTTCCCTGTATTTGGTTCATATCCTTCTAATCCTTCCCTATCCATGTATTTGCCTAAATGCCAGTTAAATGTTGTCAATGTACCCACTTCAACCACTTCCGCTGGCAGCTCAATCCATATGTGTACCACCCTCTGTGTAAAAAAGTTGCCCCTCAGGTTCCCTTTTATTCTTTCCCCTCTAAACTTAAACTGATGCCCTCTAGTCCTCGATTCCCCAACCCTGGGAAAAAGACTGAGTGTATTCACTCTATCCATGCCTCTCATGATCTCATACACTTCTAAGATTCCCCCTCAGTCTGCTACGCTCGAAAGAGAAAAGTCCGAGCTTGTCCAACCTCTCCCTTTGACTCAGACCATTGAGTCCTGGCAACATCCTTGTAAATTTCTTCTGCACTCTTTCCTGTTTAATAACATCCTTCCTCTAGCAAAGTGACCAAAACTGAACACAATACTCCAAGTGCAGCCTCACCAAATCCTGTATAACTGCAAGATAACTTCTATACTCAGTGCCCTAACTGAAGAAGGCCAATGTACCAAAAGCCTTCAATGTTTTATTTACTCTGAATCCAATGCCCAAGTTCAAATAAATAGACATGCTCAAAAGTCAATCAGCAATCACCTCGCTGAGACTTCACACCTGAGGTATCTTTTCTGAATGTGGATTCTGAGTGGCTCCTGGCTGCATCATCTACTGCTCACCTACTGAAGAATGGCAGCCTCTACACCAAACATTGAACCAATATTTTTGGACCAACAGTTCTTTAATGTAGAGCCAAGAGGCGTAGCTCAGCTCCACCAGGGCCAACAGTGTTCCTGCCATTGTTTCTGTGGCCCCACTTCTGATGTTCTCACTCCTTCCCCAACTTCCACAGAACTTACTGGAGAACTGCTACCCCTACCAACACCTCCAATAATGCACTTCTCAGGAAGATAATTGTAATTAGTTGTCAGATTGATAAATTATAGGGGAAAATTATTTCTACCTTAATCTGTTTTGGGGACGATAGTAGCATCTTTACACCAAAATCTAAAATGCAATTAGATGCAAATAATAAGCATGGCAACTGAAACTGAAAAAGATGAATATTAACTTCTCCTTTTAACACATTAACCTAATACATAATAAAGCACAGAAACAGACCTCAAGTCTGTGCCAGTACTTGCATTGCGCATGGGTCTCCCCCTGCTCTAGCTGTTTCTTTTGATTCTAAACTCTCTTGTCAGGTTCACTTATTCCACACCATGCCATTATTGTGGCAACAAAGAGCTACCCTTAAGCAAATTTCTCTCCCTATTGGTAAATGTATGGTAGCTACTCAGCGTGTAACCCAAAGTCAGACACGTCAATCTGGGAAAGTCTCAAATCACAGACTACTCAACTTCACAGCTCCATCTTTAGAGAGTTACAATGTCAGCTCTATAACTTTTGTATGAGTAAAAGATGAGTCATGTGCCAGGCTTCATTATTTTCAGTACCCGTGGGGTTGTTAGAGTAAATGTCAAAAGATATTCCAATATCGATTTAGCCTATATCTGGAAAGTGCAAAGCAGTTAAACCTCAGTTCGAATGCTTTCCAAGCTGAATTATATTCAAATGCTGTTTACACTTTAATAAAATAAACGCGGTTTCAAAGATACACAATAATTTTAATATTCAAGTAACTGCTTTCAATTCACTCCTTTATGTTAGCAATCAAAATAGAGCCTTTCAAATGGCCTACACCTTTGTTATTCACCCTTATTCATTATTCTTTACATAGCTGGTGTTAATTAACAATTTTCTGTGCAACAATGAAGTTGCGAGTTCTTTGCAAATGCCATTTACAGCAGCCTGTAAAATGCAACCTTGAACCTTTCCCGTAAGTGTGCATAATCAACATGCAATCCAATTCGGAAGGCCATGATACCACTCAAGTGAGTGGGGCAGCTCTCTCTGTGTGTCGGTCATGGTAAGGCAACATCGGCACTACATTTACTGCTGGAAGAATCGGATTCAGCCAGGAGCAGATTATGGGAAGCAGCCAAGCTGGTAATTGTCTGAGGGCAAAACAGAGGGCTTTCACAATCTCTCTTTCTATCCAAATTGGCGTGTGTTGGGATGGGGCAGCACAGTGGTTAGCACTGCTGCCGTACAGCACCAGGGACCCAGGTTCAGTGGGTAGCACTGCTGCCGTACAGCACCCGGGACCCAGGTTCAGTGGTTAGCACTGCTGCCGTACAGCACCAGGGACCCAGGTTCAGTGGTTAGCACTGCTGCCGTACAGCACCAGGGACCCAGCCTTGGGCAACTGTCTGTATGGAGTTTGCACATTCTTCCCAGTATCTGCGTAGGTTTCCCCCGGGTGCTCCAGTTTCCTCCCACAATCCAAAGATGTGCAGGTTAGGATGAATTGGCAATGCTGAATTGCCTATAGTGTTTAGGGATACGTGGGTTGGGTGCATTAGTCAGGGGTAAATGTATAGTAATAGAGGAATGGGGTCTGGATGGGATACTCTTCGGAGGGTCAGTGTGGGCTTGCTGCATCAAAAGGCCTGTTTCCATACTTTAGGGATTGTAAGTTTCTTAACTGTACACATTCTGATCATTCCTCAGTAACTCACCCAAGTGCTCACACACTTCAGATATAAACCTTTACAATAAGCATGCTCACACTGTTAGATCATGGAAGCCCTCTCATCCCACCCCCTTTAGTGCACAACATGCCCCGACCCACATTTCCAGCAGGAACCTCTACAAATAAAGCTGGGATGGAAACAGGGGTGCAAGTTGCACTCCTCATCAACGATCTGTCACTCCGCTATGATCACGACCCACGGCTGGATTCAAACCTGGCTTCTTCCTGGTCTGCACATCACAGAGTTTCGTTTAAAGTGTAAAACATTTCTTGCTAATGTCTGGCCCCAGTCCTAACTGCCCAACAATGTGGGTGGCTTCGTTGCTATAGGTACTTCCCTTTTTAACAGCAGAAATATGACCAGCATTTCCTGAGAGATAGAGGGATGATTGAATACTTGAAAAGACCAGGTTTATTACTATACAGCAAATTGTTTCTGGGGAAGAGTCACTCAACATGAAACGTTAACTCTGATTTCCCTCTACAGATCTCGCCAGACCTTCCGAGTAATTTGTGTCTTTGGTTCTGATTAACAGTATCTGCAGTTCTTACACTTTTTATTTTAATAACTACATTACATATTTCCTGCTGATCACCAACATCACATTGAAAATTCAAGTATTATTGCAGGGAGTATCAATCTCAGGCCAATAGTAGAAACACAGCAAGTGGCTGCTATGTTTTTTTGTGGACGTCCATCGATGTCCTGTTTTAACTCTGATAGAATCTTTAAGAAAAGGTGAAATGGTGACACCAAATGATGGCAAGAGGTGGAATAAAAAGCACTGGACAGGCCAGAGCAAAGACCTGAAGACAACAAACCAATGTAGAGTACTGGAGCTTGAAATTTGTATTTTATTGCCCATGCAAAATTGAACTTGATGTGCGTAAGAGTCAGTATTTTTTTGTAATCCCAATTTACGTAAGGACTACTTCTCTCAATAAACGTTAAAAATAAATGTTTTATTGCTCAGATCTCATGTTATGAGCTAGAGATTACAAAGATACGCAATAACTTTTCTCCAATAAAGGTGGATAAGTTACATTGGAAAAGTGACCGTGTCAGATCTGGTATTGAATCATGGGGTTTTGCTTGACGCAAAAGTATATTTCTTTCTTATGACCTATTAGCTCACAATGAGAGTCAGCACAGGACCATAACCTGTTGAGGTGTTTAGACCAAAACCTGTCCATTTCCATATCTCTGTGGCAGAATTAAGAATGAACACTGTTTCATTTGTGTTCTAAACAAAAAAAAAACAAAGATCTATGGATGTTAGAGATTCTCAAACAAAACCAGAAACTGCTGGAGAAATATGGCCGATCTGGCAGCACAGAAAGCAGAGATAACGTTTCAAAATTCGGGTTCTGAAAATAGGTTGGAGGAAGGGTCATTAAACCTGAAATATTAACTTTGCCTTCTCTCCACAGAGGGTGCCAGACCTGCTGCGTTTCTCCAGTAATTTCTAATTTTATTTCAATTATTTTTTTGTTTATTTGGATTATTTTATAGAGAAATCAGAGGCCCTTACAATGATGGTATAACCAAGGAAAGTAAGAGTAATAATATGCACAGAAAATCTTTTTGTGATATTGAATACCTAACGTTTACAATTCTATTTTTAAAAGGGAAGAGTAGACGATGAGTCAGTTCATTTAAAAAGCACTGAGTGTTCTGTGCCTGGCATCTTTCCAGTCTCGCAATTATTGTAAAAGTAGTCTTTGCTTTCACAATGTATGTTAATGTACAAAGAATTGCTTTTGAATAGTCAGAAAAACTCCCCTCTATTCTCATCCACTCTGCCTTAAACACCAACTACAGAGGAGAGCTTCCATTCGTATCAAACTGTCTGCACCTTCATTAATTTCTGGATTAGTGGTGCTGGAAGAGCACAGCAATTCAGGCAGCATCCGAGGACAGGCAAAATGCCTGAATTGCTGTGCTCTTCCAGCACCACTAATCCAGAATCTGGTTTCCAGCATCTGCAGTCATTGTTTTTACCCCTTTTGCACCTACATTAAGTTGATTCAAGTGATGACAACAAATGCAGACAGCTGCAAGATATAAACCAAAGAGTCTGCGGTAGCACAAGCAGAGGATATGGACGGAATCGGAATAATGGAATAGCAAGGTTTAGTAGCAACTGGATAACGAATCTCGGACAATGCTTGGAATCAGAAGCGTCTGAGAAGAGAAAACAAAGTCAACGTCGAGTTCTGAAGTAGGGCCACTGGACTGGAAATGTTAACTCTGTTTTTCTCTCCACACCTGGTGGGTTTCTCCAGCAAATTCTGCTCCTGTTTGTTTCAGGACTCCAACATCCACAGTTCTTTTTTATTTATACAAGGTGTTCGACTGTTGAAAGGGAAGTAACATTCACATTGCCACTTGCTAAATAGGAGTTTTAATCATATTTACTTACAAAATTTAAAAAAAACATTCCTCTCGTTCTCTCCTGGCTGGAAGAAAATCTCCAGGAATTTTTTTAAAAATACGCCTTTCATCCCCACACTCGCCCAATGATTACATTTGTATTTTAAGGTAGCTATTATTCTATAACAGCACCGTTAAAAGTGTTCAGGTGCATTTACCCAAGATCGTGCTGGTGATCCTGACTAGTTTCTCATTGTGTGTCCATCCAAAATTGGCCCATCATGGAATGGCTTGCCTCTCTGGAACAAGGGAGGAAGTACAACCCCCTCCCTGAAACATCACAAAGCCTCTCAGTCCCAGTAAGTCCCATATTTACATCATCTCTCGGCTGTGATGCTGGCATGTCATTCAGCTTCCACCATTGAGTGACCTGATCCCAGTGACCCGAAATCCGACCGCTGCCCATTCTGAGCTTGCTGGAGACAGAGATATTTTGGTTCAGCTCCTCTCCATCTCTTTATGACCCTGAGCATCGTTATTGTCTCTGACATGACAAGCTAGGGATTCAGACAGAGGAACAGATCATCATTTATTCCAATCTAAACTCCAGTGCTGGCACATCATCTGCAGATGCTTCAGGCCACTGTGCATTAAATAGCACAACTCTTCTGATATTAGGCCAATTACCTTACCAAAAATGCTTAGCAGTCATGACATTTATGACTTGCCTATTTGGAAGAAAAATGCGTAGGCAGTGGTAGATGCGTTGAATCCCAATGAGGAGACCACAAATCTTCGTCTCAGCTACATTTTCTCCTGTTGTTGTGTATTTTATACACCCCACAGCCAAAGCATCAAGGAAAACATAACTGTGCTTCATCATTTCAGAGATGGAGAATGACAGAACATGGTCCAAAACATCTCAAAAAACAGGATAAAGTACTTACTGGATACCAAGCTATAGACAGCAATGATAAAACCTCTGTTTATTAAGGAAGATAAGTTACGGTTATTATTTATTACTATGGATCACCTCAAAAGTTTCGTAATTGTTCTCCAAACTTAATGGCAATAATCATGAACCCTGGATGGGGTAGATAAGATCTGCAGACTAACTTTACTAAGAGTCAACTTCCTACCGATCCTTGGCTGTCAACAGATTATGTGGTGGGCCTGTTAGAGCAAGTGACATGCATGGCAATGGGTTATTTCGCCAGCATGGGTTTGGAGTCACCCGTAGGAAGGAGTGGTGTATTTGCTGAGCTGAAGGACAAGAGCAAACCAGTTGGATTCTCATGACAGTCTGACAACTTATTCTCCTGATCTACTAATTTCACTGAATTCAGTTTCACAATTTGACACAGTGAGATTTGAACTCTCAACCTCAGAACTAAGAGTCCAGCGCTCTCTTCCCCGTGTGGCTTTTATGATGACTTTATAAACAAGCTAACTGTTTGACTGGCTGCCAGAAATGCTTCTAATTTAAATCATTTTGGGGGAGGATTTCTGCTGTTCACATCGATAGGAAATAAATGCTTGCACAATGAAGGACAAATTGCACGCCAAAGGTATGGAACTGGATTTAAAAGGAACTGCTTATGAATTGGTTGTGAAGCTGAAAGAACTAAAATCTTTCCCTTTTCTGTCCTCTGAGCATGCTTACCTGAAAATCCGAGGTCTCCAAGTACAACGTGCTTCCTGTCCTTTACGCTGCTGATTTGTGGGAAGTAGAGATCGAGGGTGAGGAACAGGATGCAGGCGAAAAACGCTAAGATGCCGATTGTAATGCCATAGTTGCAGGCGTTGCTGTTTTTATTGAAAACACAGTAAAGAATTTCATTGCCTTTATTGATGTAGCCTTCGTTCACAATAGAAGCAAACACTACGATGGAGAAAACCTGAGGAAGAAGGAACAAAAACTAATGAGTGTGAAGAAGGACAACTTTACGTTCCAATATCAGTAGCAATGAAACAGGCTATCAGTGCCAATCAGGGAAGCCTGACAGGTCTCCCCAGAAGTGTGACTGGAGAATTGTAAAGATCAATAAATGCTCATTGCCAGTGATCGGTATCTGATGTACACCAGCCTTACTTTCAAAAGGAAGCTCTCAGTTAAATGTGTCATGTTGCAAGCAGAACTGCAGGTCATTTATCCCTCAGACACCATCAATATCTAACAGGCTCGTAACCTGACTTTGGCCTCAGTTCCATGGGATCTATCCAACCTACTACAGGTGATATAAAATATCTGCACACAGAAACACTAAATGTGACTTTTAAACATGTGTTTATGGTCGATCCATAGGCATCATTGACAATGCCCAAGTGCCCATGCATCATTGCCTTTAGGAAGCTGGTGAGGAGCCACCTTTGCCAACTGTTGCACTCCATGTGGAATAGGCAGGACTCAGCGCAATTCGGAAGGTAGCTCCAGGAGTTTGGTGTGCACAAGAGTCTGAACCTTGGAGAGTTGCTACAGTGGAGAAAGTGAGGACTGCAGATGCTGGAGATCAGAGCTGAAAATGTGTTGCTGGAAAAGCGCAGCAGGTCAGGCAGCATCCAAGGAACAGGAGAATCGACGTTTCGGGCATAAGCCCTTCTTCAGGAATGAGGAAAGTGTGCCCAGCAGGCTAAGATAAAAGGTCCCAATATAGAGGAGGCCGCCTACTTGCGGAATGGTTCAGAGAACATCTCTGGGACACCCGGACCAACCAACCCCACCACCCCGTGGCTCAACACTTCAACTCCCCCTCCCACTCCACCAAGGACATGCAGGTCCTTGGACTCCTCCATCGCCAGACAATAGCAACACGACAGTTGGAGGAAGAGCGCCTCATCTTCCGCCTAGGAACCCTCCAACCACAAGGGATGAACTCAGATTTCTCCAGTTTCCTCATTTCCCCTCCCCCCACTTTGTCTCAGTCAAATCCCTCGAACTCATCACCGCCTTCCTAACCTGCAATCTTCTTCCTGACCTCTCCGCCCCCACCCCACTCCGGCCTATCACCCTCACCTTGACCTCCTTCCACCTATCGCATTTCCAACGCCCCTCCCCCAAGTCCCTCCTCCCTACCTTTTATCTTAGCCTGCTGGGCACACTTTCCTCATTCCTGAAGAAGGGCTTATGCCCGAAACGTCGATTCTCCTGTTCCTTGGATGCTGCCTGACCTGCTGCGCTTTTCCAGCAACACATTTTCAGAGTTGCTACAGTGCATCTGATAGACGGTAAACATTGTTATAGCTGCACACTACAGTGGGGGGAGTGAATACCAAAGGCGGTGAATGGGGTGCCAATCAAGCAAGCTGGTCTGTCCCGGACGGTGTTAGAGTTTGAGTCTTGTTAGAGTTGCACACATCCAGGCAGGTCTTGAGGAGGACTGGGTGCTCTTTAAATAGCATCATGCTGCTTGATGCCTGCTCCCTGCCTTCAACCAGACTTACAGCTAATAACAGATACTGCAAACCGGCTGGCAGCACAGATATTGTAGCTGTACTGACGTTACCTGGCACAGACATGTTTCTCCTTGGTATTCTTCCTCAGTTTCTAAACGAATACCTCAAACACCAGTGATAGAGGATACATCATCGCCTAACAACCTTCTTCACTCATGTGTTTGTTAACATGTACATCTATTCCTGGGGGAGTGGAGGTTGAAGGGGTGGGACGTACCTTTAGTGAGTTTTTGATGATGGAACATTAGGCACATCAATGTCATGTGACTGAGTGGGAACACTGCAGAGGTAGGAAGCAGTTGCACAAACCTGTTGCCTGCACTACCTTAGGATTCAGACTGTCCACCCTGTTCAAACAGAGTCAGCACCCATAGCAGCAATACACAGCATTCTGGAAAGCCTGTTGGCAAAGTCCATTCAAAGGCCCATCTGAATATTTCGATAGAATGGTTTCACAGAACTGCAATTTGCAGGGGATCTGTCATCTCCAAGGGCACATTAAGACCACAGTCAATCCACCTAATTTACACACTGCGGCAATGGATGATAAGTGAGAAACTGGGCAAGAGTGGACTGCAGTGTAAGATGTGAGTGAATCTCTAAGACCTCTCTGACATAAGGTGCTGTAGGGTCACTACACTAGTAAATGTTCCCACCGAAACTGAGCAATTAACTCCGTGCTGTCCGATGTGACCAAACTGCCAGGACGGAACAAAGTTTGACCTCAACAAACATTCACCCTTGGGTCACTGTCTGTGAGGAGTTTGCACATTCTCCCCGTTTCTGCATGGGTTTCCTCCCACAGTCCAAAGACGTGCAGGTTGGTTGGGCTGGCCCATGCTAAATTGCCCATCGTGTCCAGGGATGTGCAGGCTAGCTGGGTTAGTCATAGGGAATATGCAAGATTACAGGAATAGGGAAAGGGGGTAGGGTCTGGGTGGGATGCTGTTAAGAGGGTCGGTGTGGACTTGATGGCCTGCTTTCACACTGGAGGAATTCTATTTATAACACACCGAATCTCCGTGAACATGAAGCTCCTAAATTGTCCAAAAAACCCATCCGGTTCACTAATGTCCTTCAGGGAAATAATCTGCCGTCCTTACCCAGTCTGGCCCACATGTCTCTCCAGCCAATATGGTGGGTTTTTGATGACGCTCTGAAACAGCTCAGCAGGATGCTCAGTTTTAGCACACTCCAGTGTACCCACACCAGGAAATGGCTCAAGAAAACAGTTCACCATCAATTTTGCAAGAAGCAATTAGGGATGGGCAATAAATGCTCACATCCCATGGAATACTATATAAAGGTAACTACTTTCATTTCCCTGCAACACATTTTGTAAGCTGCCCCTAGAAAAGCAACAGATCTTTGCCCTATCGCAAGTGCAGCACGGGTTCTAATCTGAGAGAGGTAAAGACATTTGATGGTGATGATAGATTAAAACTCAAAAATAAATAAATCATTAAACAAACAAACATTAAGAACTCTCCACCTGATGCTTGAGATTGATTTGTTGGAGGGGAAAGATATTTATAATGTGAATTTCTGCCTTGATGACACTATTAAAGAGCAGCAGTTTTTTTTTGGGAGGGAAGCACTTAAAGTAAGCTAGATCCATTTTCCAGGCAACTCACTGATCACATCCAGGGACAAGAAACCCGTACAAGGTCCCTCATTCCCAGTATTAACTCAGTCTTTTAATTTGTAGAGAGGTTTGCCTTCTCAAGTTGCCGGACCTGTTTGGTGGCTCATTGTGAAGTTAATAAACCAACAGCTAGACCACACTGCCTTCTCTCCCACACAATGCTAAAGGACGGATTGCGCATCAGTAAGGGAAGGGGTGAAGCTCACTTAGGAAGTCGGTGTCATATGGTTGGTAAGTGTGTACATCTAAAAGGTTGAGTTAAAATTTCCCACAATTTGCAGAACCTTATCTGACTCATACTCACATTGACACAGAGAAGCTATAAGTCCAGTAAACCATGCAATCCTTCACATTTTATAAACAAGAAGAAAGAAATAGCCATTAAAATAATCAAGCAATTTTCCCAGAAAATAGCGATACTTTGAAAATCACAACTTTAGAGTGTTAATTGCTATTTCCAAAAGATAGTTAACTTTCTCTAAGCTCCTGCTCTTTAGCTTGTAATTATAAATTGCTCTGTGTATCACTTATATCCAGACTAATGCACCCTAATGAAAAAAAAGACTAAGATTCCGGAGATATCTATAATTTCAATGGCACTTGCATAACCATTTGCAAATGGTGCATGATGTTTAAAAAAATAAGTCTCTTTCCCACCATATTTAAAAGAAATGGGGCAGGGCTTTCCCCTCCGTGGATGTGGACTGAAGAGGAAATAATGAGGTAAATTGACCTTGGAGAGAAACTTACCCACTTCTCACCCCCTCAGCAATTACGTACAGTCATATAGTTGTATAGCACGGAATCAGACCCTTCGGTCCACCTCATCCATGCAAACCAGGAATACTAAACTGAATTAGTCCTATTTGCCTGTGTTTGGCCCATATCCCTCTAAGTTGAAACTTTATTGCTGGAACAGCACAGCAGGTCGGGCAGCATCCAGGGAACAGGAGATTCGACGTTTCGGGCACAGGCCCTTCTTCAGGAATGAGCAGAGAGTGTTCAGCAGGAGAAGATAAAAGGTAGGGAGGAGGGACTTGGAGGAGGGGCGTTGGAAATGTGATAGGTGGAAAGAGGTCAAGGTGAGGGTGATAGGTCGGAGTAGGATGGAGGCGGAGAGGTCAAGAAGAAGACTGCAGGCCAGGAAGGCGGTGCCGGGCTGGAGGGATTCGGCTGAGACAAGGTGGGGGGAGGGGGGATGAAGAAACTGGTGAAGTCCAAGTTCATCCCCTGTGGTTGGAGGGTTCCCAGTCGGAAGATAAGACGCTCCTCCTCCGACCGTCGCGTTGTTGTGGTTTGGCGGTGGATGAGTCCAATGACCTGCATATCCTCGGTGGAGTGGGAGGGGGAGTTGAAATGCTGTGCTACAGGGTGGTTGGGTTGGTTCGTCCGGGTGGCCCAGAGGTGCTCTCTGAATCGCTCCGCAAGTAGGCGGCCTGTCTCCCCAATATAGAGGAGGCCACACCGGCTGCAGTGGATGCAGTAGATGATGTGGGTGGAGGTGCACGTGAATCTGTGGCGGATATGGAAGTTTCCTTTGGGGCCTTGGAGAGAAGTGAGGGGGGAGGTGTGGGCGCAAGTGTTGCACCTCCTGCGGTTGCAAGGGAAGGTGCCGGGAGTGGAGGTTGGGTCGGTGGGGGGTGTGGATCTGACAAGGGAGTCGCGGAGGGAGTGGTCTCTATGGAAAGCTGATAGGGGAGGGGAGGGAAATATATCCTTGGTGCTGGGGTCTGTTTGGAGGTGGCGGAAGTGACGGCAGATGATGCGCTGTACATGGAGATTGGTGGGGTGGTAGGTGAGGACCAGTGGGGTTCTGTCCTGGTGGCGGTTGGAGGGGCGGGGCTCAAGGGCGGAGGAGCGGGAAGTGGAGGAGATGCGGTGGAGGGCACCGTCGATCACGTCGGGGGGGAAATTGCGG
This sequence comes from Chiloscyllium plagiosum, assembly GCF_037043375.1. Lineage (NCBI taxonomy): Eukaryota > Metazoa > Chordata > Chondrichthyes > Orectolobiformes > Hemiscylliidae > Chiloscyllium > Chiloscyllium plagiosum. Next base: position 48,872,542 of record NW_028270158.1, read on the forward strand.
TCCTTGAAGAAGGAGGCCATCTGTGTTGTACGTATTTTGAACTGGTCCTCCTGGGAGCAGATGCGGCGGAGACGAAGGAATTGGGAGAATGGGATGGCGTTTTTACAGGGGGCAGGATGGGAGGAGGTGTAGTCCAGGTAGCTGTGGGAGTCGGTTGGTTTGTAGTAGATGTCCGTGTTGATTCGGTCGCCTGAGATAGAAACAGAAAGGTCTAGGAAGGGGAGGGAGGAATCTGAGACTGTCCGGGTGAATTTGAGGTCGGGGTGGAAGGTGTTAGTGTAGTGGATGAACTGTTCAACCTCCTCGTGGGAGCACGAGGTAGCGCCGATACAGTCATCAATGTAGCGAAGGAAAAGATGGGGGGTGGGGCCAGTATAGTTGTGGAAGATGGATTGTTCCACATACCCTACGAAGAGGCAGGCATTGCTGCGGCCCATGCGGGTGCCCATGGCTACTCCTTTTGTTTGGAGAAAGTGGGAGGATTGGAAAGAAAAGTTGTTCAGGGTGAGGACCAGTTCGGTCAGTCGAAGGAGGGTGTCGGTGGAAGGAACCTATCCATATGTCTTCTAAGTGTTGTAATTATATGAATCTCTAACTCATTCCATATAGTAATCACCCTCTATGTGAAAACGTTGCCCCTTTGGTCCCTTTTAAATCTTTCCCCTCTCACCTTAAATCTATAGCCTCTAGCTTTGAACTCTCCTATTCTGGAGAAAATATCTTAGCTATTCACCTTATCTATGCCTCCCATGATTTTATAAACTTCGAAAAACATCACCTCTCAGCCTCCTATGCTCCAGGGAAATAAAATCCCAACCTGTCCAGCCTTTCTCTATAGCTCAAAGCCTCCTGTCTCGGTAACATCCTTGTAAATCTTTTCTGAACCCTTTCAAGGTTAACAACATCCTTCCTATAACAGGGAGATCAGATTTGTACGCAATACAGCAAATGTAGTCTTACGAGTGTCTTGTACAGCCGTAACATGACACCCCAACTCCTGCACTCAATGCTTTTACCAATGAATGCATGGAGGCTCACTGGTCAGCACTGCTGCCTCACAGTGCCAGAGACTCAGGTTCAATCCCACCCTCAGGCAACCATCTATGTGGAATTTACACATCCTCCCTGTATCTATGTGGGTTTCCCCCGGGTGCTCTGGTTTCCTCCCACAGTCCAAACATATGCAGGTCAGGGGGATTGGCTATGCTAAGTTGCCCATAGTGTCCAGGGATGTGCAGGCTATATGGATTAGCCATGGGGAAATATAGGGTTACGAGGAAAAGGGTAGGGGGATAGTCTGGGTGGAATGCCCTTCAAATGGTCAGAGTGGACTTGTTGGGCCAAATGGCCTGTTGCCATACTGTATGGATTCTATGCAACTTCAACATGCACTATCCACAGTTTAGTGTACGGAGACTACATATTGACCAAAGGATGGAGATCAGTTAGGCCGCTCAAAATGATGGATTTGTGAAGAAAGGGACAATAAATGAGGCATGCTGGGAAATTGAGGCAAGCCTTGGCCAAAAGTGACATTGCTCAAAGACTATGGAATAAATAAGCTGCAGAATTCACTCAGGCTGCAGCTACAGACAGACAGTATGCAACTGATCCAGCAACTGCGGACAATACATACTCCACGAATTGAAATTCAATAGAATCGATCTGAACGCCATCCCCAGGACAATCGTAAACATTGAGTTGTTTACCAGACACAGAGGTGGCTCACACCCTTATTTGGAAAGGGCTACCTGACCTGCGTGCGCTTAATGACCCCAGGAATGGATGCTCAAAGACCACCCTGCTATTGACATGTCAACACTTGGTTGGGTCAGTTCAATCAGGGTGATCGAACCCTGATTGATTTATTGGTGAACATCGAAGACCCTCCCAAAAGGGTGCAAAGACTTCGAAGTCTAAGAATCGCTGCTAAACCACCCTCAGTAGCGGTAACTCGAGACCAACTATTGTGTAGAGAAGATACCTCTGACATCATCACATGGATCAAGGTCAAGATCTAGTGTGGTGTATATGATCATCCACAGTTAAGTTAAAGCACAAGGTAGTGATTAAATTTATTGCATAAATTGTTGGATCAGTGTATTTTGTTATTATAATATTAATTGTCAAAAATCACAGTGGGTGGGTTATAGTCCCACAGGTTTATTTGAAACCGCATGCGTTCAGAGCTGCCTGAGGAAGCAGCGGGGGCTCTGAAAGTTTGCAATTTCAAACTAACCTGTTAGACCATAAACCCGATGTTATGTGATTTTTGACTTTGTCCACCCCAGTCCAACACCGGCATCTCCACATCAACATTGGGTTAAATAAATAAATATTATCATTTATTACTATTAAGAGCTGACTCGCAGTTTCTTTGCTAGATATAAGAGTTAAAGCACACTGTGGGGCAGGCTCATCACTGTGCTGATCCAAGGCCCTGGATGGTTCAATCAAACTCCTTGGATAATCCCAGGCCTGAAATATATGGACATGTATCAATAAAACAGGGATGACACAAGACCAATTCCAAAGCTGCTTTCTGAGACCTCTGCCTGAATTGTGCTCCAATGTTGTAGCAATTGAGACTTGAGAGATTTCACGCAGACCAGCAAGATCTGAGAACGTGCGTTTACCTAAGGATGGGAGAAGGAAAAATCACAAGCAAACCAGGGGCTTGGTACAAGGATTCTATAAAAATCAGAGGCAAGTTTCTGCCTGATTTGTTTTTGTGTAACAACTATTTTTCCTACAAGTTCCCTGCTAACCGGCCATGATGTCTTCCCATGGGGTTGAATCCAATTGGGATGAATTGGGTGGCATGGTGCCTCACGGCGACAGGGACCCGGATTCTATCCTCAGGTGACCGTCTGTGTGGAGTTTGCACATTTTCCCATGGGCTTCATCTGGGAAAGATGTGCAGGTTCGAATGGACTGGCCCTGCCAAATTGCCCCATGGTGTCCAGGGTTGTACAGACTAGGTGGGTTAGCCATAGGAAATGTGGGGTTGCAGGGATTGGGTGGGTATGGGGTCTTGGTGGGATGGTCTTTGGAGATCCAGCGCAGTCTTGAAAGGCTGAATAGCCTCTTTCTGCACTGTAGGGATCCCAAACCTGGTGCCTGTACTCCTTAGGATTCAGACTGACCACCCTGTTCAAACAGTCAGCACCCATTGCAGCAATATACAGCATCCTGGAAAGTGGTGGGGCAATTGCATGATACTCATAACAATAACTGATCTTACATAATAGCAAAATAAGCAAAAGGGATAGTCAAAGCTTAAAACCTTGACCACTGAGAATTGACATTACTGTATAATGCTTTAATAGTGAAAACACTAAATCCCTTGGCTCCGCAATCCTACCAAATAATTATACTTTCCCTGGTCATTTCCAAGCGTATGATCAGATTCATAGAGATCTACGCGGACAAAGGCCTTTCAGTCCATTCCATTCATGCTGGTTAGAAACCACCAAAATTAACTCAATTGCTTTCAATCCCTCCATTTGTTTGCAATAACGTGACTCTCAGTTTTTTTTCTTGAGGTTAAATGCAGGAAGAGGAAAACGTGAACGCATTGTGAAAGTAAAACAAAAAAAATCATTAAAATTCCAAACATAAATCTGCAGGAATAAACTGCCTTCTTCCACAGGTTGGTTCAGTGGCTCAGTCTACAAAGGTTTTATCAGAAATTTCTGCCATCTTTGTCAGCTCATTGTAAAAATCAAATACTTACAGGACAACAACATTGACAGATGAGCCACAATTTAATGAGAAAACAAAACTGAATAAAGCTTTCATTTCTGCTCCTGACTGTTTATCCTATACAATAGAACTGGGAGCAGGAGGAAGCCATTCAGCCCCTCGCCCCTGCTCCATCATTTCATACAATCATGGCTGATCTCGTCTCGGTCGCAATCCCATTTTCCTGCCTGTGTCCACAACCCTTCAACCCATTACTGTTTAAAAATCTATATCTCCTCCTCAAACTTACTCAGTGTCCCCAAATCCACCATAGCCTGGAATTGTCAATTCTATGCATTCGCCACCCTTTGAGAGAAGTAATTTCTGCTCATATCTGTTTTAAATCTGCCACTTCTTTATCTAAAATCCTCGTTCTTCATTGCCCCACAAGGGGAAACATCCTCTCTACGTATACTTTGTCAACACCTCCTTACATCCCTCAATTACATCTGCTTTCATCTTTCTAAACTCTCGCGAGTACAGGCCTGACCTGCTAATCTCTCCTCGTAAAACAAGTCTTTCACCTCTACAATTAATTGAGTGAACCTTCACTAAACTGCCTCCAAAGTAATTGCATCTCTCCTCAACAAGGGGATTTGCAGCAACATTTCCTACTTTCAAGACCATAAGACAGAGGGGCAGAAATTAGGCCATTCAGCCCATTGAGTCTGCTCCGTATTCAATCACGGCTAATAAGTTTCTCAACCCAATTCCACAGCTTTCTCCCTTGTAACCTTTGATCCCATTTACAATTAAGAACCGATCTATCTCCATCTTAAATATACTCAGTGATCTGGCCTCCACAGGCTTATGTGACAGTGAATTCCATGGATTCACCACTCTCTAGCTGAAGACGTTTCTCTTTATGTCCGATCTTCCCTTCACTCTAAGACTGTACCCTTGGGTCCTAGTGTCTCCTAGTAACAGAAACACCTTCCAACATCTACTCTGTCCAGGCCATTCAGTATTCTGGGGTTAGTTTCAATTAGATCCCCCCTCATCCTTCTAACCTCCATTGAGTGTAGACCCAGAGTCCTCAAACGTTCCTCATATGTTAAGCTTTTCATTCCTCGGACCATTCTCGTGAATCTCCTCCGAACACACTCTATGGCCAGTACATCCTTCCTGGGATATGGGGCCCATAACTGCACAATACTCTAAATATGGAGAAAGTGAGGACTGCAGATGCTGGAGATCAGAGCTGAAAATGTGTTGCTGGAAAAGCGCAGCAGGTCAGGCAGGATCCAAGGAGCAGGAGAATCAACATTTCGGGCATGAGCCCTTCTTCGGGCTCATGCCTGAAATGTCGATTCTCCTGCTCCTTGGATCCTGCCTGACCTGCTGCGCTTTTCCAGCAACACATTTTCAGCAATACTCTAAATATGGCCTGACCAGAGCCTTATAAAGCCTCAGATCTACATCCTTGCTTTTATATTCAAGTTCTCTCAAAATAAATGCTACCATTGCATTTGCTTCCTGGCTACTGACTCAACCTGCAAGTTTACCTTGAGAGAGTCCTGAACTAGAACTCTTAAGTCTCTTTGCACATCAGACTCCTGAATTTTCTCCTGAATTTTGTCCCCATTTAGAAATAGCCCATGCCTCTAATCTTCCTACCAAAGTGCATGACCCCATACTTTCCCACATTGTACTCCATCTGCCCACTCTCCCAACCTGTCCAAATCCTTCTACAGCCTCCCCACCTCCTCAATACTACCTGTCCCTCTACCTATCTTTGTTTCATCTGCAAATGTAGTCAGAATGCCCTAAGTTCCTTCATCTAGACCAGTAATATATAAAGTGAAAAGTTCTGGTCCCAACACTAAGCCTTACGGAATACCACTTGCCATCCTGAGAAGGACCCTTTTATCCCCACTCTCTGCTTTCTGCCAGAAGCCAAGCTTCTATCCATACTAGCACCTTGCTTCTAACACCATGGGCCCTTATCTTACTCAGTAGCCTCTTGTGCAGCACCTTGTCATCTATTGACTCTGCTTGATCTAATCTGCTCATTACTTCCTCAAAGAATTCTAGCAGATTTGTCAGGCAGGACCTCCCCTTGATGAAACCATGCTGACTTTGCCCTATTTTACCATATACATCAAAGTATTCAGAAATCTCATCCTTCACAATGGATTCCAGGATCTTACCCATCACTGAGGTTAGGCTAATCAGTCTGTAATTTTTCATCTTTTTCCTTACTCCCCTTTTAAACAGGGGTGTCACGTTAGCAATTTTCCAGTCCTCTGGGACCCTCCCTGATTCTAGCGATTCCTAAAAGATCACCACTAATGCCTCCGCTATCTCTTCAGCAGTGGGATGTAGTCCATCTGGTCCAGGTTATTTATCCATTATCAGGCCTTCCACTGTGAAGACTGACATGAAGTAATTACTCAGTTCCACAGTTATTTTCTTATTCCCCACTACTATCTCTCCGATATTTTCCAGCAGCCCCACGTCAATTTTTGCCTCGCTTTTCCTCTTTATATATCTAAAGAAACTTTTACAGTCTGCCTTTATATTACTGGCTAGCATATTTAATTTTTCCCTCCTTATTTATTTCTTTGTTGCCCTCTGTTGATCTTAAAAGCTTCCCAATCCTCTGGTTTCCCACTGTTCATTGCCACCTTATTTGCTTTCTCTTTTGCGTTTATGCTGTTCCTGACTTCCCTGGTCAGCCAGGGTTGCCTCATCCTCCCTGTGCCATGCTTCCTTTTCCTCGCAATGAATCTCTGTTGTCTCTCCTGAATTACTCCCAGAAACTCCTGTCATTGCTGTTCCAACTGTCTTTGCCACTGGGGTCCTATCCCAGTCAATTCTGGCCAGCTCCTCCCTCAATGTCTCTGTAGTTGTCTTTACTCAGCTGTAGTACCGTTACCTTTGATTCTATCTTCTCTCTCTCAAATTGCAGAGTAAATTTGATCACGTTATGATCACTGCTTCCTAAGGGTTCCTTTATTTTAAGCTCCCTTATCAAGTCTGCCTTCTTGCACAACATTAAATCCATTATTGCTTGCTTCCTAGTGGGCTCCACCACAGGCTGCTCCAAAAAGCCATCTCGTAGACACTCCACTAATTCCTTTTATTGAAATCCACTACCAACCTGATTTTCCCAGTCCACCTGCCTTTTGAAATACCCCCATGATCACTGTAACTTTGCCTTTCCTGTACATCTTTTTAATCTCCTGGCGTATCTCGTGTCCCAGCTCCTGACTGCTGTTTGGAGGCCTGTACATGACTCCAACTCTGGTTATTTTACCTTTGCGGTTCCTCAATTCTACCCACAAAGACTCTACATCATCTGACCCTGCTTCGTTTCTTACTATTGATTTAACTTCATTTCTTACTAATAAGGCAACACCACCCCCTCTCTCCACCTGCCTTTACGATAGGATATTCAGCTCCCAGTCCTGATCCCCTTGCAGCCATGTCTCTGTGATGCCCACCATGTCATACCTACCAATTTCAATCTGCACCATAAGCTCATTTACCTCATTCCTTATACTGTGTGCATTCAGATATAACACCTTCAGTCCTGTATTAACCATCCCTCTTCCCACTGTCATTCGCTTGTCCGGTGTACTTGAAGTTTGATTGCTAACACTTTCGATAGGCTTTGTCCTTTTTTGTCTGCGCTGGAGATTTTAATAACCTCGCCTGAGTTCTGCACTCTTACCTCCTCTTTTAATTCAGGTTTTCTAATTTCCCCTATAACTGAAACCACTCCCTTCTATTTAGTTTAAAGCCCTAGTTGTGTGATTCACTAGGACTCTGGTCCCAGCAAAGTTCAGATAAAGACCGTTCCCATCAGAACAGGTCCTTTCTTCCCCAAAATTTGTGCCAATGTCCCATGAATCCGAACCCTTTTCTCCCACACCAATCTTTGAGCCACACACTTACCTGCTTAATCTTATTGACTCTCTGCCAATTAGCTCCTGGCTCAGGTAGTAATCCAGAGATTATTACTTTTGTGGTTTTGCTTTCTAATTTAGCTCCTAGCTGTTCATACTCCCTTAGCAGGACCTCTGTCCTAGTTTTATCAACTATGTCACTTGTGCCTAGGTGGACCATGACCACTGGACCTTTGCCCTCCCACTCCAAATTGAGATGTCCCGAACCCTAGCACCAGGCAGGCAATACAGCCTTTGGGACTCTCGATCCTGATCACAGGGAACAATATTTATGCCTTTTTGCAAGGTTTGTAGCTCAGGTTTATGCCTTTAACTCGACTATCCTCAATCACAGCAACATTTCTCTCCTCTTCCACCACTTGAACGGCTCCCTGCACCACGGTGCTGTGGTCAGTCAGTTCATCCTCCCTCCCCAACTCTTCCCCCTCCCTGACCTGTCACAATGTTTGAAGCACAAACCCCAGCTCATTGACTCTGAACCGGAATTCTTCCAATAACTGACATTTACAACCGACATGGTCACTGGAACCACAATGGGGTCCACCAGCTCCCACATCATGCAGAAGCAACACATCAACTGACCCTTCATCCTTATTTTATTTAATTAGTTTTGAATTTGCTTTTTTAAATTGCTTTTGTGTCTGCTTATGCAAGTTCTAACCAATAAATTAACAAGATTCAACTTAGCACAGATTCAAATTTAGCAGGCTCCTTATTAGTCAATCGAATCACAATCCTCCTGTGATGTCACCTTTCAGATTCACACCAGATTCAGAAACACACCTTCCCAGAATGCTCTCTGCCCGGCTTCTCTCCTGAAGTAAAGGTCTCGAGTCCACGCGGTAAGTTTTTATACCATTTACCTTCCCAGAATGCTCTCTGCCCAGCTCCTCTCCCGAAGTGATTTTATACCCCTGTCCATTAGCAACAAACTTCAAAATTCCATTTGCCGTCCTTATTACCTGTAGCACCTGTATACTGTGATGGAGGCTGGTACAATTACAACATTTAAAAGGCATCTGGACGGGTACATGAATAGGAATGATTTAGAGGGATATGGGCCAAATGTTGGCAAATGGGACCAGAGTAATTTAGGATATCTATTCAGCATGGACGAGTTGGACTCTAAGTTCCAAGTTATTTTATAACCAATACAGCATTCTTGAAATATAGGCTGGGAGTGGATGTAGGTTTGCTTGCTGAGCTGGAAGGTTCATTTGAAAACAAGCAAACTGCATCCAGAACCTCAACCTGAGCTACAAATCTTCTCAAAACCCGCTAATAGGCTGGGAGTTTTCAAAGTCAACAGTGAACCCGCTGATGGGACTAAAATCCCACTTTAGCAGGCAGTGGGTCCTTAGAATATGCATTTGAGTGACAACTCTGTTAGTAATGATGGGCTTTTGCCCATCCTGATGAAGGGCTCTTGCCTGAAACTTCGATTCCCCTGCCCCGCGGATGCTGCCTGACCTGCTGTCCTTTTCCAGCACCTCACTCTCGACTCTGATCTCCAGCATCTGCAGTCCTCACTTTGGTCTAGTAAGGATGGCAGCCCATCTTCAACAGCACCAAACAGAAGGCTAACTGTTCAGCAGCACCACAGATGGGAATGACAGGGTGAGGGTGCTGCTTTCGAAGGGCACCCTCAGAGTAAGGGGACTGAGGACAGTCAGGTGATCTTCAACAAAGTTGGGGTGGGATGGTTCTCATCGAAGGCAGGAAGTGCCACTGCCATAGAGCTGCCAATGCCATTGTGGGACCTCCGGAAAGATGGGCACCTACCCCCCAACCCACAAGGAAGCTGCACCAGTGATCCGAAAGTGGTAATGGGCACCTTCCCTCACTACTGGTGGGCCAGAAGTGGACAGAGGACTTTAACTGGGCTCTTAAGTGGTTTGTTAGGGCTCTGGGCACAGAAGACAATCTGCCAACACTGGCCAAACAATTTGGCATTGAGAAGCCTCTGGACATAACGGGAAGGTACATGTATCACCACATCAAGTTGGCGGGGCAGAGTAGGCAGTGTTTGGGCTACTGCACCCGGGCTTCTCTTCCTCATCTGCTTTCTCTGTCCTTTTTCCTTTACTACCCCCCCCCCCCCCCCACCCCCACCCATCCTCGTTTCTCAATTTTCACTTAAACTCATCTTCTAAAGAGAGCGCTTTGATAGGAAGGTCGGCTTTGATGGGGTCTGATACGTCTTCAGACGCAGTGTGGTTATAGAGGGACGCAGTGTGGTTATAGAGTCAGCTGGCCTGTGTAACCCAGATCAGGACTCTAGCAGCGGAGAAGAAAAAGATGAACTCTCTTTAAGTTATTTTTATTTATTTATTATTTTATTTTAAGTTAAAGAGAATGGCGCCGATGCATGGCGATAGTATAAACTGTTCAGTGTATTTTATATTGAATACACCAGACAATAAAAGATTCCATTCACTCTTGCCAGGGACAACTCACTCATCATTTTCCCCTCCTCACCAGCTCACCCGCTATCAGGACCAAGGGGAAATTCCACTTAATATTTCTGCTGTGGGGTAGAAATGATGAGAGTGCTGTAATACACTGAAAGCAAGGTGGGTAAATTTCTACATGGTTTCTATCTCATTGAGGGGCAGAAAAAGCAGGATGTAAATGAGTCACAGGTGCTAGTAAGGCAAGAAATCAAGTGACATTTGAAACCGTATTTCTTGTGAGTCACACGTTAATGGTGTTTAAACAAACTTGTCTAGAGCTCGCCAAAAGCCAAGAATTGACTACTCTCATGTGTGTAATAGGTACTTCAGCTGATCGATTGACTCTGCTGTAAAACTGTACTCGTCGCAAGAGAATTCTTCGGGTTATTTCTTCCTGTAGTCGAGTTCCAAAGCTTAAAATAATCAACTTACTGGGAGGTTGACATGACAGACGAGCAGCAGAGTAGACGAAGGAGGGTACTTGATTATCGAGCAGTCAGGGAATCAGGGGTTACAGGGAAAATGCAGGAAAGTGGGCATGTCGGATCAGCCACGAGCCTGGTGAATGGTGGTTCAGGCTTGAAGGGCCAAATGGCCTACTCCTGTTCCTATTTCTTATGGCCTTACGATTGAGGTGTATAAAGTTTATAAAGGGTGCAGACAGGGTAGTCAGAAGGAACTTTTCCCCTTGACGAAGGGATCAATGACCAGGTGGTATAGGTTTATGGAAATGGGGAGGATGTTTAAAGGAAACATGAGGGAAAACATTTTCACCCAAAGGGTAGTGGGAATCTGGGACTCACTGCCTGCGAGGGTGCTAGAAGCAGAACCCTCAGAACATCTAATCGGCATTTAGATGAGCACTTGGGTTGCCGAGGCTATGGGCCAAGTGCTGGAAAATGGGATTAGAGTAGTTAGAGGGTTGTTTATGACTGGCACAGACTCAATGAGCTAAAGGGTTTACATAAGAAGAGCCAGCGAAATGTTGCCTCCTCAAATCAGAGTATTCACCACATGTGTTTATATGTCATGTGTATAGAAAGCCCTATTTCATACACCTGGTTTCAGTGCAATGGCTTCAGACTGTCAGCAGCTGCAAACTTCACTTATCTCAGGAGCATGAGCTCTCCTTATCAATGATAAGGTGCATACCTATGCAAGTGAAACCTTCGGCACATAGCGAGGGTCAGTTTAGAAATGAGGAGGAGAACATCTGCCAACCAATCTGAAAGTCTTTTGAGCGACAGTCGTGTGCGCTCTGCTTCACACCCACATTGTGTATCAGCATCACATCAGCCATTTCTCTTCAAAAGTTTCAAATGACAGGACTGAGGTGCTCAGCAAACTGACAGCCCAGCACTACACTGAGGCAGTCACAGCTTAACCTTACATCAGACTGGATTAGACTTATTATTGTGACGTGTATACAAGCACAGTGAAAAATGATGTTTAATATCTCCACCCTCCAACACCATGTTCAAGCACAGAATATAATGCAAGATTTTAACGCAATAGAGTTCATCTTCATGTTTCCTGTAAAGGTGGCCTCTCCTATAACTTGTTATGGGCTCTAGGTTCTCTGGAATGGGTTCAATTACAAGGTCCCCTCCTGTGACTGCTGTACCTGAGCTGGAGCCATGGGCCTGGCTTCAGGCTCCTCCATGCCAATGTTAAAGCCATGGGCCTGGGACTAACCTTTGCGCTGTAGCCCACCAGCACAAAGCAGTCGGCAGGCCTTGCCATGGTCAAGTCACCGCTGCTGCTCATCGGCCAACACAGATGCGACTTCAGGCAGCCGGGCCTAGCTGCCAACCCGGACCCTGAGCCCAGCCTGCAGGGAGTCAGTGGGCCTGCTCCTTACTGGCCAGAATATCCCAGGCTGGGGTACAGCCAAGGCCACCTTGTTGTGTGTTGCCATTGCTGCTGTGATGTATCTGAGCACACGAGTATGTCGGACACTTGCTCTTGACAAACCTGTGTCTGGAGTGTGTTCACATCGTGTTCAAAGGAAGCACTACAAGAACAATACGACGACTTCCCTTTGATATTACAGCGAATCCTGAGGGACGCTTCTTTAATTTATTTGAACTTCACTTGTTAGCAAATGACATTGTATCCTGCACACATCATAAAAATGAATGCACGTTTTGGATACAATGCAATAGTGAAAGGCACTGGAGTACCCAAAGGTGAGAACGTTGGCTGTCAGACATCAGATTGACCTGATATCTACTAACATATTAGACAATTTTTAAAAAAATTGCTGAACAAGATTCAGTAGAAGTTCCTGGAATATCTGCAGAGGCACAATATAGGATCTTTGTTTCCATAGTAACTGTTAGAAAGATAGGGATGCAATGTCAATAGTAGGTGGGAACGACATAATATAATCTAATACCATACAGCTGCAGAATGCCAAGATTGAACACTGTAATCAAGTCCAATCAGAAATGTGCTCACCTCTTAACTCATCAGGACAGGATATTCGCCCTCCCCCAAAGAGGGAGATACCAGCTCATATATGGGACAGACGGAGTGGAATGAATTTGAGCAGCGTAATGATAATGACAGAGGTGAAACCATTGCTGAATCTTAAACAAAACATAATGACAATTTCGTCAGCTACGTTTTATCTCCAGGAAGAGAGGCTGAAACATATCAGCTGCCTTTGTTACACATTCCAACCGTCTGCAAATTTTGTCGCCAGTGGACAATATGTAAAAGATTCCTGGTGCTCCGGAATCTTCTTTTAAACTGAACAGTCAACATGGAAGTACAGCATTGCAGTGTGACAATGCCCTGTGCTGACCTTCAAATACCTGTGCGCTTCAGAATACACAGAACCACATTGCAACAGAATACCTCTTTCAGTAAGTGTATGCATATAGGTGAAGGGAGCTAAGCACATAGTAGACACATTGTTATGGATATTATGAAAGTAGCAGCCACACACAACGGAACAAGAGCTGTATTCAAGTTAAGACATACTGTGAGTCTGCATACATCAAAATATTCAAATCAGCAGACCCTGGCATGACACTAATATGAATAGCACTAAAAGACTGGATTGGTTACAACTATATTCAATACAGCCGAGAAGAATGGAGGTAGGAGTCTCATAGAGACTTATAAAATTCTAATAGGACTAAACAGGGTAAACACAACGAGGATGCTCCTGATGACCGGGGAGTCCAGAACCAAGAATCACAGTCTGACGACACAGGGTAGGCCATCTCAGCCCAGCGAGGGTCCAGCAGTTTGTGCTCACCATGGGGATGCAGACAGCTACCCCAGAGACAGAACAGTCAAATGGACAATGGTAACCCCATAAACTGGGATTAAAAAAGGTTCATTTGCTATAGTATAACAGGGCACCCACTCAGTAGGTGGGTTTTGCTGAAGCCACAGCTAAATAACAAGAGACTGGATGGTTAATAAAGGGAACTGTAAATAGGATAACTGTAAATTCGAGTAATTCAATCTGTTCTTTGTAATGTTTAAGACATGCAATGTATATATCTATGAACGACATGACAAATTGTACAAGTACCAAAGATTTATTTCTATGAATAAAGTATATTTTGAAATTTAAAAAAAAATCTCAGACTGAGATGAGGAGAAATGTTTTCGTCCAGAGAGTGGAATTCGCTGCCACAGTTGAGGTCAAAACTGTTGAGTGTTTTCAAGGAGTTAGACTTTGTCCTTGGGGATAAAGGGATCGAAGGGTATGGGGAGAAAGTGGGAACAGCAGGATCGGCACAGGATCACATTGAATAGTGCAACAGACTCGATGGACTGAATGGCCTACTCCCACTCCAACTTTCTGTGGTTGTGTTGCCACAGCCTCATTCTGCCAACGGGCTTGAGACAATTACATGGGGAATCAGAGGTAAAAGTGCTTTTTTTCTGCACTGTTGTCAGGAATTTCACCAAATAACTTTAAACACACCACAACAAGCTGCACAGGATCATCCAAAATAGACTAACATGCATGTTTTGACACATGAGAATGCCCCAGTGCTCCATAATGACCCAAGAGGCCAATGTACATCGAACCTGTAACACTAACCTATAATTACTAACCTAATGCACATGTTGCTGCATTCTTCAGAATAAATGAAGCCTTATTTTAGTGGTTTTTAAAAGGAGAATAAAAGCAGATTACAGTTTGTAGTCGAATTTTATTCTGCTACTGTAATAGCATTTATGTCTTGAAATAGTCAATCTTACACCAATATATGTCAAAAGTTGAAATCAAAGTATTAGAGACACCTTTTACTAGTTAATTTAATTTAACTGTTCCGGATACCCAATATTACTAGTTAGTTCCAATCATTTGACTTAGTCACAAGGAAACAAAAAAATAACTAAATTTAAACCTTGGTTTCAACTATTCTTTATCAGCTTTGTTTTCCAACTTAACTTGTTCTTGTGTTTGTTCACAAATGTTAACTCAGTTCTCATCCCTCTTCGAAACTGCTATGGAATCTATGGGGTAGACAGGGTGACATAGTAGCTCAGTGGTTAGCACTGCTGCCTCACCGTGACAGATACGTGGGTTTGATCCCAGCCTCAGATGACTGTTTGTGTGGAGTTTGCACATTCTCCCTGTGTCTGCATGGAAGTCCCCTGGGTGCTCCACTCTCCTCCCACAGTCCAAAGATGTGTAGATTAGGTGGATTGGCCATGCTAAATTGTGCAGGCTAGGTGGATTGACCATGGGAAATGCATAGTTATATGCTGTATCTGGGTGGGATGCTTTTCAGACAGTCAGTGTGGACTTGATGGGCTGAATGGCTTGCTTCCACACTGTAGGGATGATGTGCATTCTGTTTTTATTGTCCTTTTAAAAACCACTAACATAAGGCCTTATTTATTTTGGAGAACATAGCAATGTGTGCGGCAGGTTAGTGTTACAGATTAGATGTACATTGGTCTCTTGGGTCATTATGGAGCATTAGGGCATTCTCACATGACAAAACATTCACATTAATCTATCTTTCACAAGTGGCCCTTAATTCAAGATTTTTCATGGATTCAAATTCCACCAGGGCAAGAATTGAACACAAGTCCCCAGAACATTACCTGGGTCTCTGGACTAACAGAAAGTGAGGACTTCAGATGCTGGAGAGTCAAGGGATCAAAAGGGTGGCGGTGGAAAAGCACAGCCGGTCAGACAGCATCCAAGGAGCAGGAGAGTTGACGTTTTGGGCACAAGCCCTTCATAAGGAATGTGGCGGGGGGGACAGAGATAAATAGGAGGTTGGGAGCAGGGGTGGGGCTGGAGGGGGGAGTTAGTTGGGAAGGTGATAGGTACATGCAGGTGGGTGGGGATGATGGTGATTGGTCAGTGGGGAGGTGGAAAGGAAGATGGACGGGTAGGATGGGTCAAGAGGATGATACCAGGTTGGAGGGCTGCATCTGGGATGAGGTGGGGGAGGGGAGATTTGCAAACTAATGAAGTCGACATTGATGCCATGTGGTTGGAGGGTCCCATGGCGGAAGATGAGGCGTTCTTCCTCCAGGCCTCGGGTGACTTTGATTTGGCGGTGGAGGTGGCCCAGGACTTGCATGTCCTTGGGGGAATGGGAAGGGGAGTTGAAGTGATCGGGCATAGGGCAGTAGGGGTTGTTGGATGCATGCATCCCAGAGATATTCCCTGAAATGCTCTGCGAGTTGACGTTCTGTCTCTCCGATGTAGAGGAGACCACATCAAGAGCAACAATCCAGCGATAATATCGCTAGGCCATCACCTTCCTTAGAATTGCTGAACAGAATTTCCTGTATTAGTCTCCTGGCTGGGAAAGCTTAATGCAGGCTCTCTCTCCTTGTTGAAAGTATAGAAAAAGGGACATATTCTCAGAGGAGAAAGCAAGCCATTTAAGACTGAGACAAGAAGGAATTTCTTCAGACAGTGGATGAACCTTTTGAACTCCCTGCCTCAGAGCACTGTGAAGGCTCAGTCACTGAAGATAATCAAGGCTGAGATTGCTAGATTTCTACCTATTAGAAACATCAAGGGATAGAGAGATAGTGCAGGAAAAGGATGTTGAAACAGTGGGAGATGTTCAAGGAGGAAATATCGAAAGTAGGGTGCGAATATGTTCTCGTAAAGACCAAGACCAGAGAACCCTGAATGTCAAAAGGTATAAAGAATAAGGGTTAAGGAAAAAAAAAGAACAATGCTTCTAGTTACAACCAAGAATCCTGACAGGAATATAAATATGCAGGAAGGAATTTAAAAAAGAAAATAGGAAAAGAGAGCATATGAGAAAACATTGGTGGATAGAATAAACAAAATCCCAAAGCGTTTTAAAAAAATACATAAAGTGCGAAAGAATAATGAGGGAGAGAGTTGGGAGCCATTGAAGTAATCATGTGTGGATTCAGAGATGCAGGCACAGTCGATAATGAATATCTTGCATTGGTCTTCACAATAGAAAATGACAATACAGGAATAGATATCCAGGAGGACTGTGAAATAGTAGAACCTAACAGTGAGAAAGAGTATGGAGGTCCTAGAGGGTTTCACATTCTTCGAAGTCGATAAATCCACAGGCTGGATGAGATGAGTCACCAGCTATAGATGAAGCATTGGACGAGATATTAGGGGTCCTGGCAGTAAATTTCAAACCTCCTCTGACTACAGGTGAGGTAACCAAAGGAGTGCCGGATGATAATGATGTCCCTTTTTCAAAAATGGGAGGAAGGGATAGAACAGGAAATTGTGTGTCAGTCAGTCTAACCTCGGTGATGGGGAAGTTATTAGGATGAATTCTGAGTGACAATGTATATCAGCAAGGATTAATCAGCATGGATTTGTTAAGGGAAAGTCATGTTTTTTTGAGGAGGTAATCGAGGTGTGTTGATGAGGGCAATGCATTTGATGTTGTTTACATGGACTTTAGCAAGGCTTCTGAAAAAGTCCCTCATGGAAGAATAGTCAAGAAAGTAAGAGTCTATGGGATCCAAGGGAAAGTGTACATTGGATCCAAAATTGGGGGAAGAGACAGGAAGCAGAGAGTGATGCTAGAGGGATGTGCCTGAAGTCTATTTCCAATGGAGTTCCACAGGACTTGGTGCTGAGCCCTTGCAGCTTTTGACGTACATTCATGTCCTGGACTCAAATGTAGGGGGCATGATGCAGAATTGTTAAGGTGACAATTATTGAGGAACATAGCTGTAAACTGTAGGATATGAATGGACTGGTCAGAGCTGTGGCAAATAGAAGTCAATGTGGAAAAGTGTGAGGTAATGTATCTGGGGGAGGCTGACAAGGCAAGGGATTACACTCTGAAGGGTAGCACCCTGGGAAATACTAAAGAGCAGAGAGACCAAGCTGTGCAAATCCACAGATCCCTTAAGATAGCAGGGCAAGGTGGTTAAGGTGGCATATGGGTTCCTTGCCTTCATTAGCCCAGATCCAGAAGCCAAGAACAGGGAGGTTAGTTGGAACTGATTAAAAAGCTGGTTGAACAACAATTGGAGTACTACATGCAGTTCTGGTCACCACCTTATAAGAAAGGTGATGTTACCCCCAGAAGGGGATGGGGGAATTAACAGGAATGTTTCACCCAAAGGGTTGGAGTCTGAAATGGTGATAATGTCAAAACTCTTTTAACAATTAGTAGTAGTTAGACTCACTTGCATTGCCATAGCCTCCAGGGTTAAGGAATTAGAGGAATCTGATCAATGCTGGCCGGCCTGGACATGATGGTATGAATGGTTTTCTTCTGTGCTGTACATGCTTATGACTCTGATTAGCCATCATTTTATTGAATGGTACAGACGGATCTCTCAGTTTGTCCTACTCTTGCTCATTTTCTTAACTCCTTATCCTTTCCTTTTGACCATCAAAATGAGATTACACATTTGGTGAACAGATCATACTATGCAGAATTCTCCCAAACTGAGTGACATGGTAATGGTAAGTCAGTTGGGAAAATATGGTGCGATTGGGAACTTGAGATTCCCAATGTAGAGAGAAAAGTCGAACGTTCCACCCAAGGTTTTAATGCTGAGATAGGAATCTCGTTATTGAGTGATATTTGGATGCATTTACATTGTTGAATACCTATTCCCACTTCATTTAGATGCAGTTTGCTAATTTCCCTCATGGCAGAGGGAAACTAGACACCAACAATTCCTGACATAAAAATGAGAGCAGGTTCCTGGTGACTCCAGTTCACCACTTCCTCCTCAACGCCTCCTTCTTGAACACTGGGCACCAACATGATGGTTCATTGGTTATCACTACTGCATCACAGTGCCAGGGACCCAGGTTCGATTCCAGCCTCAGGGAACTGTCTATGTGGAGTTTGCACATTCTCCCTGCGTCTGCGTGAGTTTCCTCGGAGTTTGCTCCGGTTTCCCACAGTCCAAAAATGTGCAGGTTAGGTGAATTGGCCATGCTAAATTGCCCATAGTGTTCAGGGATGTGTAGGTTAGGTGCATTAATCAGGGGTAAACATAGGGTAGGGGAATGGGTCTGAGAGGGTTACTCTTCAGAGGGTTGGTGTGGACTAGTTGGGCCGAGCAGCCTGTTCCCACACTGTAGGGATTCTATAACATCTCAGGGCACACTCCATGGACAACCACGACCTGCCAAAGACTTTTGGCATCTAACACACTCCAGTCTCACCACATCCACCTCCAACTCATGAAGAATAGTTATCCACTTTAATGCTGCACTTTGGCGTGTACCCACCCTGTTCATTGTGATTGTGCTGCAGGGATGCTTTGCCCACTGGCACTTTCGCGGGCATCGAAATTGGGTGCACCTCAAGGCTCTCAGCTTGCTCTTTCAGCACCGTTTCACTTTCCACTTCCTTGAATGCCAGGCCTTGTATTTTTGCCCCTCAGCCTCACAGTATTTCTCTCTTACCATTTAGTGCAGGCACAAAGCTGGCTGCTGGTCACATTTCTCAGTGATGATCAATCAAGTTGCTGTCCGGCTCAGCGTGGCACCTACACCACACGCCATTCGCAGTAAAAACACTGTGTGGTTCAACCAGATTATCCCTAGGGGGAGCAGTCTTCAGTCAAGTCAAGGGAGACAGACTTCAGTCAGGGGATGGTCCCCCACAGACAGTCAAGGGTCAACTCCAATCTCTGCACAAGAACTTTGACACAGTCAGGGACAGTCACATTTGGGGTTCTGTGTCAGTACAGACCAGGGAGTGGGCCACACTGAGTCCGCCAGGTCCAGAGTAAACACACCAGGGGTTCACAGTAAATTAGTCTGGCTGCTACACCGAGATTAGTCAGAGCAGTGTGTCCAGGTTGATTAGACGGGGTGGGCCACTGTCATTCCTGGGAGTTCTGTTTACTGAAAGTCCATGCAGTTTATCAGAGGCCACCACAGAGTCATAGAGATGTACAGCACAAGAAACAGACCCTTTGGTCCAACTTGTCCATGCTGACCAGATATCCTAAATTAATCTAGTCTCACTTGCCAGCATTTGGCCCATATCCTTCTAAACTCTTCCTATTCACATATCCATCCAGTTGCCTTTTAAATGTTGTAATTGTCCCACCATTTCCTCTGGTGGCTCATTCCATACATGCACCACCCTCTGAAAAAGTTGCCTCTTAGATCACTTTTAAATCTTTTCCCTCTCACCTTAAATCTATGCCCTCTAATTCTGGACTCCCCCATCCCAGTGAAAGGACCTTGTTTTTTCACCTTATCCATTACCCTCATGATTTTAAAAGCCTCAAAAGATCACCCCTCACCCTCCAATGTTCCAGGGAAAATAGCCCCAGCCTGTTCAGCCTCTCCCTATAGCTCAAACCCTGGCAACATCCTTGTAAATCTTTTTCTGAACCATTTCAAGTTTAACAACTGAAAATTCAACCAACTGCTCTTGTATGCAAGTTCAGAATTCTTCACTCAACTTCTCAAAACCACCGTCTTCTTTGTGTTTGTCTCTATTTGTAAAACAGAAACATATTTCTGCCACACACCGTATACTGCCACAGACAACATACTCTTACCTCACATATTTGTGGCCCCAACTTAAAAATAGGAACCTGCCAAAGTGTTTCCCACTTTCCTCTTAAATGATGAATAAATTATGAGCTTCTTTAAAAAGGAACTGGCCAAATGGCTGCCAGGGAACAGAACTGCATTGAGATGAACAAATACGTCTGACATACAATAATACTTGGACAGGGGCAACCGTTATCTGGAACAAGAGATTAGGAGCGGAACTGGAGAGATGAGAGGACAGATTAATATTTGATGTATTATAGAGTCATCCAGCACAGAAACAGGTCCTTAGGCCCAACTCATCCATGCTGACCAGGTTTCCTAAACTGAACTTGGACCATTTGTCTGCATTTCACTCTGAACCCTTCCTATTCATGTACCTATCCATAAGTGTTTTAAATGTTGTACTTGTACTAGCCTTCACGACTTCCTCTGGCAACTCATTCCGTACACACAACATCCTCTGCATGAAAACAATGCCCCTTCGGTCCCTTTTAAATCTTTCCCCTCTCACCCTAAACCTATGCCCTTTAGTTCTTGACTCCCTCACCCCAGGGAAAAGACCTTGTCTACTCACCCTATCCATGCCCCTCATGATTTTATAAACCTCTATAAGGCCACCTGTCAGCCTCCCATGCTTCAGGGAAAGCAAGTCCCAGTCTATCCAGCCTCAACTTAGAACTCAAACCCTCCAGTTTCAGCTTGCCACTCTTGAGAGATCGAGCCGGTCGGCCAAATTTCCTCGGAAGGCTGATTGGAGTATTATCCTTGGGAGCAGCATGGGAGGATTTTCCTGTTACTAGCACTGGGAATATTGGATTGGCTGGGCATGATAACCAAATAAAATCTTAAGTGGAGAGGAGCTTGGTGCCCATTAGAATCCACAAATGGTTTTGGAATAATTGAAATGGACAAAAAACTGGGCACATGCCTACCTTTCTATTGTAATTTCCCTCTATTCAGTACAGCTGATTACTCCATTTGCTAGAAAATCTCCCACTATTCTTATTGGTTTCTCATAACGTCATCCTCATTTTTCTTTTACATCGCTGTTGGCCTACTTCTGATCCAAAAAGATGCCCTAATTGGCCACCAAGCTGAAGGATTTGGTAATAAATTGCAAGCAATCATGAAGTCGCAATGAAAAGGAATGTTTATCTTATAATAGTTCTTGCACTGACTTTCAGTCTGTCTGAAGTACACATTACATCATGTCCAACTAACATTAGAAATGTGCCTTCCAAATAAATTAGAAGTATAGTTACAGCCCTTACAAACATAGATATGAGCCTACGAAAAGGACTTAGAAAGAAATCAAACCTATCAAACCTAGGCATTACACAACCAATAACCCCACTGACGTAGCCCTAATCACAGTAACCCTATCCACCTTACCACAGCCCAATTGGGGAATTTTTTGTTAAAACTCCCAAGGCAAACAGCTACATTTCCAAGAGACTATGACTCCACACGGTCAGATGTTACACCCTTTAACTGGAATGTCAAATTCCCCTTTCAAGGCCTATCATGAATTAATAACCATTTGATTCCAGAGGGACTTTCTGTGATCAGGATTATCAACTGGTGTCTGACCAAATTTCTTGTTTGTGCATTTTGTATAAAAGGTCTCTGGTCTTACTGTCTCAGTCCACCTAACTCATTTGAAACATGTCCAATTCCCTCATCATGTTAACGACCTACACTGCATCCACTGTAAATGTGAGTGGCATCAAAATTACGGCATAAATCAGAAAGTCTGCATCTCAGGCTTAATAGGAATCTGGCACAAATACCAGTTACATTTCCCAGCCTGGGGCACAAGCTTCTTTTCTGGCCTTGTGTTAAGGAGTCTTTGACTTAGAGAACTATGTCATAGTGTCCTAAGCAAAGGCAGGGGGTTGGGGTGGGGGGGGGGTTGGGGGGGGGGGGGGCGGGGGAATGGATTATTTACTAATCATTTCAAATTAAGCCACAGTTTTTTTGCGGATCACATTGTCATGGATTTTCTTGAAGAGCTATGCCTTTCGGAGTCTATCCTCATAACTAAAAATGAAAAGCCCTGGTCATTGTGTGAGCGTTGCAATGGAGACCATTAGGGTCTTTGTGGAGATTACTGGGTCTCCTGCATGTTAACAGAAGCCAATTTATCACAGACTTGTAAACAATGTCACAGGATCACCAGACTGTCTTCCTTCCCATGTGATCTCTGACATTCTCGTGGTGGATGGATTACTCTCTCAGTTCCAGACATTAACCCTTTCAGAGCCTTTTACTACAAGGCACAATGGGTTCGGGGTAAAATCATTCCATGCATCTGAAAATGGTCCAAGTAACAATATTAAAAATTTCAAAGGTCAATTTCATGTAATGTTTTAATTGCAAAGATTATGAACAGTTTTTAAAATCTTAGCTCTCGTTCAAAACTATTTTGACAAGAATGAAATCGTTATGTCTTGTTTGTACCCAGGGAGCTCTCTCTTCATAACAAACGGAATACATGAGAGTTCAAAAAGGCCTCATTTGATTATGTATATCATTCCATGTTTGACAAGCTTGTCCTTTCTAAGAGACTTGTGTGGATGTCAACAAGAGTTCAAGGATAAATAGACTTTGTGATTGGCTCAGGCACAGATATGGCACCTTGTCATACACCTTCTGAATGAGGATATTGGTTGTGAAATTCCAATGAGCATCCTGTCCATGAACGGAGTACTGTCCATCTACGAGAATTTGACTGGGCCCAAAACCATGTTTAAATAAAAATCTCAATCCAAGACCCAGACACACCTTCCAGGTGAAACTGCAATTTATCTGTACTTCACTCTATCTGGTCTACTGTATTTGCTATCCACAATGTGGTTTCCTCGACATCGGGGAGACAAAATGCAGACTGGGCAACTGCTTTGTGGAACACTACATTCTGTCCGCAAAAACGAGCCCGAACTTCCAGTTGCCTGTCATAATACACCACCGCGTTCCCTGGCCAACACCTTGGTCTCAGGCTTGCTGCAGTGCTCCAGCGAAGCTCAGCACAAGCTGGAAGAACAGCACCCCATTTACCGCTTGGGGACCCTGCAGTCTTGAGGACTCAATATCAAGTTTAGCAATTATAGGACTTGAGGCACTTCCTCTGATGTCTGTATGCAAACCCCCACAGACCCTGCCATTGACATCTGCTGCTTCCAGCACAGCCAATCCACATTCAACCAGCCTGACAGACTAGGTGGCAAGCACTCTCTGTCTCTGGATGCCATTACCACACACGTGCGCACATGCACACATCCCCCCTCCCACCAATGTCCTAGCTGTTATCAAATCTGAAGAGGGGCCACTTCACCTGAAATGTTAGCTCTGCTTCTCTTTCCATAGATGCTGCCAGACCTGCTGAGTTATTCAATTGCTGTTCTTCGGATTTCGGATTTTCAGCATCTGCAGCCCTTTGTTGTACGACACAAATAAAAAGTGTTGGCTCCACACTTGATATCTGTCTGTTTTCCCAGATCATTCAAATTTACGGTCACCTGCACTGCAATAAACAGCACAACTGGTAGAGTTAGGGTTTAATGAATATGTAGATTTGACTCTGAGATCAGCTGTATTATAACTGTGAACTCAGGAGTGATATGCTAGTACTCTGCTAGAAGGTTGGAATCTGTATAGCAAAGTAGCTCTGTAGCATTACTATCCTGTAGTGTTTGTTAATAACCCTATTTAAACATCACCTTGAAGGTTGGCCTGTGTTTGGCTAAAGAGCAGAAGAAACCATACTTGAATCCATTTAAGGTGCATTTTTCACCTCTGGTAAGAATGACACTGAAACAGGGCTGCAATTTTACTGTAAAATGCACTGATACAAAGCAGTCAGAACTATTAAAAGCAAGGCAATTTATTAGCAACAGGATGTTGACAAATAAGCTATACATTCTTTTCTGAACATTGTCCACATTATCGTCAAGTATGTTTCATTATTCTGGCTTAGTTGACTTTGAAGCAACATTATATCAAAGAGAAAACTATTCCCTTAAACTCCAGCTGCAAAAGAATTTTCTTTCTTTGCACATGATAATCCCTTTGCCTGTGCCTTTTACAATAATGTGCTTAACTATTTGCACTGACTACCTCTCATTTTGTGTTGCTTTCTGAAGTTTATGCTAAAATGTTATTAAGACTGCCTGGACTTTTTTTCCTCAGTAGCAGCAGACAGTGAACCCTAAAAGAAAATTGGTCATGATGTTTAGGAGCTTGCATTGTCAGGTCTGACCTAATTGCTGATAACATACACAGCATAATGTTAGAACTCCAAGTGGATGTTGCAATCACACAAAAAAGATGTTTTGATCAAATTGCTTCAGTTGTGGGGAGGTGGGGGGGGGGGAAAGAGTGGGAAATGCACATGTCACTAAAGTCTGTCATTTACATCACTGAACGACACTCACCTTATTTTTAAACATTGGCATCACCAGATCCCAGAAGTGCATAAACACATCTATTGCAACATAAGCCCTCTCCACAGGCACCACAACAACACTTATAAACAGATAATTCAGAACAGGAACCTGCTGCAGCTAAGCTTACTCAACAATTCCCTGAGCAGGTGATTGATTCTTCAACTACGTATGAATGAACCCCAGCCAATCACTGGTATGAACACACACACACCATCAGGTTCAAGAATAGCTTCTTCTTTGCCGTTATTAAACTGCTGAATGGACCTCACTAACTTCAAATAATGTTGATCTTGCTTTGTGCACCTCGTGTGCAGCTGTAACCTCACACTGTCTAAGCACCCGATGTCCTTGTTTGCTATCACCTGACTGTATTACTACTAGACACATGTCATTACAATAAATCAAATCAGAACCTTGTAAATCTGATGGACACCTGTTTGCTACCATATCTGCACCGTTATACCTCAAAAGACCAAGTCAGTCAATCACTAAAAGTAGAAACCCACTGAAAGGGGAGGGGTCATTCAACCTAACATGGCTGTGCTAGGTCTTTGAAACAACCATCATACGTAGACCCATTCTCCCAGGTTTATCTAAAACAATAGCTTCTTGATCCTTAAGGGTCAGATGTGGTCAAGGATGGTCACATCATGGGTATAATGGAGTTGGATTGGTAGGGCTTCTGGTGATCAGGTCAGGAACTTGGAGGAGGAAGTGGGTGGGGAATCTGCTGGGAAGCTAAGTCAGCTATTCAACAAGATGCTGAACTACTTAAATATTTTAATATAGGTAGATCTCACGTATCTGATCCAAGTCTCCACCCTCAGTTCAAGTTGTGGACGCTCATGGAGTTTTCCAGGGAACAGGGAACCAGCTCATCAGAAACTTAAACCTCCCAGGTAATTCCGAAGTATATCCATCATCAGCAATTCCTGCCAATGGTCCTGACTATGCATTGAGTTATAGAGTTGTACAGAAGCAGACCATTTGGTCCAACTTGTCCATGCCGACCAGATATCCAAAATTAATCCAGTCCCATTTGCCAGCATTTGGCCCAAATCCTTCTAAATCCTCCCTACCCATGTACCGATACAGATGTTGTAATGTTGTAATTGTACCAGCCTCCACCACTATGGCAGCTCATTTCATACACGCATCACCCTCTGCGTGAAAAAATTGCCCCTTGTGGCCTTAAATCTTTCCTCTCTCACCTTAAACATATGCCCTCTAGATTTGGACTCTCTACTCTGTGCAAAATATTTTGTCTATTCACCATATCATGCTTCTCATGACTTTATAAACTTCTATAAAAGGTTACTCCTCAGCCTCCAATGCTCCAGGGAAAGTAGTCACAGCCTATTCAGCCTCTCCCTGTAGCTTAAACCCTCCAACCCTGGCAACAACCTTGTGAATGTCTTTTGCACCTCTTCAACATATCTTCTATAACTGGGAGACCAGCATTGAATGCAGTATTCCAAAAGTGGTCCAACCAATGTCCTGTACAGCTGCAACATGACCTCCCAACTCCTACACTCAATGCACTGACTAATCCAACATACATCCCATCTCTGACAATCTGCAGGCCAGATGATTTGGGCCAGCACTGAAATTTTCTGTTCCTATTAAATCCCTAAGAAATGCAAACATCAATTGGTGGAATAAGCAAGTTCAGAATAATTAGCTGGGAATTGTAGTATTTTTGGTTTACAACTTCTTCGCTCAGAGAGTGAACTCTACCAGAGAGAGAGGATGAAGTAAACAGTACAATGGGTTACCAGCCAAGCGAATGGGAGCAAAGGGATTAGCTGCTGGTGATGATGGGGGATTTGGATGAGAAAAGAAAGGAAGAGTCTTGAATGAGCATAAATTCCAGTATGGGTTGGTTGGATTGAATGGCCTGTTTTGTGCGTTGTATTGAGATAGTTTTGACACAGTGAGAGAATCCAGTCAATCTGAAAGAGGTACTGAAAGTGTAAAGATACTGCATAAGATTACAAGCCTTAAAGAATCTTCATCAGATTGAAATTAGCGATAATTATGAATGTGAAATAATAAAGTTTTCTGCACAGACATCTGTGAACAATTCTGATTGCTCAATCTCTGAACTAAGTGAGTGACAGCTCTCAGCAGTCAATGCTGTGAATGTTCTGACTCAAAGTTCCCCACTTAATCATCAAGCATGTTTTATTATCCTGCATTTAGCAGACTTTGAAGCAACATTACATCAAACAGTACACTTTTATTTATAAAATTCTAGCTGAAAAACAGTTTTCTTTCTTTACATATGATATTCCCATTTCCTGTGTGCCTCTCACAATAAGGTGCTTAACTATTTGCAGTGACTACCCCTCATTTTGTGTTGCTTACTGACACTAAAATGTTATTAAAGACTGCCTGGACTTTTCTTTATCAATAGCAGCAGACAGTGAACCCTGCAAATGATGTTTAGGTTGCGATGTTTAGGAGGTTGCATCATCAAGTCTGACCCAATTTCTCTGCATACTCATGTAAACTACAATCTGTAGAAGGTCTATATAAATTCAGGGCTTATAGTACATCCACTTTTGTTCGATACAACCATAGGTACGCCCAATTGTAGCTTGTGGTCGTTAACCAACATCACATTTTATTTGCACCCTTATGGAAAAAAGAATTGATTTAATGCTTCCGAAAGACTGTAAAAGTAGATTAAGCCTTGGCCGAGTCATTTTGCTCCATTACAGTGTCCACTAATGGCTACCTGTTCATTCCACGTATGTCCAATTAGTGAATTACAAAAGAATGCAATAGGAAATTGCGATGTTCAAGTGCAATTCTTCTTGTTATTTGAGAACAACAAAATAGAATTTACAAACAGTCCGACAGAAAGCATTGCAAGCATCACATCGGATAGTCATTTCATTCAGGTAGTGGGTAAAGGCAGCAGCAGAGTAAAAGACAATTAAATTTTGGCAGGATAGGCAGAAAATTCACCACAATCATCCATTATGATCCTAAATACCTGTACATTAAATTAAAATGCTATTTGAAGGCTTCATTTCTAATTATTTTAAGGTGTTATCTTTTGAAGGCTTGTGGAAAAGTTAATGAATTTCAAATTCTGGGGAGTTACCTAGATTTTAGTTTAAAAAGAAGAAGGACACATTCAGACATTTTATTTTAAGAAATGATACATCATGACATCAACCGTTTGCTTGCACTTACTTCTTAGAAACCATCTGACTGCATTTTATGGTTAGTTGGTTGGTTTGTATAATGTTCTGCTTAGTTTTCATTCAGAGGAGAAAGAGAAGCTGCTGAGGAAAAGCTACCGCAGGTTTTCTCTCCAGTTTTCTGGAACACCCTCGTTGGGAATCGTTTGTGAAGCCTGACTGTCCTCTTGTAGAGCTGGGGGAAGGTTTCTCGATAATGTGTTTTCTGAACGAGCCGTATTTGCCAAGAGCTCAGAGACAACTGTGTGTGCCTGGTAACCCATCTTTTGTGCGCCAGAAGACCGGACTAATAGCCACCTGAACATTTCAGACTCTATCATGTTCTTTTTCCTCAAGAACTAACACTATTCTTTTTCGTTCCAGCTCAAGTGATCTCTGTAAAGAGAAACCACTTCCTCTATCCTTTTCCTGATGTGTGTACAGGTGTTGGTGTGTTTCGGAGTACTTAGCAGGGCGAACATTTATACTTTCATATTACAAACTGCGAATTTAGATAGTTTGCTGTTCTTGCTGAACACTTTTTTTCTTTTACCAAATCAATAAGTTTGTGTTTATTAAAGAAACCCTGGTTGAGGGATCTTTTTCAATCTCAGTCTAATATAAAGCAAGCATTCAGTTTGCCCATAAAACAAATTGGATTTTCTTTGTGACCTATGGAAGAGTCAACTAGAAGGAGACAATGCATTCTTCCCATTTTGGTTGTAACAATGAGATTGGGCAGATTGTCCAAGGGCTGAATGTATTTACCTCACTCTGATTTTTTCGGCTCTAATCGTGCCAACAATCCTGAGCTCAGGCAACATTCACTACGCTCCTGGGGATTTTGTATTAATTAATCTAATATTGCTACACAGATTATATAGCAACTTAGTACAGAAGGAAATGACTTTCATTCAAATAATAACACCTTTCACAGTCTTAGGACACAGGCTAGCACAGCAGCCACTCTGAACACAGCCAAGTCCTTCAAACAACAATGAGATACCTTGCCATTTCATCTGTGCTTGAAATATTGGCCGAGGGAAACTTCTTTGCTTTTCTTCAAATAACCCGAACCCTCACATGTGCACTGAAATGTCAGAATTGATTGCAGTGGCCCAGTTTCTGTGGCATAGCTTGACATTCCTTCTGACTTTCTGGCTCAGAGGTTATTCCATCATTTGTATAGCAATTTTAGAGTACATTAATGACTGAAAGTTCCAGAACCCTCCGTGACCTATCCAAAATTAATACTTTACTGTATGGCCAGCATTATTTTCACTGCTGTAAATAAAACTAACTGCAGTACCTGGTATTTATACTTGATGAATAGAAAACAGCTTGTCAAAACTAATAATTTTCATGATATAAAGTAAGTAGCAATATTATCAGAAAGGATAGAGGGGCACTCAAGAATGTGGAAAATAAAAGTCATAAATATGACACCAAAGCTGAGGTTATATAAAGATAGACTTGCTGTAGCTGTTTTACTCAAAAAAGGGAAGATTGAAGGGTGAACTGACAGAGGTCTTAAAGATTAAGAAAATGATTGATACTGTGTGCGAGGTCAAGACTAGGAGTTATTAAGACAAGATAATTATTTATAAATCTAACAGGGAATTTAGAGGATATATCCTTGCACAGAAAATGGCAAGAACATGGGGTGAATATAATACAGGCATTAGAAAAACAGATTAGGGCAAAGTAATTTGAAGGATATTTATGGGTAGTTGAGATAGTGGGAGAATTCACGTGATGCATAAACACCAGTTTGGCTCCATTAGGACAAGTAATTTGTGTTGTATGGTCTACACAATTCTATCCAACACTCAACAATCTTGTGATACAGTAGGTAGTGTTCTTGACTCTGAGCTAGAAGCTCTGGCTTTGAATCCCCCTCCAGGGCCCGATGGCCAATAATGTTACTTTCACAATGCACCCAAACAGCTTCAGTAGCAACTTGTAAATCCTTCCATTATTGACCAACAGCAGACTGACAAGAGTGAAAGAGATTCCTGGTCCGCCCTGTGACAGTAATTAATTGGACCCTCTATCATCATTATCCATAGTTCCAAAGGACAACCTTCTTTGTACAAATACATTGCTACAGCAACTTGGATTCCTTGGAAGGCTGGAGTGTAGCTAAAAGCTTGGGGTTTGATTCCTGTTCTGGCTGGGGTGGACATATGACCTGCTTCCTTGCCCTACCTATGATTCAGGTCATGGCACAGTGGGTCTGATCAGTCTGAATTTACTGAACTGAACAAGAAGAATCCTTTCAGAGCACTCCTATTTACTAATGCAACTAGCATTTTAAAACTTAATTTTACTTGGTTTTTAATGAGGTTACCAGAGAAACAATATTCTTCATCACTGCATTTGTGTGTGAATATCAGATGGACTAAATATTGTTAACTGGTAGATTAGCACAATAAAACAGAATTCAAATTTCAAAGAGCTCTAATCAGAAATTTGAATTCAATTTTTTTTTAAACAAAGTTCACAAATGTAATTTCTAGCAGTAGGTTATTAATTCCCAAAAAATACCATATGGGAAGAGGAACCAAGAAGAATACAAGGACTTGATATACTGATGAATTTGAGTGTCCCATCAAAAGATCCAAAATGAAGATAATAAAATATTTTTCCAGTATCTACAATCTATGCCCCATAGAAAGCATTCTATCTGGATGCATGGTGGCTTAGTACGGCAACTGCTCTGCCCAGGACTGTAAGAAACTACAGAGAGTTGTGAACATCACCCAGTCCATCCCGCAGGCCAACCTCCCATCCATTAACTCCATCTACACTTCTCACTGCCTCATAAAGGCAGCCAACATCAAAGACCCCTCCCATCCCAATTATAATCTCTTCCAATCTCTTCTGTTGAGCAGAAGAAACAAAAGTTTAAACACACTCACCAACAAATTCAAAAACAGCTTCTTCCCCAGTGTTATTGGACTTCTGAAGGGATCACTCAAACTTTAAATTTAATGCTGATCTCGCTCTCTGCAGCTGTAACATTGTATTTTTCACTCTGTTCTGTTACCCTACTGCACTTTGTATGGTATGATCTGCCTGTACTGCACACAAAACAAAACTTTTCACTGCACCTAGGTACATGTGACAATAATAAATAAAATAAAATCTTCGTCTTATTTACTGTTTTCCACAACAGACTCTTCTGAAAGCTCATCTGAGTGAAGTGAGAAGAAGTTGGGATTTGTTTTATTCCTTCTTTCCACTAGATTGCAAGCTGGTTCACCGAAAGTGCACTCAATACAAAATGATCCAAACTCACCCATGCTCTGGGGTCAGTTCATTACAATGGCACTGACATCCCACAGCTCAGGACGAAGCTAGCACCCAAGTAGAAGGAACTTGTAGGAAACCTGGCAAATGCAAAGGCTGACTCTTACCTGTGGCACTGGACTGAGCTGCCAGTAAGCCAAAAGTCTGAATCACGAGGGCGTCATTACCACAGTTCTCCCTGTCCCACAGCAAAGCTCTCTGTCTGTCTCTCTCTCTGTCTCTCTCTCTCTGTCTCTCTCTCTCTGTCTCTCTCTCTGTGTCTCTCTCTCTGTGTCTCTCTCTCTGTGTCTCTCTCTCTGTGTCTCTCTCTCTGTGTCTCTCTCTCTCATGTGCTGCTTTATAGCAAAATTCTCAGAAATAGATGGTTAGCACAAAGGTGGCAAAATTCCAGCTAATGACAATTTTCCTTCTGTTTTGTAATCAGGAATAAAGCATGTCTACACACAAAATAAGCAACAAGAGTAGGCTGCTTGGCATTTTGAGCCTGCTCCACTGTCCAATAAGGTCATGGCTGATCTGATTTTAACCTCAGTTCTACTTCCTGCTTATCCCTGATAAACCTTCGCCTTTTGGCCATCAAGAATCGGTTTACCTCTGCCTTAAAAATATTTAAAGATTCTGCATCCGCTGCCTTTTGTGGAAGGGAATTCCAAAGACTCTCAACCGTCAGAGAAAAAAAATGTTTTCCCATCACTGTTTTAGATAGGTCCCTCCTTACGTTTAATCTACGATCCTTAGTCCTAGATTCTCCCAGAAAAGGAAACATCCTTCCAACATCCACCAGGTCAAGTGCCATCATGGTCTTATTTGTTTCAATTCAATCACCTCTATACTTCGGAGAATGCAGGCCTATCTTGTTAGCTAGGTAACCTGCTTGTTGCAGACTGGTAACCCTTCTCTCAACTCCTTTTAACATCCTTCCATGAGTATGGTAACCAGTCCTGAACTCAAGACACAAAACAAAGAAACTAAATCTTCCGCTAATTTCCTCAAGTTCCAATCTGTTGTGATGTCCTTAACTAATTGTAACTTCAGGTTCCCCTAACAAAAACAGAAGTGGCTCAGCAAGTCTGGCAGTATCGGTGGAGGGAGAAAGCTGAGTTATTGTTTCAAGCATTCTGCGTTCTCAGTGGATTCAAAACATTCCTGCTGAACTTCTCAGACAATTCCTATTTTTGTTTCAGACTTACAATGTCTGCAGTTCTTTGTTTTATTCTAGGTTCATCTATTATGTAAGCGATCTCTTAACATCCAGTTTTAAATCCTCTTTCATCATACATTAAAAACATCTTTCCAACTAATGAGAATGGTCTGCGCTGATAGTTCCTTATAGAGAACTGAGACAGATAGCTCAACTAGATATTGTTTGTTCCACTATTTAGAGGCATAAGAGTGAGGCTTCTGGCAAATTTAACAACAGATAATTCACCCTTGAGGTTACTGGAAGTGGGTGTGCAGACTTTAATTAATTCAATGGGGAAGGGAGCAATTTGCTTCTGCCTAATGTATGCACAGAATCTGTGATTCTCCATTCCACTTTCCCTATAATAATGTAAAGATAGTAATTAAAGTGATTATTTAATTCATTGAACTAATGAACAACACTAGTCACAGGGCATCTTACTCAAGGGCTCGAGGTGAAAGAACGTTTTCTCTCTGGTGCGTCGGTCTGGAAGTAGAGGGACACTGTTTTAAAATGAGTACACATGCTTTTAGGACAGAGATGAAGATTGCTGATGTCAGAAGGTCACACAGCTTTGGGACTCTTCCTCAGAAGGTGGTCATGACAAGTTTGAATATGAATAGCCATTCATATTTTTAAAACTTTCTACGCACCAAAGCTTCTCTAACATTATTGACTAGTGCGTGCTAAACATGTAAACTGCATAGAGCTAGTTGCATAAAGAAGATTTGATCATGTAGTGGTTTGTGCTTTGCATCATCTAAGGAGATAAATGAATTAGATTAGATTACAGTGTGGAAACAGGCCCTTCGGCCCAACAAGTCCACACCGACCCGCCAAAGCGTAACCCACCCATACCCTTACATGTACCCCTTACCTAACACTTCGGGCAATTTAGCATGGCCAATTCACCCAACCTGCACATCTTTGGACTGTGGGAGGAAACCGGAGCACCCGGAGGAAACCCACGCAGACACGGGGAGAACGTGCAAACTCCACACAGTCAGTCGCCTGAGGCTGGAATTGAACCCGGGTCTACTGGCGCTGTGAGGCAGCAGTGCTAACCACTGTGGGGTAGGGTCCGTACCTCTGAGGTAGAAGCTCCAGGTTCAAGTCCTTTTGTTTACAACCTAGGTAAAATGGTCGAGTCTAAACTGGTAAATCCTTTTAGCATTAGCCAGTGGAGGCAGTCACAGCAAAAGAGGTTCCTGACAGGCTATGAGACAGAAGGGAAGTTGGGGATTCTACCATCACTGTTTACAGACTACAATATGTACATTGCCACAACAATTCAGGCTGCCTTTAGTGAAGTCTAACATGCCATGGCTAGCAGGGACCAATGAGATTCCTAAACCAGGACAGGAAATCAGACATGTTCCTACCCAGAGAGTCAGCTAAAAACTGTCATCTAATAGTAGGTCCAAGCTGGGAGGGAACCTCAAGTGAGAACAGGAAAGCAGTTTTTCATGTGAAACTACACAAGTGCTCCCAGCCTTTCCTGAATATTCAGGCCCCTATTTTAGTACTTTCCACCTCACTTCAATTGCTTATTATTCCTGCAATGGCCCACGACCATGCAATTTGTCATATTTCTCAAGATTTCTCTCTACCACAATACTTATTTCCTCCTTGGGGTCTCAACCTTCAGATCTTCCAAATGCCATTTCACTCCAAATACAGGGTACCACTTCCTGATGCTACCTGTCTCTGGTATCACTCCCTGATACTCCATGGTATCAGGCCTTTATGGTTTCATGTCCTGATCCCCAGCTTCACTTTGCACAGATCAGAATCATTGAGACCTGGAATTGACCATCTGATTGATTGCAAAGTGTCATAATTTACCTCAGGTCCACGGATCCAGGGGATATTTAACTAGCTATGACAGGGATAGCTACTACAGAACAATCGTGGATTTAGAACTATTTAAAGTTGTGGGTCAATTGAGAACCAATACATGTATTCTACAACTGTTTGGCAAGTAAGTTTTCAAGATAGTTCTGAAATTTTACACTCATTACCACAGGAAATGGCACAGAAATATTTAATAAAGAAATAAACTGCATTTTCATTGGGCCTTTCACAAACTCAAGACATGCCAAAGCACATGACAGCCAATGATGTACTATCAATCTGTTGCTAAAGGTGGCTGTTAATTTTAACACTTCAAACTGACTTCAGAAAAATAATCAATTTTAGATGATGCTGGTAGAGGGTCACAATCCTGGAACTCCCTCCCTAACAGCATTGTGGGTCTACCTACAGGACATAGACTGCGGCAGTTCAAGAAGGCAGCTCACCACCGCTTTTGCATGGGCAACTAGAGATGGATAATAAATGCTGGTCCAGCCAGCGATGCCCATGTCCCATGAGTGAATGAAAAGAAAAGGAATAAGTATTAGCCATGATGCTGGAAGAACTTCACTGCCTTCCTCTTAATCCTGCCACTGGATCCACTACTTGAGACATTAAGAGATCTCATCAGTATGTCCAACAGTGCAGTACTCCTTAGTGTTGATTGATTGATTGATTTATCATTGTCACATGTACTGAGATACAGTGAAAAGTGTTGTTTTGCATGCTCTGCAGGCAGATCATGTCATACAAAGTGCATCAGGGTAGGAGAACAGAGTGCAGAACACAGTGGTAACAGATACAGAAAAGGTGCAGAGCGGGCAAAACAGCATTAACATTTAAAAGTCTGATAATAGCGGGGAAGAACCTGTTCTTGAATCTGTTCAGATGCGTACTCAAACTTTGAGATCTTCTTCCCGCAGAAGAGGATGGGAGAGAGTATAACAGGGGTGGGAGTGGTCTTTGATTATGTTGGTTGCTTTCCCAAAGCAATGGGAAGTAGTATTGGAGTCAATGATTGGGGGCCGGTTTGCATGATGTGCTGGGTGATATGTGTGATAACTTGTCAGCGTAAGTTGTATTCACTAGTTCTGGAGTATGGCTTGAATCTACAGCCATTTCAAAAGCAAGGATGACATAATATCTCGTATTGAGTCAATCACTACCTCGTTACAAATATGATAAGGGTGCCAGAGAAATATAGTTGAGTGTCCCAGAATAGTGGGACATGAGGCAATGGGCTAGCCTCATTTCAAAGCTCATACCCAACCTCAATAAGAGTTGTTCTTTGCAAAGGGGAAATACATAGCACACATTATCCTGTGACTTTCTAGTTCCGCTTATTATAATATGTTGCGCTTTGTGTGACTTCAGAGCAGGAGAATGCTGTCTGGCTCAGGGTCACATAACAAGAGAGCAGGATTAAAACAAGATTAAACAAAACAGGAACTAAGGCATAAATTGTTCATCTTTGTTCACTTGGAGTATAAACAAAACTAAATTAAGCATTCAAATAAAGTTTAAACAATTACAGGAATCAGAATTACATGAAATTAAACTAACAACATATGATAACATGTTCAAAAAAATTTGGCAATGAAAAACTAAATAACCGAAAAACAAATTGAAAAAGAGATGGTAGGGAAGGATGGAATGGAAAAAGAAGTGAGAGATGTCAAGCACAAAATATGGGACTGACAGTGATGCTCTATTGGGAGTCTTTCACATCATGTTTTCAAACTATAAATAACTCGCCAGGTGAATATTCCCAACATTAGTACCAATGAATTTTAAGCAAAATAAAAAGGTCTGCTTATCAAACATTTTCCCGTCGTTTCATGCATAACACGAGTCAGCAATTTGTATTTTGGTTCACATTTGTTTGGATTCTACACCACCAGCACATGACTACCTCTCCACACACACCCCACACCCCCACCCCACTTACAATCTGCAACATTGCTCTTATTTATACTAATTCTAGTTCAATTCACTGAACAATGTAATGGTAAAAGGTGAATATTTTCAATGTAAAATGCTTAACCTCTTGCATCTCCGACAGATTTCTGTACCTGAGTGGTTACCGTTACAGTGTAAGGCTGCCATAGAAGATCTGAATTTGCAATGACACTTAGTTGCCATCATCCTGTCAATCCTGGCAACACAACATGTACTCGCACAGCAGAATAGTGAGTGATAAACTGTCTGTTCCTGGATGCTGTTCAAAAGCAGAAATCATTATTCAGGTGGCACTATTAAGAAAGATGAGCCCAAAATGTAATCCCAGACTGAGAATACATTGATCTCTATGGTCCCTCCAAAACAAAAACAACCCTTTCCAACAATGCTGGCTAAACCCATCAATTGTTACAAATTGTTTAGTGGAGGTAATGGCTAAGTGGTATTATCACTAAACTATTAATCCAGAAACCCAGATAATGTCCTGGGAACCTAGCTTTGAATCCTACCACAGCAGATGGTGGAATTTAAATTCAGTATGAAAAGTCTAATGATGACCACAAATCTATTGTTGATTGTCAGGAAAACTGTACATCTGGTTCACTAATGCCCTTTAGGGAAGGAAACTGCTATCCTTGCCTGGTTAGAGACAAAAAAAAACTGCAGATGCTAGAATCCAAAGCAGATAAGCAGGAGGCTGGAAGAACATAGCAAACCAGGCAGCATCAGGTGCAGAAGTCAACATTGAATTTTCCTCCTCTGATACTGCCCAGCATGCTTACCTGGTCTGGCCTACATATGACTCCAGACTCTCAGAAATGTGGTTGACTCTCAACTGCCCTCTGGGCAATAAATGCTGGCCTTGCCGGTGTCATCCTCATCCCATGAATTAATAACGAAAAACTCTCCAAAAGCTGTGAATTTACATTTCATGACAAAACTAGCACTCACTTGTAGAAGCTAAAGCATGTACAGAAGCAGTGGGTAATAAACAGAAATTGAGTAATTCACATTATATTTTGGCTTTGCCTCATGCTGCAGATATGGTGTGAGATACTGTGCTAGGTATTCACCACGAAATAGGAAGGATTCATAACTGATAGCAACAGGCACAAGTGGCAGTGACAGCAACAAACCCCAATCTACAATGTTTTGTTGGCTTTTTTGGTTATAATTAGTCAAATGCAAGCACAGAACCTGAAACAGTACAGTCAATGGAATCTATTTCCTATTCCATTACTTGTTCAACCCACACTTCACCCATTCCTCCTACGCTCTGCTTATCAGAAACCAGTTGCTGTCTGGTTCAGTTAAGTAAAATTTCCTGCATAGCTTTAAAATATGAATGAAAGCCTGGATTTACGTTCAGATGTTGATCAGAATGAATTGATTTCAGAGAAGTGTGTGAATGGTTGCACATTTCTATGATGACTGCAGCTTAGATATTGTGGGAGTGGGTACAGGACATGGGTGTATCCATTTCTGACAGTACAACCAATCCTGTTCAGGATACAACGCTCACTCTAACCTGGCCCCACTGACATTAGTTCATAATTAACAGCCACAAATTATAACTTTGTATCAACCGATAAGGACACAATGGGGAAACGATGCACAGAATCTTGTTCAGGAATGTACTGGGCACAACACTCCCACTCATGAAAAACTGAAACAATAAATTAGTAACACATGGAGTTTCAGTAGTATCTCATAGGCTATCTCTTTCTTGAAACACTTCCCACTTACATGAATAAACAAAATAATTGGGCTTCTGGAAAAAACAGAAGTGTGGATATGATTAAAACTTATAATGTCTAGCACAAAATGGAGAATGAATCAATGAGCACCATTAAAAATGAGATTTTATTTTAAAATCAACCTGTCCTGACAGGTTAATACACACCTCTGGGGCAGGTAGGACTTGAACACAGACCTTCCAGGCCAGACTACCACTGCGCCACAATGCCCTCAAATTATTTTTAATCAACCCAAGTGGGTATTCTGTGACCCAGCTCTGGCACAAGTGAGAGTTGAACCTGGTCCAGACAGGGGGCAGCACTTAGAATCCTTAAAGTGTGGAAACAGGCCATTTCCCCCACAAATCCACACTGACCCTCCAAATAGTATCCCAACCAGACCCATTCCCCTACCCAATTACTTGGACACATTAAGAGCCAGATTCAAATCCCTGCTGCCTGAACTGCTGTGCTCTTCCAGCACCACTAATCCAGATTCAAATCCCACCTGCCCCAAAGTACTAATGTCTTCGAACAGGTTGACTAGAAAATATGTAAAAGCTCCTATGATTAAGAAGCACCCAAAGAGAGTTGCTGTGAAACAAAGTTCAGACATGGACATGGCTGTGAAGATGCTGACCAGTTATGTTCACTGTTTATGACATGGGTGGCATGGTGGCTTAATGGTTAGCACTGCTGCGTCATAGCACCAGGGACCTGGATTCGATTCCACCCCTGGGTGACTGCCTGTGTGGAGTTTGCACATCCTCCCTATGACTGCATGGGGTTTCCACTGGGTGCTCTGGTTTCCTCCCACAGTCCAAAGGGGAAGGATTTAAAGGGTTAGCGAGTTTTGAAAAGATTTGTAGCTCAGGCTGAGGTTCTGGATATAGGTTTGCTCACTGAGCTGGAAGGTTCATTTTCAGAAAGCAAACCTTCCAACTCAGTGAGCAAACCTACATCCAGGGTTTAGAGAGATATGCTGGCAAATGGGACTAGATTAATTTAGGATATTGTCATGGACAATATGGTGCACTTCAGTGCTGTGTGACTCTGTGCAGTTTAGGGTGGATTGGCCATGCTAAATTGTCCATAATATCCAGGGATATAAG
The DNA here is from genome assembly GCF_037043375.1 of Chiloscyllium plagiosum. Lineage (NCBI taxonomy): Eukaryota > Metazoa > Chordata > Chondrichthyes > Orectolobiformes > Hemiscylliidae > Chiloscyllium > Chiloscyllium plagiosum. Next base: position 48,911,436 of record NW_028270158.1, read on the forward strand.
GGCTAGTTGGGTTAGCCATGGGAAATGCAGGGCTACAAGGATGGAGGGGAATGCCCTTTGGAGGGTCAGTGTGGGCTGAATGGCCTGCTTCCACACTGTAGCGATTCCAGGATACGGTCTGAACCATAAGATAGCAATCTCACAGCATGCTGACTGGAAGCTGCCAATCTGTTTTAAATTGAGGGGTTGGCGACTTTCTGTACTGACTTATAAATAAGGACTTGCTGGTTATTGCAGAGGTATCAGTAATGTGCTTTGGTCTGGGGGAATACCAAAGGAGAAAGGGGAATTCACACATGCACAAAGAGGACTATGAAATGCCAACGTACCCAACAACAATGAGTACAAGCGGCTGGCAGAAATTGTTTCCCCTTTTACTTTATAGAGAAAAAAAAATAACTAACTCTGGTAAACCCAAAACTCCCCCGAGACCCTGACCAAGAGATATCGGGAAGTGAAATTGGATTTTTCCCAGCTCTGTGGAATTAAGAATAAACATCAGTACAAACGTTGCATTTTGTTTTAATTACAGCATAATATAGAATAAACAACTAGCCAACACGTTATAATTTACAGACTTAAGACTGACAAATTTCCAGCAAGAAACTGTAAATGCCAATAAACTGTGGGATTAATCCCGGAGACAAATGGAAACTGCAAGAATTTTTTTTAAAAATCTAGCACTGTGTACATTTGAACAATGCATGAACGGTACAGCAATATGTTTCTAGCTGAGCGGATGTACGTTTTCAATAACAATTGTCTCGATATCTCGCATCTTTTTGCTGTTACCTGAACGACAGACGAGGAGGTTAAATTGTATCTTGAAGGCTGGTGTTTTTTTTGAGTGGATCTAATCACAGTACCTGGCTTCTCATCCCCACCAGACAGACAGGTGATGCCTGCAATTCTCATGCTCTACATATTGCACTGACATTTATTTCAAATAAAAGCAATACATATTTGTTTTAAATAAAAAAACAGCAACAGGATTTGCATTTCTTAAAGCGCCCTGCCTTACCCAGCTGAGGATGCGGATGATGGTTTGGGGTTGCTTGAGGAACGAGATGGGATCCAGAGCAGAGCCAGCCTTGCCAGCTCCATACGCGCCTCCTTCCATCTTGAGCTCTTCTCTCTGTCTGTGTGTTAGTCTGTTCTCTCGGGACCGCGCGGCAGCAGCGCGTCCTCGACCGCACTCCCAACGCGCGTGCACGGCCGCCGAGCGCGTCACCGCGGCAAGCAGCTGAGGGAGACTCGAGCACCGACACTCTTCCCCCCGGTGGGAGATGGTTGAAGGGGTTTGACTTGTGTTTTATCAACAGCAAAGAGTGAAATAGTATGTTTTCTCTTTTTAAAAATATTTCTTTGAAACACACTCTTGAGTGCCAAGATGAGTGAGATTTCTTTTCTTGGCTGCTGCTGGCGGTGAAATGTATGTGTGTCAAACCTTCCAGACCTGCCAAATTGGCTGACTGAAGATATGGAAGTTAAAATTAGACGGGTAACAAGGAGGCTTGTGATAGTTGTGGAGGGGTATGACAGATTATAGAATGTAAAACAAACAAAGGGAGCACAATATGAGGCCATTAGCAGCTGACATAAAATAGAAGCCAGAAGTATTTTATAAGCAGATAAATAATTAAAAAGGTCGTTAAAGGAAGGGTTGAGCTAAACAAGTGAACAAAGAAAGATTTTCTTTATTCCTTCCTGATATGTTGATATTACTGGTTGGACTAGAATTTATTGCCTATCCCTAATTGCCCTGATGGAGAGCTGCTTCCTTGTAGTGCTGTGGTTCATATAGTGCAGGCATGCCCACATTGCCATGAGGAAGGAGTTCCTGGATTTTGTTCCAACAACAGTAAGGAATGACAATAAAACAATAAGGGCTTGGATAGAGAGGAATTTGTTAAGTGTGTACAAGAAATTTTCTGATTCAATATGTGGATGTACCTACAAGAGAAGGTGCAAAACCTGACCTACTCTTGGGAAATAAGGCAGGGCAGGTGACTGAGGTGTCAGTGGGAGAGGACTTCGGGGCCAGTGACCATAATTCTATTAGTTTTAAAATAGTGATGGAAAATGATAGACCGGATCTAAAAGTTCAAAATTGGAGGAAGGCCAATTTTGACACTGTTAGGCAAGAACTTTCAACAGTTGACTGGGGACAGATGTTTGCAGGTAATGGGAAGCCTTCAAATATGAGGTAATGAGAGTCCAGAGACAATATGTTCCTGTTAAGGTGAAAGGCAAGGCTGGTAGGTGCATGAAATGACTAGAGAAATTGAGGTTTTGGTCAAGAATAAGAAGGAAGTACATGTCAGGTATAGTTAGCAGGGTTCCAGTGAATCCCAAGAACAGTATAAAGGCAGTAGGATTATACCTAACAGGGAAATCAGGAGGGCAAAAAGGGGACATGAGAAAGCTTTGGCAAATAGGGTTAATGAGAATCCAAAGGGATTTTATAAATACATTAAGGACAAAAGAGTAACAAAGAGGAGAATAGGGCCCCTTAAAGATTAGCAAGGCCATCTATCTGTGGAACTGCAGGAGATGGGGAAGATACTAAACAAGTATTTTGCATCAGTGTTTACTGTGGAGAAGGATATGGAAGATAGACAATGTGGGGAAATAAATTGTGACATCTTGAAAAATACCCATATTAAAGAAGGGAAGGTGCTGGATGTCTTAAAATGCATAAAGGTGGATAAATCGTCAGGACTTTCTAGGTGTATCCTAGAACTCTATGGGAAGCTCAGGAAGTGAATGCTGGGCCCTTTGCTGAGATATTTGCTTCATCAATAGCTACAGGAGAGATGCTGGTAGATTGGAGATTGGCTAATGTGGTGCCACCATTTAAGAAAGGTGGTAAGGAAAAGCCAGGGAACTATAGACAGCTGAGTCTGATATCAGTGGCGGGCAAGTTGTTGGAAGAAATCCTGAGGGACAGAATTTACAAGTATTTGGAAAGGCAAGGACTGATTGGGGATAGTCAACATGGCTTTGTGCAAGGGAAATTGTCTCACTAACTTGATTTTTTTGATGAGGGATTGATGAAGGCAAACAGGTGGGTGTGACCTATGTGGACTTCAGTAAGGCATTCAACAAGGTTCTTCACAGTAGACTTGTTAACAAGGTTAGAGCACATGGAATACAGGTAGAACTAACTATTTGGATACAGAACTGACTCAAAGTAGAAGACTGAGGGTGGTGGTCGAAGGTTGGTTTTCAGACTGGAGGTCTGTGACTAGTGGTGTGCGACAAGGATCGGTGCATGGGTCCACTGCTTTTCGTCATTTATATAAATGATTTGGATGTGAACATGGGAGGTATGGTTAGTAAATTTGCAGATTACACCAAAATTGGATTGTAGTGGACAGCGAAGAATGTTACCTCAATAGGACTTTGATCACATGGGCCAATGAGTGGCAGATGGAGTTTAATTTAGATAAATGAGAGGTGCTACAGTTTGGAAAGGCAAATCAGGGTAGGACTTATACACTTTATGCTAAGGTCCTGGGGTATGTGGCTGAACAGAGACCTTGGAGTGCAGGTTCATAATTCCTTGAAAGTGGAGTCTCAGATAGACAGGAGAGTGAAGAAACCATTCAGGGTCGAGAGTGTGCTGGAAAAGCACAGCAGGTCAGGCAGCATCCAAGGAGCAGGAGAATCAATGTTTCGAGCATAAGCCCTTCGTCAAGAAGAAGGCATTGGGTATGCTTGCCTTTATTGGTCAGTGCATTCAGTATAGGAGTTGGGAGGTGGCTATACAGGATGTTAATTAGGCCACTTTTGGAATACTGCACTCAATTCTGATCTTAGTGCTATAGGAAGGATTCTGTGAAACTTGGAAGGGTTCAGAAAAGATTTACAAGGGTGTTGCCAGAGTTGGAGGGTTTGAGCTGCAGGGAGAGGCTGAATAGGCTGGAGCTATTTTCCCGGGAGCATCGGAGGTTGAGGGATAACCTTGTAGAGGTTGATAAAATCACAAAGGGCATGGATAAGATGAATAGCCTGGGTGGAAGGAGTCCAAAACTAGAGGGCATTGGTTTAAGGTAAGAGGGGAAATATTTGAGAGGGAACTAAGGGGCAACGTTTTCATGCAGAGGGTAGTGTGTGTATGGAATGAGCTGTGAAAGTGGTGGAGGCTGGTACAATTACAGAATTGGATGGGTATATGAATAAGAAGGGTTTAGAAAGATATGGGCCATGTGCTGGCAAATGGGACAAGATTAATTTACGGTATCTGGTCGACATGAATGAATTGGATCGAAAGGTCTGTTCCATGCTGTACAGCTCTATGACTCTATTTGTCCAAGTCAGGGTGGTGTGTGGCTTGGAGGAGAATTTGCAAGTGATTGTGTATCTTCTATCTTTGTCCTTTTAGATAGCAGATGCTGTCTCAGGAGCCTTGGCAAATTTCAGTAGTGTAGTTTGTAGATGGTACCACACTGCTGCTAGTGCTAAAGAGATGAACATTGAAGGTGGGTGGGGTGCCAATCAAGTGTCTGAAAAGGTTTCAAGTTTCTCGAGGGTTGTAAGAGCCACAGTCATGTAGGCAAGTGGAAAGTGTTCCATCGCACTCCTGACTTGTATCTTGTAGATGATGAATATGCTTCAGGAGACAGGAGTGAATTATACGCTGCAAAATTCCCATTCCGAAGGCCATTCATATTGTTTCTTCAGAATGTTCATTGATTGTCATGTCTTTGGTGTTGAAGTTAGTAAATGGCCACCAACCAGTAAATTCAATCATTACCTTGATCAAAGGTCTGAGGTGGGTATTCAGAACTCCTTGAAAATGTAATCACTGAGAATAGATGGTGGCAAGTCAGCCTAATGTTCCAGATTTTCTCATACAAAATCAACCTCTGCAGTTCATGGAGAGCAGGGATGGATGTGTTTGTGCAAGATTTGTTTTGCATTCAATCTTGATAAATGGGGATAATTTATATTCCAAATTGTAACAAACAAGTTTTGAAGACTTCCTTAAACTTCCAGGTTTAAGGACCTCCACGTTGTGGAGAGAAAGAGAGTGGGTAACCAAAAGAGAAAGAGCAGGAATGCAGTGCGGTCATCTCCCTCCAAAATAGGTATACCATTTTGGATACTACCAGGAGAGATGGCTCACTGGGGAAGATGGCTCACCAGGGAAAGGCAGCAGTAGCCGGGTTCATGGCAACATGGCTGGCTCTACTGTACAGAAGGGTGGGAGAAAGAGTGGAAGGGCTATCGTCGTAGAGGATTGTATGGTTGAAAAGAAGACCCTTGAATGGTATGTTATCTCCCAGGTGCATGGATCAGGGATGTCTCAGATCGGCTGCAGGACATTCTGAAGGGGGAGTGTGAACAGCCAATTGTCGTGACGCAAATAGGCACCCAAGATACAGGTAAAAAATGGGATGAGGTCCTACAAGCAGAATTTAGGGAGTGAGGAAACAAGTTAAAAAGTAGGATCTCAAAGGTAGTAACCTCAGGCTTGCTACCAGTGCCATATGCTAATCAGACTAGAAATGAAAGAATAGGCAGGATGGATGCATGGCTTGAGAGATGGTGCAGGAGGGAGTGGTTCAGATGTTTGGGACATTGGGACCAGTTCTGGGGAAGGTGGGACTATTATAAATTGAATGGTCTACACCTGGGCCAGACTGCAACCAATGTCCTTGAAGGTGCTTTTGTTAACGCTGTTGGGAAGGGTTTCAACTAATGTGGCAGGGGATGGGAACCAAATGAGATTAGTGGACAGTAAGGAGGTAGTAACTAAAACCTGTAAGGAAGTCAGCGTGACTAAGGGTAGGAGTAGGCAAGGAGCAGATGATGAAAGCAAAGGGACAGGTGGTCTGAGGTGCATTTGTTTTAATGCAACAAGTGTAGAGGGTATAGAGAAAGTGAGGACTGCAGATGCTGGAGTACCAGAGTTGAAAAATGTGGTGCTGGAAAAACACAGCAGGCCAGGCAGCATCCGAGGAGCAGGAGAATGTGTAGAGGGTATGCCAGGTGAATTTAGGGCTTGGATTAGCACCTGGGAGTATGATGTCATTGCTAATACTGAGACTTAGTTGACAGAAGGGCAAGATTGGCAACTAAATATTCCTGAAGAAGGGCTTATGCCTGAAACGTCGATTCTCCTGTTCTCTGGATGCTGCCTGACCTGCTGCGCTTTTCCAGGAACACATTTTCAACTAAATATTCCAGGATATCGTTGCTTCAGGCGGGATCGAGAGGGAGGTAAAAGAGGTTGAGTTGCATTACTGGTCAAAGAGGATATCACAGCTGTGCTGAAGGAGGGAACTATGGAGCACTTGAGCAATGAGGCAATTTGGGCAGAGTTTAGAAATAGGAAGGGTGCGGTAACAATGTTGAGGCTGTGCTATCGGCCTCCCAACAGTGAGCATGAGATAAAGGTACAGATATGTAAACAGATTATGGAACAATGTTGGAGCAACAGGGTGGTACTGATGGGAAATTTTAATTTTCCCAACATTGACTGGATTCACTTAGTGTTAGAGGTCTAGATGGACAGGTATTTGTAAGAAGCATTCAGGAGGGTTTTTCTAGAGCAGTATGTAAATAGTCCAACTCGGGAAGGGGCCATACTAGACCAGGTGTTGTGGAATGAGCCCTGCCAGGTGGCTGAAGTTTCAGTAGGGGATTACTTTGGGAATATTGATCACAATTCCATATGTTTTAGAATACTCATTGACAAACAAGACAGAAGTCCTAAAGGAACAATGCTAAATTGGGGAAGGCCAACCATAGCAAAACTTGGCAGGAGCTGGGGATTATAGATTGGGAGCAGCTGTTTGAAGGTAAATCCACATTTGATATGTGGGAGGTGTTTAAAGAGACATTGATTAAAGTGTGGGACAGGCATGTCCCTGTGAAAATGATGGATAGAAATGGGATGATTAGGGAACCATGGATTTCAGGTGAAATTGTGAGAAGAGCTAAGAGAAAAATGGAAGCATCCATAATGTCAAGGAGGCTGAAGACAGACGAAGCTTTGGAAGAATTTCAGGAAAGTCGGACCAATCTGAAACGAGGAATTAAAAGGGCTGAAAAGGGTCAAGAAATATCTTTAGCAAACAGGGTTAAGGAAAATCCCAAAGCCTTTTATTTGTATATAAAGAGCAAGAGGGTAACTAGAGAAAGGGTTGCCCCACTCAAGGACAAAGGAGGGAAGTTATGTGTGGAGTCAGAGAAAATAGGTGAGATTCTTAATGAGTGTTTTGTGTCGGTGTTCACTGAGGAGTAGGACGTGACAGATGTTGAGGTTAGTCAGAGATGTTTGATTATTCTGGCTCAAGTTGGCATAAGGAGGGAGAAAGTCTTGGGTATTCTAAAAGGCATTAAGCTGGACAATCCCCAGGTCTGGATTGGATCTATCCCAAGTTACTGAGGGAAGTGAGAGAGAAAATAGCTGGGGCCTTAACTGATATCTTTGCAGCATCCTTGATCATGGGTGAGATCCCAGAGGACTGGAGAATTGCTGATGATGTCCCTTTGTTTAAGTAGGGTAGAAAGGATAATCCAGGTAATTATAGACCAGTGAGCCAGAGATCAGTAGTAGGGAGATAGTGAGGACTACAGATACTGGAGATCAGAGTCGAGAGTATAGTGCTGGAAAAGCACTGCAGGTCAGGTGCATCTGAGGAACAGGAGAATCAATGTTTTAGGGAAGCTGCTGGAGAAGTTACTGAGGGATAGGATCTATTTACATTCGAAAGAAAATGGGCTTATCAGTGATTGGCAACAAGGTTTTATGCAGAGAAGGTCATGTCTTACCAACTTAATAGAATTCTTTGAGGAAGTGACAAAGTTGACTGATGAGGGAAGGGCTGTAGATGTCATAATCATGGACTTCACTAAGGCGTTTGATAAGGTACCCCATGGTGGGCTGATGGAGAAAGTGAAGTCACATAGAGTCCAGGGTGTACTAGATATATATAGAACTGGCTGGACAACAGGAGACAGAGTGGTAGTGGAAGGGAGTTTCTCAAGTGGAGAACTGTGACCAGTGGTGTTCCACAGGAATTTGTGCTGGGACCACTGTTGTTTTATGATAAATATAAATGATTTGGAGGTGGTCTGATTAGCAAGTTTGAAGATGACAAAGATTGGTGGAGTAGCAGATAATGGAAGGAACTGTCAGAGAATGCAGCAGAACATAGATATATTGGAGAGTTGGGTGGAGAAATGGCAGATGGAGTTCTGAGGAACATTGGTGTACAGAGAGATCTGGGTGTTCAGGTCCATTGTTTCCTGAAGGTGGAAACGTAGGTCGATAGAGTGATCAAGGCGGCATATGGCATGCTTTTCTTCATCAGACGAGGTATTGAGTACAAGAGTTGGCAGGTTGTGTTATAGTTGTATCGGACTTTGGTTCAGCCACATTTGGTACACTGCGTACAGTTCTGGTTGCCACACTACCAAAAGGATGTGGATGCTTTGGAGAGGGTGCAGAGGAGGTCATCGGGATGTTGCCTGGTATGGAGGGTGCTAGCTATGAAGAGAGGTTGAGTAGATTAGGATTATTTTCATTAGATAGATGGAGGTTGAGGGAGGACCTGATTGAGGTCTACAAAATCATGAATGGTATAGACAGGGTGGATAGCAAGAAGCGTTTTCCCAGAGTGGGGTCTCAATCCGTCGGGGTCACGAGTTCAAGGTGAGAGGGAAACATTTAAAGGAGATATGTGTGGGAAGTTCTTTATGCAGAGAATGATGGGTGGGTGGAATGCATTGCCAATGGATGGGGTAGAGGCAGGCACAACAGTGTCATTTAAAATGAATCTAGACATGTAAATGAATGGGCAGGGAGCAGAGAGATAGAGATCCTTGGAAAATAGGTGACAGGTTTAGATAGAGGATCTGGATCACCACAGGCTTAGAGGGCAAAAGGGCTTGTTCCTGTGCTGCAATGTTCTTTGTTCTCACTCATTAAGATGCTTTATTTCCTCAGCATTATACAGCATTATCTCGGTGCTTTTTTGCAACGAGTGGTTCAGATTTGGAATGCACTTCCCGATAGATTGGTGCAAGCAAATTCAACAGTGGCTTTGAAAAAGGAAGATCGTAATTACTCAGAAAGGGGAAGAAACTTCTGAGATAAGATCAAAGAGTGATGAGTGGAACTAACTGATTGACTGTTAGAAAAAAAAACAGAACAGACTTGATGGACTGAACTAAGCTATGATTCTATAATTGTATCTAAAAAAATGATCATTTCTTTCATTATTCTAAAGATACTGTACTTAGTAGCTTTACAAACATGTTACCTGGTTAATTAATTAGTCAAGCTTTCGTAACATGAAAATGTTACTTGAGGTTGGAGTCCCAAGGTTTGTTTCTGAGGGAAGATTCTGACCCAAGATTAGCTGAGATCTACTGCAACAAAGTTTTGTAAGATCGAAACGCTAATTGTCAAGCATTTGTAACTTAAAGAAATTTGAAATGTTACACAGAAAAACTGATATCAACTAATGAAAGCTCCAGCTCCAACTTGCTTGCTGCATAAAAATAAATTGCCCTCAGGTCTCCTCTCGCACTTTTGCCTTTTACTTAAATCGGTGACCTTTGGTTCCTCGGCAAAAGAACGAGCGGCCTCTTGAGCCACACTAGTCATGTTCTTGTCTCTGTTCCAGAAGGTCAGAGTTCAAGTTTCATGCGCACTGGATGTGTGTAATTTTATATCTGAACAGCTTGATTAAAATATCCACTAGTGGAAGGTTTCATGGAATCAGAAATGTACAGATGACCATTTGGTCCATTGGGTCTGTGCCAGCCATCCAGCCTCATTGCATTTCTAGCTACCTTGGTTTCTCCTTGCTTAACATCACTTCTGACTTAGTGTAACACTTGTGGAGCAGCACCTTTATAAGGGCTATCCTGTTAATCCCACTTCTTGCTTCTTTCCCATTGTCTTCAAATTTTCCTTTCCCAAATATTTATTTTAATGTTAAAAAAAAACTTTTTAAAGTTGCAATTGAATCCATTTCCACTGCTCTTTCAGGCAGTATGGTCCAAATTGTAACATCTCAATTCATAAAAAAAATTGCACGGTGGCACAGTGGTTAGCACTGCTGCCTCACAGCGCCAGAGACCCGGGTTCAATTCCCGCCTCAGGCGACTGACTGTGTGGAGTTTGCACGTTCTCCCCGTGTCTGCGTGGGTTTCCTCCGGGTGCTCCGGTTTCCTCCCACAGTCCAAAGATGTGCAGGGTCAGGTGAATTGGCCATACTAAATTGCCCGTAGTGTTAGGTAAGGGGTAAATGTAGGGTTATGGGTGGGTTTCGCTTCGGCGGGTCGGTGTGGACTTGTTGGGCCGAAGGGCCTGTTTCCACACTGTAATCTAATCTAATCTAATCCATATTTTTGCCAGTGATCTTAAACTAAAGCCTTCTGGTTACTTAAGCACCACAAACATTTACATACCAAAATCCTTCATAATTTCAAACAGCTGTGTTAAATTTCCCCTTAGCCTCCTTGACACAGGATAACAATCCCAGAAACCCCAGAAATTTCTGCACAACTGAAGTGTTCCATCCCTGGCCAATGAAGATTAATTTTGTTTGAGGGCCTTAAAGAAGATATCTCAGCATGAGTCATCAGTGTTTTTTAGGAAATATTTGTTAACGTGGTGCTGAAATGTCGTGCATGCCCTGCATTTTAATCTATAATTGCTTGAGGCAGAGCCTTTCATGAGGTTAAATTTAATGCACGGCAATTTGATAGTTTGCAGAAACAGAATTTATGAAAGAGAAGTTGCTGTTATTTGGGCTATAAACATGGTGAACATTGTATACATGATGGGGGAGGTGGGAATTACCAGACATATTTAGCCTGTGGAGAGACTTACGTTAGTTCAGGCAGACAAGAGGGTCTCTATTTGAATCCACTTTCAAACAACAGATTGAACAAAGCATGTCCATGTGCTGCAGAAACATATTTTATCAGTAATATTGGCATCTTTGCAGTTACTGGAAAATATGAATTTGTTGCATGCAAATTAAAATGCAATTGCTTTTTTTTTTACATTTTTGACTTCCGTACGAACATACTGGTAATCTTTCCTTATCCCCCAAAGTATACAGCGCTGTTGTTCTGATTATCCTGTTGCATAGTCATTCCACATATATTTTTTAAAAACCCCGAAATTCTCTCACCTAAACTGTTTGAAACAATTAATGAAAATCAATTGGCCAGACAAGATCCCTATCACCAAAAGCTGACATCCATGTACAGAAGATCTGATCACATTTATTTCTGGATGGGATTGTCACTGGTAATGCCAGCATTTGTTGCCTTTTACTGGCTGCCCTTCACAAAGTTGTACTGAGTTGCTTTCTTGAACCGTTGTACTCTCTGCAATGTAAAGACAGCTATTATAGAATGGATTGCAACTTTTTGATCCAGCGACAGCAAAGGAACCAGACTATAATTCCAAGTTAGGAATGCTGTATCATTTGAAATTGAATATAAATACATCTGCTGCCTTTCTTCTTCTGGATGTTAGAGATTGGGGGTTTGTAAATTGTTGTTCAAGGAACCTTGGAATACATCAGATAGTGGACTGAGTGCTGGATCTGAATCTCTTGCACCCAGAAAGCAGCAACAGGAAAGATACTGGAGAAAGATGCAAGTTTAAGAAGGGCAGTGGGGGACCTTACAGGATGCTTGGTGCAATGGTTTAGGCTAACAGAGGAAATCCCAGCAGGAAGAACCAGTACAACCTGCGAATGACATACTGGTGCAGCTGACATAGCTCAAAATAGAGCTCCAGTATGATCAGTGTGTTTATCATCAAGTATTACTTTTTAAAAATGTTGTTTTTTCCCCCCTAGGATGGCAGTAGCAGATGGAGGGACAGCCCCAAACTCAGTGACGAAGAGTCACGAGCTCCTTGCACTGGTTGTCGGAGGTGTAGGAGGGGGCTGAGGCAAGACGTTTGCAATTGGGAAACAAAGCACAGGGTTGTTTTACATGCCAAGATGATTCTGGAATAGTGAGCAGTTTCATTTGAGAACAGAATTAAATTGTTCTTTATATGGTCCAACAATAGACAAATAGACCAGTTTGTCTGCCATATCCCCAGACGTCTGTGTACCTTGTGCTGAAAGGAATATGTTGGGAGAATTGGCAATGTTTTTAATATTTTGTTGAAGATGAGGTGGAGGGGAGAGTAGGCGCTCACTCTAATTTTTATTCTGGCCATGTGGGCCTCTGAGGTCCAGAACTGGTAGTCAACACTGCAATCAGCATGCTGTCAATAATTGGCGTATACAGAGCCACAGAGCACACACCGAGAGGGAATGTTGAAGGATAGAACTGAGCAAATTTAACTGTAGAGATGCAGTGAAAGGCTAGACAATTGGGAATTTGAAAGTGCAATAGAAAGTGAGTTGGGCGTTAGTCTTTTTCCAGGCACATAACAATGAAAAATGTAGGTTTGGAATATTAAAGAGGGATGGTGTAGGTGAAAAGTAATACATGTAAAACAAGAAAGTAATGAAATGCTCTTTTCAGACTGATATAATAGAAGGAGATTATGGTCATTTCCATACTTCTGGGCCAGAAAGTCCAGGTTCAGACCCCTCCCAGACGTGTGATGTAACATGCCTGAATAGGCTGATTAAAACTATTTACAATGGAATGAGGGAGGTCATGTGCCGTAGCAAGGTCAAGGAGCATGACAATGCATAGAGTTGGGGAATTTGGGTGGAAGGAAAGGCTTAGGGAAGAAAAGAGGGCAGTGAACTCCAAGGAGAAACATCACAATGAGTTGAGATGGTGTTGAAATTGCAGAATGAGTAATTTGATAGGAGCTGAGGGTGGAAAGCACTGAAGATATCTTTAGGTTTATCATTTTTGTTGTGTTTGGGAGCATAGCAGAGAATGATGATTTTGTAGGAGATGTGAAAGGAATGGAAGCAGCCATGATATTGAAAGTAGGAGACTTGCCAGGACATCTTCAACACCAACTTCCAAATCCACAGTTTCCACTGATGGGAGGGGAACCCATCCATTCTTTTAGCGTCACTAGTAGCACTGATATTGTACCTACACCACACACTACCACATGCCCAAAGACAATTAGGAAAGAACAATAAATGCTGGCCTTGCTGGTGATGGTTACATTTCATGAACAAGGAAAACACTCTCGCTGAGGCTTAATCAGTATTTTATTAAGGTTTAGCAAAATCTTTTTGTTTGCTACCACGATTCTGTATACAGGGCAACTCCTGTGTCTGGTTACTGCGGTTTACCTTGGTCCAAATATATAAAAGGGAGCATTCCAGCACCAGGGACCAGGAAGCTGCGGAGAAGGTATGTTTCCCATTTAAATTAATGGATTCACACCTATCTGCGGTTTCGAGCTTCCGCGGTAAGTCCTGGAATGTATCTCCCACAGGTACGGCAGGGATTACTATGCATTTCTTTTAAACAGCCATATCAATTTGTCCTTCAATCTTCAAGAATGTGTGAATGAGACTCCATGGATCTGTTACCACAGCAGACTTTTAGTACAGTTTAAATTTTCCTGCAAAGATTCATCAATTTGGACTCTAACATTAAATTCATCTGACAATTTTATTTCATAAGTCTGTTTTCCATTAATCCTCTAGGAGTACCCTTATTGCTGAATGCAGCTGAAAACTTGCCTCATCTCCAACCTTTGGCCTGTGATCATATCCAATGGTCCAAAAAAGGTAGTAGTCCAAATACTTATCTCTGGAGGCATCATCCAGTCTGATGAGCAACTACTACATTCTCTCAGTCTCCTAAAAGAAAACTGTACTCTGTCATTTGTCCTTTAATCCAAATTTCGCTGTAGGAAGGATATTATTAAATTGGACGGGGTTCAGAAAAGATTTACCAGGATGGACAGTGTGAGTTATAAGAAAAGGCTGGATAGTTTGGGACATTTTTTTCTCCACTGGAGCATAGAAGGTTGCAAGGTAATCTTATACAGGTTTATAAAATCATGAGGGACAAAGAGGTGAATAGCAAGGGTCTTTTCCCTAGGGTAGAGTAATTCAAAATTACATGGCATATTTTAAAGTGAGAGAGAAAGATTTAAAAAAAAGGTCCTGAGGGGCAACTTTTTCCACAGTGTGGTTCGTGGGGAATGAACTACCAGAAGAAGTGGTAGATGCAGGTACCATTTCAACATTTGGTAGGTTCATGGTTATGAAAAGTTTAGGGGGATATGGGTCAAATGCTGGCAAATGGGAGGAGTTTAGTTTGGGAAACTTGATTGGCATGGACAAGTTGGATCAAAGGGTCTGTTTCTGTGCTGTATGACCGAATCTATTATGTAGCATTTTATCAAACACCTTTGAAAATTTCCTTCTAACTGCACTACCTTCAACAATAAACTCTACATTATGATTTCTGACATGGCTTCCTCCTTTGTACTTTTTAAAATTATCAATCTGCTCTCGTAGTGAATCTGTTGTTTTCTCGACCCTGGGAAAAGTTTCCATTTGATGCATAAGACTTGATTCCTTCCAATGGAGATGTAATTTTTAATTACTTGTTTGTCATGAAGATTGTTGCAAGTTATCACTGGGTCAAACTTTTGGAACTCCCTGCCTAATAGCACTGGGAGAAGACCTGAGACTTGTGGTTAACTGGAATTGCATGTAGCTCCTCCTGACAGAGACGAGTCAAATATCAAGGACTTGTTGAACATTATATTTATTCAACAGCTGGAACCAAATAAATAATGATAAGCAACATTGAATGTATCAATGACTTCCAACACAACAGCTGCTTATGACATGGGATACAAATATAAAGAAACATTCTTATTCATTTTCACATCTGGCAAAAGGTCCAAACATATGCTCACAATTAAGGTGACCAATGACATGTTCAAAAAAGGAGCTAAAACAAAAGCAGTTCTGTCATTTATTGTCCCTTTCAATTATTTAAGTTAGGTCTCCTGTTCACTGGTGGTAGCGTGGTTGCTAAGGAACCATCTGCGTAGGTGAAACAAAATTATTACAATAACTAAATTACAGCCCATTGTTACGATCATTCATGAAACGGAAGCTGTTCAAAAGAAAATTCATTTAATCTGCAATATTTTGAGTGAACAATTGTCTCCATGATATAATTTCCAATATGGTCTTCCTCTTTGGATCTTCAAATCATTATTGTCAATCTGCTCAGTGAATAAATTCTGTTTTCCTGTTGCTGCAAACCCTGTTACCAACTAATACAACCACTGTTTCCTCAAGTGGAAATTTCATTTTTAATTATGATTATTTTGAATTAAATGTGACAATGAAAGGATGTTTAATGCTGTTAAGTGAGCTGTCTCTCGCTTTCATCTAAAAAGTGAAGTGAATGCCAACTCAGAACATGGTCTTGCCAGGAATGCAGAAACAAATTCATAGGTTTAAGTATAAAATGTTCCTCTAACATTGTTGCACCAAAATCTGGACTAATAGCACTCTGGACAAAACTGCACAATAGGCTGCAGTGATTTGAGAAGGCCAAACAACACCCTTGTCAGGAAAACTAGGAAGCATTACATGAAGTATGACTTTTTTTAAATGTAAAAACCATCTGAATATAACAAATAGGAATGAAGAAAGAAACCAGACAAGACAAACCCAGCAAAACATAAATTGGAAGATTAATAAAAAAAAGTACAAAATGAAATCAAATCTAACTGAAGGTTGCTGAACTCCGTGTCGAGCACAGAAAGCTGTAGAGTGCCGAACTTGTTCTGGGTTATGTCGTCAAGTCTGTTCAGTTGAAAACCTTACTCAGTCACACATTTACCTTTGCTATTTGGCACAACATAGTACAGCAATCCAGAAGGAAAAACGACTGATCTCCAAACTCAGAAGAAAGAGGTGATGACATTCAGCTTCAAAAAGAAAACCAGAGAGGCTCTTAGGATATATACAAGACAGTTAAACAGGGCAGAGTAAATAAACCTCAAGGGGACATCCAGATACACCCATGCAATCCAGGACAAGGCAACAGTTATGGGGTTGTGAAGAATTCACAAAGGGTGATCAATGGCTGGTGTTTGGGGCACAGGTATTGGGCTCATTTAAGAATCAGCTAAGAAGGGAACAGAGTTGGCTTTCCAAAAGAGGATCATCAAGTAAAAACTGTCCACCTGACCAACCTGGTAATCATAAATACATAATGCAGTGTACAAAATTTTAAAAACATTTAAATTATTTAAATCTTCAATCAAAATCTTGGAAAAATGGTCTAATTCAGCTGAATTGTAAGTAATTGCTATTTGAACAAATAAATCTAATTCTATTTTGTTTAAAAAACTCATTTGTGAAGATCAATTTTAGAATGGAGACGGTACTCGAGAATGTAATGGATATTGAAGACTGGGTTTATCTCACAGCGTACTGTACAGAATCTGATGTGATAGGTGCATTATTGTACATGTACATTATTAAAGTCAATCATTTGCAGATGGGCCACCCTTGGTGTTTTTATAGCATGACAAATCCAAAAGATTCACAAGGGCATTTTGCAAAAGAGTAAACTTCCCATCACAATAGAACAGAATATTCAAATTTCACAGCAGTAACAAGAATTTTGTTCGCACACGACTGCTCCCATCATTTAGTGCAACATTAAATATCTTACTTTGGTCTTCCTTAAACACATTTACTACACTTTGAGCAAAACTCTTGTAACAAATTCCAATGATCAACGTAGGCAGGTACTCCAGAAGATATATAATGATAAACAAGTACTTATAGGCTGATGCAGTAAGAACAAGATAATGCAGTGACTGAAGTCTAGTACACAAAAATGCCATGGTGCAGAGTTCAAAATGCCAAACCTTGCAGCATTTTAGCAACTTTGAATCCAGCAATACTGCATCTCCTTATATGATGGACCAACCGTAGAAACTGAAATTGACCTCTTTTCTCCCACATCCTAAACTGGGAGTTATAGTGATTACCAATGAGAACACAGAGTTCCCATAATATAATCACTTGATTTAAAATAAAGGGGCTTTTTCTAAAAAAAAAACTGCACATTTTAAGGTCTCTTCAGTATATCAAATGGTTATGGTTATTAAACTCACTCATGTTGCTTAGAATATTTAAGTACCTTCTGTACCACAATGTCCAGTCTAAATCATGATGTGGAGGTGCCGGTGTTGGACTGAGGTGGACAAAGTTAAAAATCACACAACACCCGGTTATAGTCCAAAAGGTTTATTTGGAAGTACAAGCTTTCGGAGCATCGCTACTTCATCAGGTAGCTGTAGAACAGGAACATAAGACGCAGAAATTCTGTATCTTATAATCCTGCTCCATGAAGGAGCAGCGCTCCGAAAGTTAGTACTTACAAATAAATCTGTTAGACTATAACCTGGTGTCGTGTGATTTTTAACTCAGTCTAAATCAGTCAATCCCTCACGGTAAATGGCCAACTCTCCTGTTTGCAGTATTAGTGAATATAGAAAACACAGGCAGATTATACCCCAAACGGGTGTCCACTACATTATCAAGCAACACATTCAGCATGTTTCAGGTACTGATTGAGAGTGGTGCTCAATTTTCAGATTTAACAGATGGCAATTCAGCTCACTCATCAAGACAATCTGCACATGTCTAGACTCAACACAACTCATAGTAACCAAACAAATTCACAAAATTAGAAATCATGAATGCTTGTCGGTGGTTGAAAACAGCATGCCATACTTAATTACCACTAAATATCACAGCTGCAGCAAACACAGCTTTGCATACTTTTACACAATAATTTTAAATTTTATTAATTTCCTGCACCCACAGCTGGGTACTCAAAATGACTGATTTTTAACAGGCAGAGTGTTGTAGAGTGCACTTCCTCCCAGGATTGAAACTTTACAACAGCAGGATGCTACATATAGACCTTAGGGACAGATAAAGTATGGCCATTTAAAGAAATAATCTTTGCATGATGATTGATAGCTGAGTTATTCAAACTCCAAAAATTAGCAGATACTCTTACAACCAGCCCAGACAAGTTGCATTTGTATAATTTTAGTGCAAATATCTTATTGCAACTTTTCTGAGCTTTATATAAGTCCTCCATTCCTTTGTTTTAATTTTATCCCAAAATGTCTGTAGTGTCTTTCAGCTGTGAAGATCAGATACAGTATTCGGATGAAAACTGTAGCCTGCCATTAAGGATCTTCTACTGTTCCAACATTAGACATATTTCAGACGTATATTCTTCAAGTCTTATAAAATCTTATAACAGACCTAAAAATGTCTTGGCTTGCTATTCCATTAATATTTCTAAACAATCAATGTAGAGTTGGTGTGATAGATGGCAGATTGTGCGTAAATTGCGCTGTAAATGCATATTGCAATGTCTTAAAATTGCTATTCAATACAGTGCCAATATTAACTGCCATATATAATCCAGAGTCCAAAACCAGGCTTGAAAATACATGAGTACAGATGTAAATCAGTTATACTAAATGTTGTTCTTTGGATACTAATCACTATTCATTAACATAACCCTACTCAATTGATGCAATTTGTTTCTGTTTACCATCACTTGCATCACTTCAGAGAGATCAGAATTACTTTATCCCAGCAATTTCATAAATTCACTCATTAACTGGTATTTTATAAATACCCTTTGACAGGTACACAAAGTTAACTTCGCTATGCTTGGTTTATTAGGCTCAGCCACGCAAAGATATTTGTGATTCTCTCTATGCTACTGTAGCTCAGTATTACCTGTTTAACAGCAAAATGGAACCAAATATTTGAAGTGATCACTTCATCTGGATGGAGACATTTTCAAATATCAGGAAGAAGAGAGATTTTACCACAAAAGCAAATCACTATCCTGAAGCAACTGCACCCCCTAGAGGATAAAGAATAAGAGCAATTGTTTAAAGTGCAATTATTCCATCATCTGTCTCCCATGTTTCTAAGTGAGGGAGCACGTTGAGAGATCATCTATCTTAATTTGGGAATAGTGAGGCAAGAATGTAGAAATAAGTGGGGAAAATTAAGTTTTGTAATTTTCAATATTATTAAAATTGGGTAAACAGCATGTCGTCAAGATCAGGGAGAAAAACATCAAATAAGTCGGAGTCAAAATAAAACTTGAAAAGTTTTTAAATCAATCGCATGAACCATCCTTCCATCCATCCCTCCATCGTTCATCCACCTTGGAGCAGTCAAATTCTGGTTTTCCTATTCGCTTGCTAATGTCATTATGGAGAAGGCACATCCACTGCGAAAGTTTGTACCTGGTGCTGGTGTCGGGAGGCATGGTCTTCAGTCTGGAAGAACGACAAGACTAGTATCATGTGTGGATTCCAAAGCAAAGTTTGCTGAATGTTTCACTGTGCAATGTCTCTTCATATCAACTACCCTCAACACTGCCCCACATCATAGAGACAAAAAATAAAACTGCAGATGCTAGAATCAAAGATACACAAGCAGGAGGCTGGACGAACATAACAAGTCAAGAGGTGGAGATGGTTACACCTGAAACATCGACATCTCCACCTCCGGATGCTGCCTGACTTGCTGTGTTCTTCCAGCCTCCTGCTTGTCTACACTGCACAGAGACAATCCTGCAGAGCTTGCTAACATGAACCAGAAATTCAAATCACTTTCTTTTTCAGAGGACTACCAGTGCTCAGATAGATAATTAAAAGAAAAGCATTCACATTGTATAATGCAGTTCCCTTCCTGTTGCCACCAGCCTTTCCAACTGTCTAATGTGCAGCCTCAATTGGCCAAATATCAACCATCAGGCTACATCAAACAGCATTCACCTCACAACCACTCTGTTACTTCTCTCAAACATTAGCCAACGGTTAACCACATCACCACAAGTTAATTATGTGCATTTCATAAATGTAACTGTTTCACATAGAGAGCAACCACATCACATCACATCGGTTCAAAGGATTCTCAGATCATGTGTGCCAAAACATTGTTGCAGCTGCAGTATTTTCCATTTGGTTTCAGTGCCACTTCTTTTGCAGGAAGAGAGAGGAACAGCCAGGGACTGGATTATTTTTGCTATCCAGCACCGAAGGACATTGGTGTCCATGGCTAACAGTCCCCTAAGGAAGTGGAACGTAGATAAAGTGGCTACCAGAGTTTGAGATACTGGCCTTTATTAGTTGAGGCGTTGAGTTTAAGAGCAGGAAGGTTACACCAGAACTGTATAAAACATTGGTTGGGCCATAGCAAGAGTATTGGGTAGACTTCTGAAACCCTGATTACAGGAGGGATGCGAGTGAACTAGAGCGGGTGCACAGAACATTTACCTGGGCTGGAGAGTTTCAGTTTTGAGGAGAGATTGGAAAGATTGGGGTTATTTTCCTTACAGCAGAAGAGACTGAAGGGTGACACGATTGAGATGTATAAAGTTAGGACGGGCATAGACAGGAAGAAATCTTTCCCGTTTGGTAGAGGGATCAATGACCATGGGAACAAGTTTAAGGTAAGGGGCAGAAGATTCAGAGGGGATGCAAGGAACAGCTTTTGCACCCAGCGGATGGTGGAAACCTATAAAGGTGGTAGAGGCAGAAAACCTCCTAATGTTCAAAAATATTTAGATGTGTACTTGCGATGCAAAGGCATACAAGACTATGAGCCAAGTGCTGGAGAATGGGATTGGAATAGTTAGGTGGTTGTTTTTGATCAGCACAGATTCGATGAACCAAAGGGCATTTTCCTGTGCTGTGGAGCTCAGTGATACTAACCTCTGCTGGACAAGCTAGTGTTGTTATCAGGGAAGGTTAGATGAGCTGAACTGTGTTTGCCCCTCTGACAGAACAACCTGATGTTAGTGACCACCACTTCACAATGATCACTGCCCTTCAGGAAAGGAGGGGCTGAGTGAAAACTGAACTGCAAAGCAGCTTGCAACAGCTGGTATGACATCATCTCACTCGACTGAATACTATAATGTGCACCATAACTGGAACCCTACACTTAATGGGGGAGGTGATGGCCTGGTGGTATTACCAGGGGAATATTAATCAAGAGACATTCTGAGGACCTGGATTTGAATCCTGTCACAGCAGATAGTAGAATTTGAATTCAATAATAAATGTGGAGTTAGGAGTAAATTCCCTGATTCACTAATGTCTTTTAGAGAAGGAAACTTCCATCATTACGCACATCTGACTCTAGTCTGCACAGCAAGTGGTTGACTCCTAATGGTTTAGCCAGCGATATCTACATCCTGTGAATGAATAAAAACATATACCCTGGCCTCCTGTCTTCAAAAACATCACTCTCCCACACAACTACTGACAGAAAATCTCAAGGAGAAAGTGAGGACTGAAGATGTTGGAGAGTCAGAATCGAAAAGTGTGGCGCTGGAAATGCACAGTAGGACAGGCAGCATCTGAGGAGCAGGAGAGGCAACATTTCGGGCATAAGCCCTTCATCAGATCTCAAGTTTTTTTAAAATCGTCACTGCCTTACCTTAATTACCACTTTATAATGACCTGTTCAACCTGCCTTAATGTCCAGCTTCCATCTCAGCACCTTCGATGGAGCAGCTTTCCCTCAGTAAGATATACCAGCACTTGGGAACATTGGAAGCCCTTAAGACAATAATTAACAAGTTCCTTCTGACAAGCCAGGTCTGTTGAATGGCAGCCTTTAAAGTACCATGGAGACAGTAGCTCTTGGTTAAAGACAGCACATGGCCCCTGACCAGCCAGCCAATCTGTACAGTTGGGACTTCAGTACAAACCCATTATGCACTTGTAGAGATGGAAACAACGCTGCACATCACAGAGGTGGGTCCCATCTTTTAACTAATTGCCATAAACTCAGCAAGCAAGGTAGTGGTTCTGGAAATTGATATTCACTAAATGAATGACCCCTGTCAATTTTTGTTTTTCCATTTAATAAACAGGATCAGATTTTAGTCAAGCAAATTTTTCTAAAGATAGTAACATTTGCAAACTGAATAGGAAAGTGGAGACAAAAGAAGAACAAAAAGCCAACTTAGCCTAATTTAAATTAAGGTAAAAAAATAGGAAGGAAAGGCTTCACAAAAATCGCACAGTTAAAATCAATAAAATGGTTGAGAGAATCAAATATCTACAGTACGGAAACAGGCCATTCAGCCCTTTGAGTCCACATCGACCCCCTGAACAGCATCCTACCCAGACACAGCCCCCTACCCTATCCCTGTATCCCTGCATGTTCCCACTAATCCATTGACTAACCCACTTAACCTGCAATTCCCTGGACACTATGGGCAATTTAGCATGGTCAGTCCACTTAACCTGCACATCTTTGGACTGTCGGAGGAAATCAGAACATCTGGAGAATCCCACACAAACATAGGGAGTACTCTACACAGATAATAGCTCAAGGGTGGAAGTGAACCCGGGTCCCTGAAGCTATGAGACAGCAATGGAGGTGTGGTGCTGGAAAGGTGCAGCTGGTCAGGCAGCATCCGAGGAGCAGGAGAACTGACGTTTCGGGCAAAAGTCCTTCATCAGGAAAGACAGTAGTGCTAACCGCTGAGTCACCATGCCACCCAAGTTATTTCAAGTTATCACAATTTATTTTGAGTATTTATTTTGATACTGTATCAATATCAGATTTACTTTTGCTTTTTAATTAGCTTTAATAATATTTTATTCCAGATTAGCCCAGAGGGATGAGAGCCTGGAAAAGATGGTCAAGGGATTCTCCCAATAACTACGAAAAGAAAATGCAATATTAATTATACAACACTGACCTGTCTCTCAAGTCTTCGGCACATTCTTCACACGGAAAGAATTTTGAAAACAAAGAAATAAACTGTTTCATGTCTTCCTGCTGATTATTGGTGGGCTGGTCTGGGTAATATGCGGCCATTGTATGTAGGAAAGACCAAGTGTTTCTCCCCAGTTCCTCTCGGTCTAAAGGGCATTCAACAGGACGCTCTTTATCCAGGTCTTCTGCAACATTCTGTAGTTGAACGAGCAGAGCAAATCTAAAATAAAATCAATTAAGAGTAGAAGTAGGCCATTCGGCCCCCTCAAGCACGTCGCCTACCCCCCCCCTTCAATAAGATCATGGTTGATCCCACACTTCCATCTACCCGGGGCACCATTGATTCCCTTGTGTATAAAGAAACTATAACTACTTCCGCCTTAAAAACATTCAATGATCACAGCGCCACTTTGCTTTCACCTCCACACCTCTGAAGAGCATCCCACCCAGTCCGCTAGCCCACCCCTGTAACCCGGCATTATCCCACTGGCTAACCACACCGCTCTCTAAGGCAGAATTCCAAACTCGCACAATGCTGAGAAAAAAAAACTCTCTTCATCTCTACCCTAAAAGGCCGACACCTAATTTTTAAATAGTTCTGGACTCATCCAGAGGAAACATCTTTCCATGTCTACCACGTCAGGTTCATTCAGTCCTTACATACTTCAATTGAGTCACCACTTGCCCTTCTAAATTCCAGAACAAACAAGCCCAAACTGTCCAACCAGTCAAAATCAATCCCCTCACAACTCTAATCTCATTTTCCAGCATTTGGACCAGGGCTTTGTACACCTTGGCATTGCAAGAGCGTATCCAAATATTTCTTCAAAGCTATGAAGGTTTCTGCTCTACCAGTCTTCCTGTCTACCTTGCCGCTCCTAACTTTACACACATCAATCGTACCCCCCTAATCCCTCAGTTTCCTCACCACTAAGGGAAACAAAACCCAGTCTGATTTCTTTTCAAAACTTAAACTCTTCAGCCCAGGCAATATTCTGGTAAATCTCCTCTGCACTCTCTCCAGTGCTATCACATCCCTTCATTAAATGGATTTCAGAACGGTTTACATTAATCTAGCTGTAGCCAAACTGGTGGTTTATACTATTCCAGCATCACTTCCCTATTCCTAAACGCTATGCTAATAACAGCAGGTGACCTTATAGAGGTTTACAAAATTATGAGGGGCATGGATATGATAAATCGACAAAGTCTTTTCCTTGGGGTCGGGGGGTCCAGAACTAGAAGGTATAGGTTTAGGGTGAGAGGGGAAAGTTATAAAAGAAACCTAAGGGGCAACTTTTTCACACAGAGGGTGGTACATATATGGAATGAGCTGCCAGAGGAAGTGGTGGAGGCTAGTACAATTGCAACATTTAAAAGGCATTTGAATAGGTATATGAATAGGAAGGGTTTGGAGGGATATGGGCCGAGTGCTGGTAGGTGGGACTAGATTGGGTTGAGATATCTGGTTGGCATGGATGGGTTGGATCGAAGGGTCTGTTTCCGTGCTGTACATCTCTATGACTCTATGACCAGTGGCCACACTCACCAAGTATCCTTGGTGCCACCATTCCTGTGTTCCCTTGCCTTAAGTTTCGTTTGCGACTGCTCAATCCATTTTTAATAAGAAATCATTTACAGGATGAGAGCTTCTCTGGTTGGGCAGCATTTATTGCTCAGATTTATCCCCAATTGCCCAGGCTACAAAGTAAAGTTGAGTAGAATCACTGACAACAATGCATTCCTCCCTAATTAATTCAATGCATTCTATGATTGATTTGAACAG
Source organism: Chiloscyllium plagiosum (assembly GCF_037043375.1). Classification (NCBI taxonomy): domain Eukaryota; kingdom Metazoa; phylum Chordata; class Chondrichthyes; order Orectolobiformes; family Hemiscylliidae; genus Chiloscyllium; species Chiloscyllium plagiosum. Next base: position 48,935,976 of record NW_028270158.1, read on the forward strand.
TCACTCTGCAGACAGCAGATTGGCCTTCATCAGAATGAATCTACAGAAAGCAACTGGTCTGGATGGATTTTACGATATTAAATCATAGTAGCTTTAAAAATAGGTTTGTTTTAAATGGTTTCCTTTGAAAGCTTTTGTTTATCGGTTATAATAAATATATTGTGGATGAGAAAAACTAACAGCCAAGAATTAACAAATGGCTATTAACAACTTATTTGTTCGAACTGATGCAAGAAGGACTCAAGCTGTGTGCATGGGCATGTTGCTGAATTGTGCGAAAAAGCACAATAATATGGAGATCAGTTCTAGCTCATCTCTAATTCAGAAGGTTGTGGGATCATGCTTCAGAAGCAGGGACTTGAGCACAAAACCTAAGCTAACTGCTGTACCATAGAAGACATTGCTCCAAGGTCATGTGTGTATTAAGGATCTCATGGAACAAATTCAAAGAACAGGAGCAATATTCCTAAGTCCTTGCAAGTCTTTACACTTAATGACTCAAAACAGCATTACTGCAATGGTGTGTGGGGGAAGTTTGCCATTCACAAATTATCAGCTGCTTTGCCACAACATAACAGCGACTTTAACTAAACACAGAAACCATGGTAGAACTCTTTGGGAAGTCCTGCATCTGTGAAGGTGCGATGGAAGTGAAGCTCTTTCTCCTCCATCAGAACGGCACCCCAACCATCCGTGCTGCTGGGTCAGTAAAGGTGACACCGGCAACCCACAACTCCAAGAGACCAAGGCCTAGACTCTGTCTATTGTCACCCTCCTCATCTCTCAACCACTCCTCCTGACCGTCCCATTGCCGCCCCCCCCATCCCTACCCCTACCCCTACCCCACCTAACCCCCTACCCTACCCTCAACCCCCACCCAATCCAACCCCTCCCCGACCCCAGGGCACCTTTTACAACCTCAACCCCCGCCCCCGCCCCAAAATCCACTCCCCACCCCCACCTCCGGGGGCGCGCGCGCGCGCGCTCTCTCACCACCTGCTTCTTCTGTTCGCGGATCCACGTCTTGAAGTCCACACAGGCCCGGCAGGGTTTCTTCACCTTCTCGCCTCCTGCTCCTGCTCTTGATCCGGATCGGTCAGCTCCGGACTCGGCGCCACTTCCCAAAGGGAACGGGAACCCGCCCAAAGGTCCCGGACTGGGCGCCGCCATCTTGGACCGCACAGCCCTCTGGGAACGCTGAGACACTAACCAATCACTTTGAGGTCGCCTCATGCACTAACCAATCACCGTGCAGGAACCGCCCCTTGCACTAACCAATCACCGTGCAGGAACCGCCCCTTGCACTTACCAATCACCGTGCAGGGTTCACCTATTGTACTAACCAATCACCATGCAAAATCCACCTATTGTACTGACTAATTACCATTTAGGATCCACCCCTTTCACAAACCAACCACCATGTAGGATACACCTCTTGTTCTAACGAGTCACTATATAGGATCCACTCCCTTGCTCTAAGCAACTACCATGCATGATCCACTCCTGAAACTAAGCAATCAGTGTCCAGAATCCATTTATTGCTGTAATAATTCATCATGCATGACCTACATCGTATACAAACCAACATTCTGTGCAAGATCCACCGCTTATTATAGCCAATCACTGCATAGGATCCACTCCTTACACTAACTGATTAGCATGAAAAAATACTCATCGAAAAAGAAACAATCATCACACAGGATCTACTCCTTTGTTTTTGTTTTTGCTGCTGTTTATCTATTAGTTAATATCTATGCTACTTAATGATGTGATCTGCCTGTACTGCTCGCAAGACAAAGCTTTTCACTATGCCTCAGTACACATGACAGTAAATTCAATTCAACTCAATTCACTAACCAATCATCTTGGAAGTTGAACTGCTCATTCTAAGCAATCACCGTGCTGTATCCATTACACAATGAACTAACCATAAACTTGCCCACACTCACATGCCACCCTATCCTGCACCCACCCACCTCACACTCACCTGACACCTTATCAACCTAATATAGAGTGTACTCAGCATTGGCTAGACCCTGCAACATATATTTCCCATTGCTAACCGTCCTTGAGAAGGTGGTGATGATTTGCTTTATGGAAAGCTGCAAACCGTGTGGCATCGGTGCACACAATGCTGCTATGAAAGGAGTTCCGGGATATTGACCCATCAACAGCGAAGAACCAGCAATATAGTTCCAATTCAGGATGATACTGATCTGGAAGTGTACCTAAATGTGGTGGTGTTTCCATGTATCTACTACACCTGCCCTTTCAGGTGGTGGATGTGGCGGGTTTGGAAAGTACTGTTGAAGGAAATGTATACAAAGCAAACTCCCTCAAACAGCACTTAAAACCTTTTAAAATTTTAGTGATGGTCAATGAGAAATAACTAATGGCCAGAGTACAAGGGTTAACTTATCTGTTCATTGAAATAGCGCCATGGGATCTTGTACATTTACATTTACATGGGGATGTAAATAGGGAATTGGAGCACTCTTCAGGAAGTATGGAACACTCACAATACAGTTTCATTTAGTTTCCAAACAAAACAACTGAGAAAAGGGACCAACACATTTGATGTGGCCAATGACCATTCAGATTTCATGTAAGCAATTAAGGTACTAATTTTGGTTTGTTTTGTACTGATTTTTAATCTTGGAAATTGGATGTAGTGCATAACAATTGATGATATATTTAAATAAGCAACATACTAGTCCAATAAGCAGCTTTTCGTCCAGCAAACCTCAAAGTAAATAATTACGCCATAGGACAGAAATAGCTAAAACAGAAAGGAATAAAGTACAAAAGCTGCAGATGTAAATCAGAAAAAGAAAATACAAGAAAAAATGTGACAGTCTGTCAGCTTTTAAGGGAAAAAAAGCAACATTTCCGCCATGTTACCTTCTTCAGAGCCAAATAATGAGAAATGGATATTGTAAGGATCAGAAAATGGAAAGAGAAAGGATAAAAACACAATTTTTAAAAATTCTCTAAGGTCTGTGTGCTATTACATAGAAAGATTTAAAAAGGAGCAGGAGGAGGCCATTCGGTCCTTCGAGCCTGCTCCGCCATTCATTGCAATCATGTCCGATCGTTCAACTCAATAGCCTAATCCTGCTTTCTCCCCATAAACTTTGGTCCCATTCACCCCCAAGTGCTATATCTAGCTGCCTCTTGAATACATTCAATGTTTTGGCATCAACTACTTCCTGTGGTAATGAATTTCACAGGCTCACCTCTCTTTTGGGGCTGCATGGCGGCTCAGTGGTTAGCACTGCTGCCTCACAGCACCAGGGACCTGGGTTCGATTCCCAACTGTCTGTGTGGAGTTTGCACATTCTCCCCATTTTTGCATGGGTTTCCTCCGGGTGCTCCGGTTTCCTCCCACAGTCCAAAGATGTGCAGGTCAGGTGAATTGGCCACGCTAAATTCCCTACAGTGTTAGGTAGGTTAGTCCGGGGTAAATATAGGGTAGGGGAATGGGTTACTCTTCGGAGGGGTGGTGTGGACTTGTTGGGCTGAAGGGCCTGTTTCCACCCTGTAGCAAATCTAAAAATCTAATCAAATGTCTCCTCATCTCCATCCTAAATGGTCCACCCCGAATCCTCAGAAGGTGACCCCTGATTCTGGACATACCCATCACCGGGATCAGCCTCCCTGCGTCTAGTCCTGTTAGAATTTTTTAAGTCTCGATGAGATCCTCCCCCATTCATCTGAACTCCAGGATAAACAATCCCAACCTAGTCAATCTCCCCTCATACGTCAGTCCCTTTGCTGCACTCCCTCAAGAGCAACAGATTTTGATGGAAAAACAACCTTTGCTGTCAGAAAGAAATGGGTTTTGGGGGTTTGAAGTTCAGATGAAAACACAGCAAATTTAAGTATTTGTACTTGAGTGAAATATATTATTGTTACTTAACCTGGGGAGAGTACAAATTCATCAAGAAGATGTGCCACAGAAATTTAGTTGGAGATCTAAATATTCATTATGACAAAATGTCTTTCCATTTTTTTGCTTGTGTGACTAAAATTAAAAATACTGAAAGACTCGACATTATTGCCCAGATATTTTACTCTAATTCTGAGCTCCATCTCTAGAGTTGCCTTAATAAAATGACCACAGACTTTCACTGATGTTGCATGTTTGAACCACCAGAGGTCATGCTTGTCTTTCAAAGGCAGCCAAAAGTGTTTTTAATTTATTACAATTTCACAGATCCATGTGAATGAGAAACGTGATTAGCCCATCATTGCTCCCCTGACCAGCAATAAACCACATTATCTCAATGGATGCTGTTTGGACCTAGTGACTGTCCCAACATTTTATGTTATACTCCATTTCATGTTTTGACTACCTATTCTTTTTGATTGGAGATGAATTTCCTGTTTTAAATGGAGCATTTGCTAGTTTAAAACTAAACGTAAAACAAGCAGGAGGCTGGAAGAACACAGCAAGCCTAGTAGCATCATGAGGTGGAGAAGTCAACGTTTTGAGTATAATGTTGTTAATGTACCTGTCTCAGAACCTGAAGAAGTGTTACACCCGAAACGTTAAGTTCGCCACCTCTGATGTTGCCTGCCTTGCTGTGTTCTTCCAGCCTCCTACTTATCTACCTTGGATTCCAGCATCTGCAGTTATTTTGTCTCTAATCAAGTTTAAAACTGAATCCAGTCATGCTGCTTGTGGCAAGAAGTTTGGCAATGCCCTTTTTACCTGATGCCATTTGCATTCATATTCGGATGGAAATGCCTTGAGATTGTTCAACCTGCTTGTGGCATCTATTATGGACAATTGAAAGAGGGCAGGGTAGTTCCTCCTACTCTCTTACCTGGCCCCAGATATATGTGTTTTTTAAAAAAGAGGGCGTTTTAACCTTCTAAGCGTCGGGACTCTCAGGAACAGGACAAAAACATAGGTTTTCTCCTAAGATTAAAGAGAATCAAGGATTAGAGGGCATCAGTTTAAGGTTAGAAGGGAAAGAATAAAAGGAAATGTGAGGGGCAACTTTTTTTACACAAAGGGTGTAAAATGGAATGAGCTGCTGGCAGAAGTGGTTGAGACAGGCACATTAACAACATTTAAAAGGTATTTGGGCAAATACATGAATAGGGAAGGTTTAGAAGGATATGAGGAGAAAGTGAGGTCTGCAGATGCTGGAGATCAGAGCTGGAAATGTGTTGCTGGAAAAGCGCAGCAGGTCAGGCAGCATCCAGGGAACAGGAGAATCGACGTTTCGGGCATAAGCCCTGAAGAAGGACTTATGCCCGAAACGTCGATTCTCCTGTTCCCTGGATGCTGCCTGACCTGCTGCGCTTTTCCAGCAACACATTAGAAGGATATGAGCCAACTGCAGAGAAATGGGATTAGCACGGACGGACATTTTGGTCAGCATGGACCAGTTTGGGCCAAAGGGCTTGTCTCCATGCTATAGCACTCTATGAGAAGGATAATAAATATACTTCTCATTGCATGAATATATTTGCAACTGCACCCACTCACAAATGCATGCAGACACTCAAACATAAGAAAAGTCCAAATATTCACTGTTGCACTTGAGTCTGTCAAGGTGGAAGCTTGAAATGTTAACGTCCTGAAGATTTCCTTGATAGTTCACCAAAGAAATAGGGGTTGGAGACATCCGATGATGGATTTGAAGGGGCTTCCTGCTTGTAGCCAGAGGTTTCTTGCCCTTATTCCAGTAGAGGTGTAGTCAAACCTCAGTCTGAAAATCTGGTTTGGTTCAGTAAGTTATTCGGTAAAAGCGAGTCACAATTCTCCGCGCCCTGGTGAAGTTAGGAAGGGTTTTCTTTTGCTGGCCTTTCTCTGTCTGCCCAGTCAGAAGGGCAGTCAACTGGTGCTGCTCTCAAAACCTGAGTTACTAAAGATTCCTTATTAAATCTGGTTTCTGTCCGGTGACCTATATATTCAAAGCGGAGATAAACAGGATTTTTAATCAGTCGGGGAAGCAAGGCTTATGAAGTAAAGGTGGAAAATTGGAGTTGAGGATTATCAGATCAGCCATGATCTCATTGAATGGTGGGACAGACTCAATGGGCTGAATGGCCTACTTCTGTTCCTTATGACTTATGTTTTCATGGACACCAATTATCAATTGGCTTATGGACATTCCTTCCATTGTCTACTCCAATGGTCTTTCAAAGTTAAAAAAAATCACACAACTCCAAGTTCTAGTCCAACAGGTATATTTGGAAGCACTAGCTTTAGGAACGCTGCTCCTTCAACAGGTGGTTGTGGAGTATAAGCTTTGATGTCATGAGCACAGTGTTTGAGTTTCATCCATTTGCATTCCCTTGTGTTCTTCTAACACCTATTCTGAGGAGTTCCATCTTGCAGCCAAAAACTATGCACTCGGCTTCCATAGTTGTTGCAATGAAAGCAGGCATTTCACAGAAAAGATCTTTGCCTTTTGCTTTCTTCTCTAGGGAAATGTTCTGAAACATTACAGTTAATACACTGACCAGACTAAGCAAGCAACATCTAGCCTTGAAATGAACTGAATTAGAAATAGCTTTATTGTCACACATAGTCAAATGAGTACAGTGAAACGTTTACATGTCACCACCTACAGCACCATCTAAGATATAAAGGTACACATACTTGAGTGCATATTCTTAGGAAAAGCAATTCGAAAAATAAAACCAATGAAGTCCAACATTACAGAAATGTGTAAGTACAAAATCATTCTCATAAACTGGAAAAATAAAGTGATGAAAATTTCAGAATAACACCACAATATAATGAGGGAAAAATATTAAAAGAAAGAGGATGTAAGACAACATCGACTTAGTCTATTTCACAGCTCTGGGTTCAAGGACTCAACTCCTCCCCCACGCTGTTGGAATCCAAGGCCAGACCCTCCACAATGCTGAAGAAAACGTCACATGGAGTCACAGAATGTCTAACGCCACCACAAAGGGATCCAGACCAATGCTGGTGAAAATAGCCACCAATGCTGCCAAGAGGATTCCCAGGCCAGACCAGACCAACCATGTCATCATGAAGACGCTGCTGAAGCCTCAAGAAAAACCCGGACCACTGGAATGCCTGGGTCGGACCCACTTCAGCTTTTCCCACCGCCGAAACAGACAGGAGGAACAGCCAAATCAACCCCGCATTCTCTGCTGTAGTTCCATGTACATTGCCAGACAATAGGAGGCCACCTGACCTCTCAACTGAATTTTGTTTCAAAGCAGACTGTCCATATGTTTAAAGATAAAAAAGTGCAGTTCCATTTCCATTGCGCAGGTGCACTTTCAATAGGTTCGTCCTGGAAGCATTTCAAGAGGTTCTCTAAGTATATCAAAGGAAAAAGAATAACTAAAGAGAGATAATAGGACCCTTGTGCTGATGTTGCTCACTTAAAAAGGTTATGGTGTCCCTGGTCTTTTGTTTTCAGAGAAGTGCTAAAAGACACAGATTCTGAAAAGTCAATGTTTGAAGGGTTTTAGGGCCAATTTGATTACAGCTAACAGATGCTGTCTCAGTCAAAAGGCTTTCAAGTTTTTAAAAAAAATCACTTGTACAATGAAAGGGGAGTGATCTGTTCTCCCAGCTCAGCTTTTCTCTGGTTTGGTTTTGATCTGGCTAGTCACTAAAAGCAGTCAGGCAGTTTTAAAGCAGTTGGACCCAAAGAAGCAGGTCCACGCTGATCCTCCTCTCTCTCTGACTTCTCTCCTGTAAGTCCCTGTGTTTGATTTGACCTTTTTGTGTCAGGAGGTGTTTATGGGGATTGTGACAAGTATTAGGAAAAGCATCATTAAGTTAGGGAGATCTGTGGGGTTTTCGGATGGATTAAGTTATTCAGTATTCTGTTCTCTTTTCTTTGTGTTTCATTCGGTAATCTTGTCAGGAAATTCTGTTTTGTTTAAAACTAAGTGGGTTGGCCAGCTGCACCCCTTCTGGAATATTCACGTTACACTGCTTAAAGCAACTAGCAAAATTAGGGGCTGGGCTACTTTCTTAGAGTCATAGAGATGTACAGCATGGAAACAGACTTTTCGATCCAAACCTGTCCATGCCGACCAGATATCCCAACCCAATCTAGTCCCACCTGCCAGCACCTGGCCCATATCCCTCCAAACCCTTCCTATTCATATACCCATCCAAATGCCCCTTAAATGTTGCAATTGTACTAGCCTCCACCACATCCTCTGGCAGCTCATTCCATACACGTACTATCCTCTGCATGAAAAAGTTGCCCCTTAGGTCTCTTTTATATCTTTCCCCTCTCACCCTAAACCTATGCCCTCTAGTTCTGGACTCTCCGACCCCAGGGAAAAGACTTTGCCTATTTACACTATCCATGCCCCTCATAATTTTGTAAACCTCTATAAGGTCACCCCTCAGCCTCTGACGCTCCAGGGAAAACAGCCCCAGCCTGTTCAGCCTCTCCCTGTAGCTCAGATCCTCCAACCCTTGAAATGTTTTGAAGGAATCTAGCATAATAACACGTCAAGGATGAAAGTGGGCATATGTGCAGAACTGCAGGAGATGGGCGAGGTCCTCAATGAATACTTCTCCTCTGTGTTTATCATGGAGAAAGACATGAAGACTTGGGAACTTGGGGAAGTTAGTGGTCATATCTTGGGGACAATCCATATCATGGTAGAGGAGGTTTTGGATGTACTAGGATGTATGAAGGTGGGTAAATCTCCTGGTCCTGACCAGATATATCCAAGAACACTGCCACATGCGAGAGAAGAATTTGCAAGGGCCCCAGGCTGATATTTTTGCATCATCATTAGCCACAGGCTGGGTCCTGGAAGACTGGAGGGAAGCGAATGTTGTGCCGTTGTTCAAGAAGGGCTGCAAAGAAATACCTGAGAACTATAGACCAGGAAACTTAACATCTGAGGTGGGTAAGTTATTTGAGGAGATTCTGAGAGATAAGATATACACACATTTGGAAAGACAGTGTTTGATGAGGAATAGTCAGCATTGCTGTATGCATGGGAGATCATGCCTCCCACATTTGTTACAGTTCTTTGATGAAGTGACCAGGAAGGTTGATGAGGGCAGAGCAATTGATGTAGTCTATATAGATTTTATTAAGGCCTTTGTTCAGATTCCACATAGTAGGTTAGATTGCATGCTCTGGAAGGTTAGATTGCATGGAATCCAGGGCGAGCTGGCAAATTGTATACAGAATTGGCTTGATGGGAGGAGGTAGACAGTAATAGTGGAAGGATGCTTGTCAGACTGAAGGCCTGTGACTGGTGGAGTACCTCAGGGGTCAGTGCTAGGCCCATTGCTGTTTGTTATCGATATCAATGATTTGGATGGGGATGTACAAGGCATGATTAGTAAGCTTGCCAATGACACTAATATAGGCGGTATCATGGACAGTGAGTAAGGGTATCAGAAAATGCAGCAGGACCTCGATCAGTTGTGGAAGTGGGCCAGGAAATGGCAAATGGAGTTTAATATGGGTAAGTGTGAGGTATTGCATTTTGGAAAGTCAAATCAAGATAGGAGCTTCATGGTGAATGATCGGGCCTTAAGGAGTGGAGTGGAATAGGGGGACCTTGCAGTTCACATGCACAGTTCTCTGGAAGTGTTGTCCCAAGTAGACAAGGCAGTGAAGAAGGCTTTTGGCGCACTGGTCTTCATCAGTCAGGGTATTGAGTATAGAAGTTGGGAAGTTCTGTTGCAGCTGTATAGGACATTGGTGAGGCCACACTTGGAGTATTGTATTTAGTTTTGGACACCTTGTTATAGGAAGGATGTTATTAAAGTGGACAGAGTGGAGAAGAAATCTCAAGATTGAATGAAGAAATTTTCCCACATCTCAGTCCTAAGTGATTGGCTACTCCACGCTATAGTGGAAACAGCCTGGAGGAAGAACACCTCATCTTCTGCCTCGGAACACTTCAACCCCAGGGCATCAATGTGGACTTCAACAGTTTCCTCATTTCCCCTTCCCCCACCTCACCCCAGTTCCAAACTTCCAGCTCAGCACTGTCCCCATGACTTGTCCTACCTGCCTATCTTCTTTTCCACCTATCCACTCCACCCTCTCCTCCCTGACCTATCACCTTCATCTCCTCCCCCACTCACTCATTGTACTCTATGCTACTTTCTCCCCACCCCCACCCTCCTCTAGCTTATCTCTCCACGCTTCAGGCTCTCTGCCTTTATTCCTGATGAAGGGCTTTTGCCCGAAACGTCGATTTTGCTGAAGCTCCTCGGATGCTGCCTGAACTGCTGTGCTCTTCCAGCACCATTGATCCAGAATCTTAGAAGGATATGGGCCAAGTGCAGGGATAGCGTGGACATTTTGGTCGGCATGGACCAGTTTGAGTCAAAGGGCCTATCTCTGTGCTGTAGGACTCTATGACTTTATGATTCATTGAAGACTAATCTCCAGGACACTCCTTCAAGCAGCCCAGGAGAAAGGTCACAGTTACATTATAACAAAATAACCCTCTATATATTTTTGTTTGTTTATAACAAAAATATTGGAATTTGTTTGAGGAAATATTGTTGAGAACCAATCATCTGATTGGTCGGATTAGGATAATTGGAGCAGGCAATGCAATTAAAATTCACTGCCCCGCTTAAAGTCTTATGTCACAAACTCATGGGAAACAGAGCCTTTTAAGGCCATATGTCGAATCAGAGACCCAAAGTGAGATTCTGAACACCAATTGCTGGTGACATTTGGGGGTCACGAGCTTCAAGACACCAGTGACCATCACAGATATGTCTTGCCCTATTCCCCAACACTCACAGATCTTCTCCTGAACCCAACCACCCACCCTCATAATTCCCATCAATGGGAGCACCTGCTGGAAGGAAAAGGGCTGACAGACAAAAACGTGGAAGCCAAATTTCCTGCCTTTTGCGTGATGTATGCCATTTCTTTATGATTCAATCACTAGGTGAAATGTCACCCCTCGAATGCAAAGATAACAGATTTATCTTTCACATATCTGGGTGACTCAGTGGTTAGCACTCCTGCCTCACAGCACCAGAGACCCGGGTTTGATTCCAGCCTCGGGTGACTGTCTGGGTGGAGTTTGCACATTCTCCCTGTGTCTGTGTGGGTTTCCTCTGGGTGCTCTGTTTCCTCCCACAATCCAAAGATGTGAAGATTAGCGGATTGGCTGTGGGAAATTGCCCATAGTGTTCGCAGATGCACAGGCTTAGGTGGATTAGACATGGGAAATGTGGGGATGGAATATTCTTCAGAGGGTTAGAGTGGACTCAATAGGCTGAATGGCCTACTCCCACACTGTAGGGTTTCTATGATATCCAAAATGCCAGCAACTGAGAAAGTTACTTGCCCCATTCACACAGGGCACAGAACCCCTGTAGAGGGCATCATGTATAAGGCCCTAAATTATTGCACAAGAACCCATGACCAGCCTAGTAGCAGCATCCAGCCTTCCTTTGTCATTGACTAATATGTATGATCCACACCTCTTCCTAACATATCCATGATTAGGTTCAATTTCACAGCTTATAATGAACAAACACACACATGAGCAGGTCTATCAAATCATAACAAGAGCGAAACTGAAGCAATTAAATGATTTAGGATTACATTTTATAGATGTAATTCAACTTGGTTTGTATTACTTGTGTTTTGATATGTCCCAACACACACACACACACACATCAATTCAATATATTAAAAGCCAGCATGAAATATTACTCTGGCTGCATTTTACCTGGGATTTTGCTTTCGTGATGTAGGACTAAGTCAAGCTGTCAGAGCCCGGCAGCAAAATGATGCAAAGTCTCCAAATATGTGCCCAATTTTGTTTTTATTTTACCTTGATCCCTTAGGGCAATAGAGATTATTTCATCCCAGTTTCAGTTAACGATTATTGTGCAATGAGTTCAAATGAAAATGTGTTGTCATTCATTCTGCAATCCCTCCCTTTTCCCCTCTCTAACTCTCACTCTGCCTTTTATATGTTGTCCAAAACCTTTCTTTTTGGCTTTAATTTTGTTGATCTGTTTTCATATTTCTTTGTGTAGCTTTGTTTCAATGTTTGGTAGTGTTCCCATGAAGCATTCTGGGACATTCAAGGTCCTATATACCACCTGTCATCTGTGACTCAGTCTATAACCCACTCTCACCTGAAGGTTGTGAGTTCAGATCCCATTCCTGGACTTCAGCGCATTAATGAGGGAGTGCTGCACTGCCCGAGGTGACACCTTGTAGAATAGAAGCAAACTTGAGGACCCCATCTCCCCCCCAGTGTTGAGATATACAATGGAAAAGCACTGTTGCATAGAGAAGCAGAGGAGTTACACCTGGTCTTCTGGCCAATATTTATTCCTCAAGTGAAACATATTAGCAGATTACTGTCTGTGAGACCCTGCTGTGTAAAAACTTGGCTGCTGTATTTCCTACCTTACAACATTTTTAAAGAACACTTCATTTGATCTTACAGCAGTTTGGGGTAAACAGGGATTGTGGAAGGTGCTGTACAAGCAGCCATTTTCTCTCATGAATAGAAGTTGCTCTTGTAGTAACATCAGGTGATTGCTCGGTTATGGCAATGGCACATGATTATCCCACTGACCATGCTCAATAAGAACGTCTCCGAGTCTCATGGTGTCAAATAATAAATTGAAACGTAAAGAACAAATTTCAATACTATTGTAAATTGTGGAAGACATGGTTGCAGTGCGGATTCCCAGCCTATCGAAAGAAAGATAGGCCCCGCTCATAAAATATAAACCACATCATCTTGCAGTCACTGAGGCCTAGATAACAAGGCCCTTCAGAATGTCCAGCAGCATCTGGGGAGAGAAATCAGAATTAACGTTTCTGGTCAAGTGACGTGCTGAGTTTTTTCCAGTAATGTCCATTTTTGTCTCTTATTTTACAGCATACGCAGTTCTTTCAGTTTTTCTTCAGACTACCAAGCTTACACTGGTCAAAAACAAACACCCAACTATTATGGAGTTTTTCCAGCAGTTTCTGTTTTCATTGATACTCAAATCTGTTTGAGCGTCACTTCTTTGGCCATCAAGTCCTGTACTGGGACTTGAACCCAGAGCTTCTAGCCTAGAGACAGGACAATGCCAATCTTGCTATAAGCCTCCAAGGTAGCTTGGCTCTGCATACTGTTCTGTGCAAACAAATAGAGGGGAGTAAGATAACATCCCCTCAAACTGATCAACCCTTCAGTATGAACAGTTTTGATCAGATTAGGCTGATCTGTATCATTGTCCTTTCTCATTCAATCTTCAATAAACCCCACTTAATCCAGTCATTAACACTATCAGAGGCTATGTGTGATGAGTGACAAATTCTTCATTTCAAAAGTGGGCGCTCACTTTAATATGCTGCTGTTGCTTACTCTGCAAAATGGTCTCTGGTCAGTCTTGCAATTAGTGGGCGGGTGTGTGCCTGACAAAGGGTTCGTTGCAGAGTATTCTTGGTTCAAATACTATTCCAGGGGTTAATGGCCAAAGAAGGCTCAGTCAAATAGGTTTGAGTACAAAATAAAATGGACAATACTGGAGGAATTGAGGGAAACAGGGTTAAAGGTTTGAGTCCCAAAATGTACAGGGGAGCAAGTAATCAGTGAGTTCAAGTTACGCGATGTGTGATTTGGAATAACTAACCCTTTATGTTGAAATCATGTCAGTATTGAGGTCAATTGCTGATGTTTCACAGCCATTTCCAGCTTCTCAGATCACGAAGCTGCCCCGTACCTAGCTGGATCCCTTCAGAAGGTCCTGGGCAATATCCAGGTCTGGGCTAATAAGTGACAAGTAGCCTTGCTGCCACATAGATACTAGGCGGTGACTATAATCAGAAAGAGAAAGTTCACCGCCACCCCTTGTCATTCACAACATCACCAAATTCTCCATCATCAATAACCTGAGATCACTACTGACCAGAGACTCAACAAACCTGCCACATAAATGGTGTGACTGTAAGAGGAGGTCAGGCGCTGGGATTTCTGGGACAAAGTAAATTAGATTAGATTCCCTGCAATATGGAAGCAGTTCCTTCGGCCCAACAAGTCCACACTGACCCTCCAAAAAGTAACCACCCAGATCCATTCCCCTACCCAATGCACTTAACACTATGGGCAGTTTACCATGGCCAATTCACCTGACCCTCACATCTTTGGATTGTGGGAGGAAACCGGAGCACCCAGTGGAAACCCATGCAGACACAGGGAGAATGTGCAACATTCCATGGAAACAGTTACCCGAGACTGGAATCAACCCCAGGTCCCTGGCACTGTGAGGCAGCAGTGCTAACCACTCAGTCAGCGTGCCGCCGGTAGCTGGCACCCTGTCTCCTCAAACACTAACCACCATCTACAAGGCACAAGTCAGGAGTGCGATGGAATGCTCCCCACTTCCCTGGATGAGTGCAGCTCCAACGACACTCAAGAAGCTCAATACAAGCTGCTCAAAGGAAATGTCTTATAAAAAGACCATGGTTAATAGCAGTGCAGATTGTCTCCTGTGTTACACGCAGCAATGGTCTGGTGATTAAACTTTAATTTCTGAGGACTCCAGGGCAATTCTGTAACAGAGAACCCAAACATTGCATTGACATCTAATGAAAGTTTCTGCTGATTTGATGCTTCATGTTCCAACCCGTGGGCATTAATTAATATGACGAAATATCACGTGCAAAGAAGATCCTCTGGCACTTCTTATACTCAATCTGGTTCTTTCTAATTTAAAAATAACACATTCCAAATTTTAAGATACTTCACCTACATTGTGAATTTGAGAGCAATAAGTTTGTTCATGCCATGATGGTGAAATCAGTCTATAAATTATTCACTCTTAGCTCGCTCACCACTGAGTCAGAAAATTGTGAGTTCGAGTTCTGCTTCAGAAATGTGAGCAGGTAGCCAAGGCTGCTACTTCAGCACAGCATCAACAGGATCTGGTGCTGTCCCTTTCAGAATGGACATTAAACTGAGAACTTTGCTTCCATTCAGGTGAATTTAGAAGATCACATTGCATGTATTTAAAAGACATAAGGCTCTCATCTGCGGTGTCCTGACTATTAAATATGACCCAAACAACACCACTGAAATAATTTATACAATCATTAGCGCATTGCTATTGTTTCTTGCAAATTCGTGGCTATGGTCCCCTACATGATCACAGCGGCTGCATTTCAAAAGTGCGTTATTGACTGCAGAGTACTTTAGAACATCCTACAATCATGACAAGTGCTAAATAAATGCAAGATCTTCTATTCCATCAGTCAGGCAAGACTGATTCATCATGATTCAGCAGTCTATCTTAAACAGGGAGAGCAAGTCAGAGGCTAGAGACCTTGCATAATGTAAATCACCTCCTGACTCCTTAAACCATGTTCATTATCTACAAGGTAGACAAGCAGGAGGCTGGAAGAACACAACAAGCCAGGCAACATCAGGAGGTTGGAAGTCAACGTTTCAGGTATAGTTATACCCGAAATGTTGACTTCTCCACCTCCCGAAGCTGCCTGGCTTGCCTGTGTTCTTCCAGCCTCCTGCTTGTCTACCTTGGATTCCAGCATCTGCTGTGTTTTTTTTTGTCTCCATTATCTACAAAGCACCAGTCAGGAGTGTGATGGAATACTCCACACTTGCCTGGATGGTGCAGCTCCAACAACACTCAAGAAGCTTAACATCATCCAGGACAAAGCAGCCCGCTTGATTGGCACTACATCCACAAGCATCCATTCCCTCCACCACCAACGTTCAATAATGGCAGTGTGTGCAATCTACAAGATGCGCTGCAGAAATTCACCACAACTCCTTAGACATCATCTTCCAAACCCACGACCATTTCCATCTAGAAGGACAAGGGCAGCAGATGGACATGGGAACACTGCCAATTGCAAACTCCCGTCCAAGCCACTCATCATCCTGACTTGAAATCATATTGCTGTTCCTTCACTGTCGCAGGGTCATAATTCTAAAACTCCCTCCTACTGGCACATATCTGCTGCACGTGGATTGTAATGGTTCAAGAGGTCATCTCAACATCACTTTCTGAAGGGCAATTGGGAACGGGCAATAAATGCTAGCTAGCCAGCGTAGGTTGTGAATAAAAAAAAATTGCTTTGTTGCAATAGGAGGAAACTGGACACATTGACTGCTCTTTTGCTATGATCTTGCACTAATCATGGAAATGAAATCACCTCCAATAATTCTTAATGCCCTGTGTTAATTAAAACATCTTAACACTAAACTGCACACATGATAATAGTGTGCAGAAACAACTGGGTTACAGTTTCACTGAAAACAAAAATCCAATTCCAAAATCTGATTTATTCAACATACTGGTTAAAAGCTATAATTAAAATCAACCTCAGTGTAATATTTACAGTGCCTTTTGGCAGAACCTTATCATTTCCATTTAATTTTGATGCTTCACATTTTCAGAGACACAAAAAGTTAAACTTACTGGACAGATTTGTTTCAGTAAAATGTCACAAGATGGTTCACAGGAGTATGATCAGGCAGTTGTTAACACTGACACTAAGAGAAAGGTTTACCAGAATGTGAAATGAAAATTGAAATAACTGGACGCTGGAAATCAGAAACAAAAACAGAAATTGCTATCAAAGCTCAGCAGGTCTGGCAGCATCTTTGGAGAGAACTCAGAATTGCTCTAAGGAAGGGTCACTGGACCCAAAATGTTAACTCTGATTTCTCTCTACAGACGTTGCCAGACCTGCTGAGCTCTTCCAGCAGCTAGTCCAGAACTAGAGGGCATGGGTTTAGGGTGAGAGGGGAAAGATTTACAAGGGACTTGAATGGCAACGTTTTCACACAACGCAGGCAAGAAAAAGAACAAAGAAACAAAGGAGACACCTCGGAGCAGATTTATTGCTGCTGAGAACAAAAACAGAGATGGACAGCAGAATGCAGTCTTTCAGCTGCTGATTCTATCTCTAACCGTCTGCTGCTAATCAGAAAGTTCGCACTGGGGTCAGTCTTCCCACTAAACCTTCAGTCACATATATCAGTCTGTGTAACACCACCTGACTCGGCCCCAGGGAAGGGACACAAGACACACATCCTGCAGCTCCCCCAGCCCTCAGCCCATGACCCACGCCTCCTATAACTCTAGTGACCAAGGCCTGATGTACCCTCATGTACCAGACCCTGCTCTGTCCCACCTTGTCTCCTTGGCCATGAACAACGTCCCCAAACCTTTGTTACCTCCAGACCTAACTGCTCTAACATCCTGGTGACTGAACTCTCAGATTCACTCCTCTATCAATGTAAGGTTACCAAAAACTCTGCTGCTCGAGTCCTTTCTTGCGTTAAGCTCCACTCATTCATTCGCCCAGCTTCCCCAAAAGGCCAATTTAATTTCCTTCACTGAGTTGTCTGAGTCCCGTCTGGAATTCCATCTCTAAACCTCTCTGCCCTCCCCACCACTTGTTTACATCCACTCTTTGAATAAGCTGTTGGCCATCTGCTCTGTTTGTTGTTGAACCTCACTCTGTAACGCTCCTGTGAAGCATGCTTTGTTGCACAAGAGATGCTTCCTAAATGCAGGTTGCAGTTACTTTGAAACATTTCTACTCCTTATTTTGGGTAAAACAAGCTACCTTTTTGGTCTGTATTCCTCTTCAAATCCCATGGAGCACTGACAGCGAGGGGGCATTCTTAAGGGACTGAGTAGATACTGTTCTGCAGCTCAGTCCTGGATAGTATTCTGGGAAGAAAGCCATTCTCAATTGTTATTGGGGCCTACAGTAAAAAGAGAAGCTCAGTTTAAACTGATTCCTACTTCTAATGAGGAATAGCAATAGACATCTGCTAAAGCAACATTCTCTCACCTTGTTGTTTTTTATTTGGGTTGATCCAGAAGTTATTGTCCATCTGTAATTACCATTGAGAAGGTAGCACTGAGATGTCTAAATTCCGTGGGGTCAAGTTACATCCACAGGTAAGGAGGTCCAGGATTTTTACTATTCATTCACAATGTCTTTGGCTAGATTAGTATTTATTACCCATCCCAAAATGCCCAGAGGGCAGTTCAGAGTTAACCACATAGCTGTCGGTCTGGAGTCACATGACCGGGTCAGGATGGCAGTTTCCTTCCCTACAGGATGTTAGTGAACCAGATGGGATTTTCCCCAGCATGGTCATCATTAGCTTCTTTATTCCCGATTCCTTTGTGTGCATTTGCATTCAAATGCCACCATCTG
Source organism: Chiloscyllium plagiosum (assembly GCF_037043375.1). Taxonomy (NCBI): domain Eukaryota; kingdom Metazoa; phylum Chordata; class Chondrichthyes; order Orectolobiformes; family Hemiscylliidae; genus Chiloscyllium; species Chiloscyllium plagiosum. The sequence goes on from NW_028270158.1 coordinate 48,954,152, forward strand.
CCCACAGTTGGATCAATGCCAAGAACATTAACATGGTGGTGGAGGTCTCTGGATTTACTGAACCGCTCAGAATACTGCCTCCCCTAACGGTGTTCACTCTGTGACTCGGAACTTCAATCCAGTGAGTAGAGCATGAATTTGGCTGAATCAGAAGGGAAGTAATAACACATGTTCCATCTATTGTTCTCCAGATTGTACAGCATCACATTATGTAGGAATGCCATAGCAAGGAGTAACCGACAACAAAACAAGATGGTGCAATATTCTTAAGCAAATCGGTTCTGTTGGCAGGATGACAAAGTCCACCTTGTCAAATATGATGAGAGAGAGCAGCTTTGTTCTGGGACAGCCCCAGTTTCTCATCAGATGTCTCGGTTTCCTGACCCTTTGTAAAATGTTCCGGCTTTCTGAAACTGATACAGAAGGTGCTGGATGAGTTCAAACTGAACTTAGTTTTGCCCATTCCCTAAATCTGCCACTTTGCCAAGCACTTGGCACAAATTGTGTTCCCTTTGCCCCAAAGGTGCGGCAGTACATTTCCAGGCACCCTGTGGAAAGACTTCCAGAAAGCAGGAGGATCTGGTTGAGTTGTTAACACCCACAGAGGACAGTTTCCTTGGGAGTTGTATTGCACTGATGTATGGCCACTTCACAGCAGTGATAAAAACAGTGCCAGGGAAAAACAGGGAATGCTGGAGAAACTTGGCAGGTCTGGCAGCATCGGTGGAGACTGAAATAGTGTTGACGTTTTGAGCAGTTCTGAAGATGAGTCATGCTGAAGCGGAAACATTAACTCTGGTTTTCTGTCTCCACAGAGGCTGCCAGGCCTGCCAAGTTTCTCCAGCATTCCATGTTTTTGTTTCAGAACTCCACATTCCTCAATGGTTTGTTTCTATTGCTTCATGTCTTATGAAGAAAGGTTGAGGGAGCTAAGGCTTTTCTCATTGCAGTGAAGAAGGGTGAGAGGCGACTTGGTAGAGGTGTACAGGGATGATGAGAGATATAGATAGAGTGGATAGTCAGAGATTTCTTTTCCCCAGGGCAGAAATGGCTATCACAAGGGGACATAATTTTAAAGTGATTGGAGGAAGGTTTAGGGAAGATGTCAGAGGTCTGTTCTTTACACAGAGAGTGGTGGGTGTGCGGAATGTACTGCCAGCAGTGGTAGTAGAGTCAGATACATTAGGGACATTTAAGCGACTCTTGGATAGGCACATGGAAAATAGTACAATGAAGGGTATGTAGGTTCGTTTGATCTTAGAGTAGGATAAAAAGTCAGCACAACATCAAGGGCCGAAGGGCTTGTACTGTGCTGTGTTCTATGTTCTATTTGTCTGCTCTTGAGAGACAGTGAGAAGGAGAAGCTGTTTGCGTTGTGAGGGAACATAACCCTCTGGATGGCCAAGCCTTCACTTTTGAAAATGTTTCTTTTGCATTGCAGAATGACCTTTAACCCTGGCAGCCTAGAATCAAATGAAGACTGGTGGGGCTGAGCATTACCCTGGGACTCTTGAGGGGCAGTGATGGTGTCCCTACCTCTGAGCCAGGAGGTTTTAAGTTCAAATCCCACCTATTCCTGAGGGCAATTCTGAACAGGTTAAAGAGAAAATGTCTTAAAACTCTCCCTTTCCCACTGGGTCGATCATTGTAGTTATTTGTCTCCTCCATGTTGGATCAACTTCCACATTGACGTTTTAAACCCATTAAGAAAATATATTTGGTCCTAGTCTGGTCGTGGTGCCTGCCGTTTCGGTGCTGGGGGTAGAGCACCTGCTTGGGGAGCCTCTTGTTGGTCACGGAAACAATGTGCCCAGCCCGTTGCAACTGATCAAGGGGGAGTGGGGTCAATGTTCCGATGCTGGGGATGTTGGCCTGGTCAAGGATGCTGGTGTTGGTGCTTTTTTCTTCCCAGTGGATTCACAGGATCTTGCGCAGGTAGTGTTGGTGGGACTTCTCCAGTGCCTTGAGGTGTCTGCTGTCTCAGAGCTGTACAGGAGGGCGGGAACCATCATAACCCTCTAAATCAGGAGGTTGGTGTCGGATCTGATGTTTTTGTCCTTGGATACTGAACAGAGGAAGCACTTCTGGGACACCCTCAAGGCCTCACTGGCGAAGTGCAGCATTTCCATAGACACTTGGGAATCATTGGGCCAAGACTGTCCAAAGTGGAAGAGGAGCATCCGGGAAGGTATCAAGTACCTCGAGACTTGCTGTTGGGAAAAATTGGAAGCCGGGCAAAAGCAGTGAAAGGAGCATGCTACCACAGCCCCCTTTCCCATGACCACCTTCTGTCCCAAGTGTAACACACCCTGCGGCAGCCACATTGTTAGTACGGCCACCTACAGACTCACCCTGAGAAGGGAATAGAGTAATCTTTGTCTGCAAGAGACAGCTAATGGTTGGAAGGCACAATAAATATCATCTCACCTAACTCACTCACCTGAAAAGAAAAGCAAGAATTTTATACAGCTCTTAAGAAAATTTAAAGGACTCAGCACAGTCAAGTTTCTTAATCATTTTATGATGGTGCAATTAACTGTGACTAAAAGCAAATAGTTAATTTTCAAATTGAAATCAGTTGAGTTTTGCCATCAATTTAGAAGATAATTCGTGAATATACAAGTTGATCATTGTCAGAAATGTTGCGCTGATAATGCCAAATTATTTGATCTCTGTACCAACCTAACCACAGTCTGTAGAAGAGTCGTATTGATCCCAAAATGTTAACTTTCTTTCTCCACAGATTCTGTCAGATCTGTTGGGTTTATTCAGCACTTTCAGTTTTTTTGCGTATGTTTCAGATTTCCAGCATCCACGATAGTTTGTTTTTAAAGTTGAACTAATCTGGTAAGGTTTCTCACACTAACAGAGAACGCTTCAAATAGGGTCTCAAGGGCCAATTCAGTGAAACAAAATTGCTAGAGAAACTCAACAGGTCGTGCAGCATCTGTGGAGAGAAAAATCAGAGTTAACATTTCAAATCTGAAATAACTCAATTCCTGCTTCACTTCTTTTCAGGAAGGTCCATTACATTAAATGCCAACGATGCATTCAGCTGGACAGGTGTTTCTGGCACAGATGAAACTATTTGGCCCTTCTAAATTATTCTAGCCCCATGGGGACAAATGAAGCCAGTCCCATTGCCCTGCTGAATCCCTGTAGCCCTGTTGGCTTATCTCCTTCAAGCTCATCCCTTTTCTTTCAGGAATAAACAATGTGTTTTGAGGGCCAGTAGATCTCATTGACTATGAGATCCTTGATTGAGTGTTAACTTGGGTCAATCAGGGAACCTTGGCTGACAGATATAAACAGGAGTGCCAGAGAGTCTTCTCAGTCTTGGGACTGGCTCTGAGCTGGCTGGTCAGAGCCCATGTACTGGGCACTTGTAAATAAAGGGTGACTCAGTGACGGGATATTGGCCTCCATACAGTTGTTTCACAACAAAAGGATTTCTGTTCTCTGATGTACTCATGGTTTTATGGTTTATAAAATCTCTTTGAACCATAAGTGAATACTTTGACACATCATTGCCTAATTTTGTTCTAAGTCGTTTATCTTATGAGAAAGGCCATCTTTTATAGACTAGGCTTAATAAAATTGTAAACTCATAAAGTCATAAAGATGTACAGCATGGAAACAGACCCTACAGTCCAACTCGTCCATGCTGACCAGATATCCTAAATTAATGTAGTCCATATGCCAGCACTTGGTCCATATCCCTCTAAACCTTTTTATTCATATACCCATCCAGATGCCTTTTAAATGTTGTAGTTGTACCAGCCTCCACCACTTCTTCTGGTAGCTCATTCCTTACACGTTCACCCTCTGTGTGAAAATGTCATGCCTTAGGTCCCTTTTAAATCTTTCCCCTCTCACCCCAAACCTATGCCTAGTTCTGGACTCCCCCACCCCAGAGAAAAGATCTTGTCTACTTACAATATCGATGTCCCTCACGATTTTATAAACCTCTATAAGGTCATCCCTTCAGCCTCCGACACTCCAGGAAAAACAGTCCCAACCTGTTCAGCCTCTCCCTATAGTTCAAATCCTTCAACACTGGCAACGTTTTCTGTAAATTTTTTCTGAACCCTTTCAAGTTTCACAACATTATTTCTATAGCAGGGATACCAGAATTGCACGCAATATTCCAAACCAGGGGCCTAGCCAATGTCCTGTACAGCTGGAACATGACCTCCCAATTCCTATAATCCATGCACTGACCAATAAAGGAAACTTGCTTACAAAAGAATAATTTAGGATTTTTCTGCCCGGAGAGCAGAATAGAGATCTCTGTTTTGCGTGGGACTGATCCTTTTCCTTTATACCATGTAAATCATTTTTTAAAATGTTTTATCAGAATAGCAAAAAAAAGAGAATAACAGAAGTTGATTTCCTGCTTTTCACATCTTCTCCAGGCATGATTTTGTGTGATTTCTCTACAAGAGAAACACAATAGAATTAACTTTTAAAAAGTGTGATGCTGGAAAAGCACAGCCGGTCAGGCAGCATCCGAGGAGCAGGAGAGTCAACGTTTTGAGCATAAGCTTGTCATTAGGATGAAGAACTCATTCCTGATGAAGAGTTCATCCTCGAAACGTCAACTGTCCTGCTCCTCGGATGTTGCCTGACTGGCTGTGCTTTTCCAGTGTCACATCTTTCGACTCTGACTCTCCAGCACCCACAGTCCTCACTTTCTCGGAGAATAAACTTTCCCCAGATTAATAACATCAAAAGATAATTGCAGTTGATTACCTCTGAGGTCTTTAGAAATAAGACTGTGGGATTCTCTATACTGACGTTGATAGTCTCAGGGGATCAAACAGGAATTCTCCAGATTTTATTTCCCATTGTTGGACGTGGAATTTCCTTTGTTTATATTGGTTCTCCCAGGAGATTACAGGAGGGAAAGAAAGGCTTATGTTTAAATGCCAATGTCATGATCACAGGACATTCCAAAGCACCCCACAGCCAATCATAGAATGGTTACACAATAGAAAGAGGCTATTTGGCCCATACTCATAGAGATGTATTGCACGGAAACAGACCCTTCGGTCCAACTCGTCCATGCCGACCAGATATCCCAACCCAATCTAGTCCCACCTGCCAGCACCCGGCCCATATCCCTCCAAGCCCTTCCTATTCATATACCCAACCAGATGCCTTTTAAGTGTTGCAATTGTACCAGTCTCCACCACTTCCTCTGGCAGCTCATTCCATGTATTTGCCTGTTGTCATTGTGCATGTCAAATAAAGAATCTCACACCTCACTATGTTGACATCCATTCATCATTTACTCACTCAGTTAATAGCTTCCTGAACCTTGATGCAGTTATTCATATTATCCACAATATTTCCAATTTCATTACAGAATCAAAGGATCCTTACAGTGTGGAAACAGACTGTCAGCCCAACAAGCCCTCACTGAGCGACTCACCGAGTTCCATTCCCCCCACCCTATATTTACTCCTGGCTAATGCATTTAACCTGCACATCCCTGAACAACATTGGCAATTCCCCAAGTCCAATTCACCTAACCTGCAAATCGTTGGACTATGGAAGGAACCCGGAGCATCTGGAGGAAACCCACGCAGACGCAGGGAGAACGTGCAAATGCCACACAGTCAGTTGCCTAAGGCTGGGATCGAACCTGGATCTCTGGCGCTGTGAAGTAGCAGTGCTAACCACTGAGCCACCGTGCTGCCCCTCTAACTTCAATGTCCACATCAGCTTTGTAAAAAAATTACTGCGCTGAGATGACAGGTAAATTGTGGAGTTTAGCATTTTTTAAAAAAACTTTTAACTGCTGTAAATAACTTTGGGGGAAAGCCCAATTTGATTTCCAGTGTTCTCACTCAGTGACAATGACCCTAATTCTAATCCTAATTCAGTGACAAACACACAGTACAGACCAATCAGAGTACCTCACTGTTGAGCAGAAATACATGTATTCATAAGTTTCGCACAGACTAGAAATTACAGAAGAAAATTTTGATGAGAATTTCCAAAGCTATTCAGAGGTACGGGTGAATAGAAGTGGGGAGTATCACCTTACTGTGCAAGAAGAGACTAAATCCATCTGATTTACGCTCGCAGGAAAATTCCTCATCCCTTTGATGGCAAAAGGCAAATCTCAGTTAAACAGTGTGATTGAAAGCATGGTCATAATGCCGGAAATGGAACTGATACAATGGTACTCTGGACAAGTAACTTCTCCCAGAACAAAAGGAGACCGAAGATTGTGTGTCGCTCTCGTTATAAAATAATCTTTTGCCTGAATACCAACCATGATGCTTTGGCCACGGGTAGATTGTTGCCACTAATCATCCTTCACTCATTCGTCTAAGGAGCCATTCAGTGGTCTGTGAGGGGGGATGGACCATGAAAATGTTATAGGAGAATATGTCCATATCTTTGATAACAAATTGTAGTTTACTAAGTCTCAATAATTATACGATCATTTGTAGGCACATTAACGTTCACTAAATGAAGACTCTGCAATAGGAGACTGCACCAGATTCCAACTGATCCTCCAATCAGAGACTGTGCGATTGGGCAGACACAGTATTAACTTTTTTAGGACCATTGCTTTAGACACCAGATCTCACTCAGTTAACCTAAGGAGCTGAGGAGTGAAATCCATCCTATTTGTTCAGTTCACATAGTTTGGCAAAATAGAAACAAGGAGGTTTTATTTACAAAACTGGATGCCAGTTGTGGGTTCTGACCAGTGTGATAATTATCATAATCCCAGAGGACCATGAGGCTACTCTTTCATTAGAGTCACAGAGCCATACAACACAGAAACAGACCCTTCGTTCCAACCAGTCCATGCTGACCATAACCCCATCTACCTGCGCTTGGACCATATCCCTTCAAACATTTCTTATCTATCTACTTACCTAACTATTTTTTAAACATTGTAACTGTACCCACATCCACCACTTCCTGTGCAAACCACCCTCTGTGTAAAAAAGTTGCCCCTCATGTCTTTTTTAAATCTTTCTCCTCTCACCTTAAATATGTGCCCCCTTGTCTTAAAATCACCCACATTAGGGAAAGGATACCTGCCTTTCACTTAATCTATACCTCTCATGATTTTATAAACCTCTATAAGGTCACCTTTCAACCTCCAGTGAAATAAGTCCCAGCCTATCCCTATAACTCAAGCCTTCCATTTCTGGTAAATCTCTCCTGAACCCTCTCTAGTTTAATAATACCATTCCTGTAACAGGGAAAGCAGAACCATTAGAGAGAGAGAGAGAGATGGCTGGAGTTGGTCTAACCTGAGGGTCACCACACCTCAGGAGAAGGTTGAGAGGTGGGACCTTCATGGCAAACTCAGCCAATGTAGGAACTGAACTTGCACTCTTGGCATCATTCTGCATCTTAAGTTAGCCATTCAGTCAACTGAGCTAACTGATCCCCATTCTGACAAGTACCCTTTAACCAAGAGTCAATATTGCTGACTAAATTTGATGCACCATTCATGCAGTATTGTTATTACTGCTTACTATTTGAGTTGCATCAGAGATTTTCCAACTGTCAATGTCTGGAATCCTGGAAAGGAAACAGGGAACATGGATGATATCCTAGTGCATGGAAATGGAAAAAGGACCATGACTAATACGACAAGGGCATGTCAAAAGTGCTTCAGAATGCATGCCTTACAATAAATGAGCAAAACCGATTTTCTAGAGAATGGTAACACATAAGCCAACAACAAGGAACCAACAACAGAACAGACAACAGGACGGTGAACCTATCAACAAAGACAGCATACTCAAACTACTGGACCTGTGCCTCACAACACACTTCACATTCAGTAACCAAATATATGAACAAATCAACGGCACACCCATGGGCTCACCCATCTCTGGACTCATAGCAGAAGATAATGCAAAGATTAGAACAAACAGTCTTACCGCAAATTCAGCCCAAATTCTGGATCAGATATGTGGATGACACCTTTGTAATCATTAAAAACACAGAAATAGAGAACACACACCGGATCATCAACGCCACACTCACAGGAATCCAATTCACGAGAGAGGAAGAAAAGGACAACCAACTCCCATTCCTAGACGTGATGGTACAGAGAACACCTAACGGAGAATTCACCACAAAGGTATACAGGAAAGCCACACACACAGACCAAGTCCTAAACTACGAAAGCAACCACCCCAACACACACAAAAGAAGTTGCATCAAGACACTATTCAAAAGAGCCACAACACACTGCAGTACACCAGAACTGCAAAAAGAGGAAGAAGAACACCTATACAAGGTATTCGCCAAAAACAGATACCTGCACAATTTCATCAACAGATGCCTGAGGGAAAGACAACAGAACGAGGACATGCCACAACCCAAAAGACTAGCCACGTTACCATACATCAAGAGCATTTCCAAACTGACAGCCAGACTACTGCGACCACTAGGACTCATAACAGCACACAAACCAACAGCCACCCTCAGACAACAACTCACCAGAACGAAGGACTCGATACCCAGCATGAGCAAAACCGATGTAGTGTACAAAATCCCATGCAAGGACTGCACAAAATACTACATAGGACAAACAGGAAGACAGCTAACAATCCGCATCCATGAACACCAACTAGCCATGAAAAGACACGACCAGCTATCCTTAGTAGCCACACACACAGATGACAAGCAACATGAATTCAACTGGGACAACACTACTATTATAGGACAAGCCAAACAGAGAACAGCCAGGGAATTCCTAGAGGCATGGCACTCATCCACAGATTCAATCAATAAGCACATTGACCTGGACCCAATATACCGACCACTGCAATGGACAGCTGAAACTGACAACCGGAAGCAGCAGATTCAAACCACAACAAATGCCGGAGGAAAGATCACAGAAGCGCTTCACAGGAGGCTCCCAAGCACTGAGGATGTCACCTAGACAGGGGACGAAATGTCTGCAACACAAATTCCCAGCTCGGCGAACAGAACCACAACAACAAGGAACCAAGGAAGACTAGATGCATCAATTAATTTTTGGCAATGAAGTACATAAATAATGTACAGTGATTCTTAGTCACATTGAGTCAAGTAGAGATGTTTGTCCCCGATCTTGGTCAATCCTTAAGACAGCTTTTAATAAAAAAAAAGTCCTCTATGGTATTGCAGCATAAGCAGATAACAGCTTTGAAAGGATCAAAGAGAAGCTACTTTCTAATGATGTTTTAGCACATTAGAATCCAGAATTATTCACTACAGCAGCCACAGATTTATTAAATACAAGATTAGTGACAATCCTTTATTTTTCAAATGAACACTAAACACAAAAATGGATCGATTTCACAACAGGAGCTTTGACAGAGACCGAGCAGAAATACACAACCAAGGAGTTGTGTGAGGATTTGAAAGATTAACAGAGTATCCCATGGGACTGAAATTCCAGTCAAGATAGACCACAAACCTCCACTAATGTTACTGAGATTGAAATAAACCTCCGAAAAGCCTCCATGCAGATGAATATTCAAGCCGAGGCTGGTGAGATACAAGTGGGGTAGAATCCATGTTTCAATCAAAGGGCATGTCACAGCTGCTAAACTGGCAAGGGCAGCAGTGAATTGAGCAGAAAGAAAGGGTCTTATTCTTGTGAATTGAATGGAGTCTTATTTCACAATGATAACCAGCACTTTACTCACAGAATGGTTCCACCAAAATCATTCTGAATAAAGTCTCCTGTGGAACCTCTATGAGGGACAACTTATTATGAAGTGCAGAGCAAGAATGCAATATTTAGTGAGAGTAGGATTTGGCAGTCCTTTCTAAAGGCACGTAGGATGGCATCTTTTCATGCCAATAGTATGCTATATGAGGCCAATGCCTACAGAGATTTCCAGAAAGACCACAAAGTATAGGAGCAGAAGCAATTAGTTCAGCCCATAGAGTCTGCTCCAGCAGATCTGATAATTCTCAACTCCACTTCCCTGCCTTTTCCCCATAATCCTTGATTCCCTTACTGATTAAAAATCTGTCTCTCTCAGCCTTAAATATACCTGGCGTTCCAGCATCAATGACCATCTGAGGTAAAGCTTCACAGGTTCATTACCTTCTGATGGAAAGAATTGCTCCTCATCTCTGACATAACCTGAGCAACCACTTCCTCTGAGATGTTGCTCTCTGGTCCTCAACTCTCCCACAAGGCGAAATCACACTAACCGTGTCAAACTCCTTAAGACAAAAGAATTAATATGTGAAGAGAGAGGTCTTCGACCCTATCCTGGAGAGTAGTATTTGAGTTTCTATGCCATACAGATATAAATGAGGGAATGTTACACTACATAAGGGGTTGAGGAGCATTTCTTAAGTAATAAGGAGCAAGCAGTCTTAATGACCATATATGGGTAGTTACCATAGTCCAGATGTCTCTACTTCCTCAGGAAGCTAAGGAAATTCAGTGTGTCCATAGAGACTCTCACCAATTTTTATAAATGCACCACAGAAAAGATTCTATCTGGGCGCTTCATGACTTGGCGTGGCAACTGCTCTGTCCAGCACAGAAGAAACAACAGAGTTGTGAACACAGCCCAGTACATCATACAAACCGATCTTCCATCTTTGGCCCAACCTACCCTTCTCACTGCTTCAGGAAGGCAGCCAACATCATCAAAGACCCTTCCAACCCCAGTTATAATCTCTTCCAAACTCTTGCATCGGGCAGAAAATACAAAAGTTTAAAGATGTGTACCAATGGTATCAAGAACAGTTTCTACCCACTATTATTAGACTTCTGAGAGGACCTCTCAAATTTTAAATTTAATATTTATTTCACTCTTTGTGCACCTTCCCTGCAGCTGTAACATTGTATTCCTCACTCTGTTCTATTACCCTAATGCACTTTGTATGGTATGATCTGCCTGTACTGCACACAAAACAAAATGTTTCACTGTACCTAGATATGTAACAATAATAAATCAAATTCAATCGAAATCAATATGTAGGATGCAATATTGGCTTCAAGCACAGGATAAAATGCCAACCATTTTTAATTATATTTTCCATTTCTAAATATTTTTAATTCAATCCTTTCAACAAAGATCTGACTAATTTGTCTACCTTTGACACAAATTCATTGGTGTACCGTTCTCTGCATTTCATCTCCCTTTTCAAAGACAGTGTTAGAGGAAGTGACACCAAGAAAAAAGTATCTCAAAGGGACTAAAGTCACTCTGGATCAGTCCCACTCACTCCCCTCCCCCTTAATGTTCACTTGTCAAGTACAGTCAGGAACTATTGTATGTCGATGCAGGCTAAACACTGGGAAACATTTCTGTCAGCTGTTCTCTTGCCAGGGCAAGAAATATCCGCCCCGTACCGGATGATGTTCCTTAGATATACTCCACTGTACAAAACATAAGCTGCTTCTCTCTGGTATCACATAAAGTTGGTATTGTATAACAGGAATAACAATTTTACCACAGATCTCATTCAACTTATATTCATTATTCTTGCGCAGTCCACTGAAACCATTTACAGTTTAATGTCAAATTAAGAAATACTGATCGTCTTAGTTATCTCTGGCAGTTCAGTACTATATCAGAATATGCTTCAAGTGCATATAAAGTTGTAAGCCTTAAAGGAAATGTGAGATGTGGGAGATGTGAAATGTTCTTGTCATCCCCAAGCAAACTCGTTGAACAGGTATGCACATACAGATGGCTGATTTATTATTTAACATTCCACAATATGAATTGTATTTTTCTCATGACATTTAGCACCCTCTTTGAAATTAGGGACAAGTGGAATAGGCAACGGTGCTCAATTGCTCTCCAGACAGACAGCGTCGATTGATCCCACAAATAAAATATTTAGATTTACTGCCCGTTTTTGTAAGGAGGTTACTTGCTTTCCTATTATTATTGTCATGACGTTCTAGCTTTCAATGTGCACAAATCCTCACTCATAAGGGGAGCTGAAATGTTTATCACCATGACGCTACTGTTTGAATGAGGTGGAGGAGCCAGTGTTGGACTGGGATGGATAAAGCTAAAAATCACACAACACCAGGTTATAATCCAACAGGTTTGATTGGAAGCACTAGCTTTCAGAGCGTCGCTCCTTCATTGGAAAGCTAGTGCTTCCAAATAAGCCTGTTGGACTATAACCTGGTGTTGTGTTATTTTTAACTTTGTATGAATGAGGTGCATTCCACATTGTTCTGAATCAATGCAGGTACTGACTTTTCCTCCTTATTGGGAATCACTTTTTGATATTGCCATCATTATTTGGCCACAGTAAGAGTATTTTGCTTAATCGTCTAACATATTGTAACACAATGGAAGAATGTAGTTCTGAAGGAGGCATTTCGAGCCATTCAATCTTCCAGGTTAGCCCCACTCTCCCACTTTCCTTTATATCCCACAATGTTTATTGCTCTCCTGCAAGTATTTATCCATTCCCATCTGAAAACTTCTATTGTGTCCTTATCGAGCAACCCAAATAGGCAGTGCCCTGAAAATCCTAACCACTGGCTCAATTTTATGGCCTCAAATTGTGTTAACTCATCCCTTGCACTTACATGGATTATTGCATGATGACTTTGAGTTCCTAAGCTGGCATCATGCCATCAGTCTTCAAAAATGTGGTTGGTATGGTTCCAAAATCAGAGGCCTGCCCGCCCACCTGCAAATAATAAATTCGAACATTTGTTAAAAAAGGCACGCTTGACCTTTTGCAAGTTCATAGGAAAATTGTTGGCAGTAAAGAATGCCATGTGTAAGGAAGTAGCACAAGGGTGGATGATGCAGGCTGCTGAGGGCGGCTGTGTCCGGAAGTTTGTGGACTTCATTTGCTCCGCGATTTTATTAATAGGTCGACAAGCGAATTAGGGAGAGTGGGAGGGGGGATGGGGAGGGTGGAGGGGAGGCCTGTAAATTGCTGGCTGGGACTGTCTCTGTCTGTTCTGAGAGGCTTGTTTGCTCTTTTGTTCACTTTTGCTGTTGCAGAAGGCAAGGGAATGTTAGGAACCATTTGAAGGTTTCCTTGTAGGTCATGGTCCCCCATGAACAATGAGGAGACTCCTAAAGATGACCAATATCTGTAAAAATGGTACGGCAATTATCATGGGGTGGGGGGTTTAATCTACTGTAGATTGGTCGAACCAGCTCGGTCAGGGTAGCCTTGAGGAGGAGTTCATTGAGTGTATCCATGATAGTTTTCTTGAACCCGTATGTAATGGAACTGATGAGGGAGCAAGCTATCCTAGATCTGGTCCTGTGTAGTGAGGCAAGAATAAATAATGACCTCATAGTTAGGGATCCTCTTGATAAGAGCGATCTCAGTTGAATGGTTGAATTTAGAATACAGATGGAGAGTGTGGAGATAAAATCCAATACCAGGGTCTTGTGTTTAAACAAGGGACACTACAATAGGATGAGGGGGGACTTGGTTAAAATAGACTGGATACAAAGACTTTATGGTGGGACAGTTGACAAGCAGTGGAGGACTTTCAAAGCAGTTTTACAAAGTGCTCAGCAAAAGTATATTCCAGTGAAAAGAAAGAACAGTAAGAAAAGCCATGGCTGACTAAGGAAATAAGGGAGGCTTTCAAATTGAAAGAGGAGGCATACAAAATGGCCAAGAAAAGCAGGAAACTAGAAGATTGGGAAAACTTTAAAGGTCAACAGAAAGCCACAAAAAGAGCTTTAAAACAAAGTAACATAGAACATAAGAAAATAAAAACTAGCACAGAATATAAAGACAGAGAGCAAAAGTTTCTATAAATATATAAAACAAGAAAGAGTTGCTCAAGTAAACGCTGGTCCTTCAGAGGATGAGGAGGGGCATTTAGTTATGGGATATGAGGAAATGACCAAGGCATCGAACAGGTATTTTGTATGAGTCTTCACAGTGGAAGACAACAATAGAATGAAAAATTGACAAAGAGACATAGGTAGGTGAGGACCTGGAAACAATCATTATTATGGAAGAAGCAGTATTGGGCAAGCTAATGGAGCTAAGGAGAGACAAGTCTCCTGGCCCTGATGGAATATATCCCAGGATCCTAAAAGAGATGGCGGGAGAAATAGCAAGTGCGCTGGTGGTAATTTTCCAAACTTTGCTGGACTCTGGGGCAGTCCCAGCAGACTGGAAAACACCAGATGTGACACCACTGTTTTAAAAAGGAGGTAGACAAAAGATGGGGAATTATAGACCAGTTAACTTAACCTCTGTTATGGGGAAGATGCTTGAGTCTGTTATCAAGTGAGAAATAGCAAGACATCTAGATAGAAATTGTCCCGTTGGGAAGACACAGCAGACACATTGGGTTCATGAAGGGCAGGTCATGCTTAACAAATCTTTTGGAATTCTGTGTAGGCCTTACGAGCAAGGTGGACAACGGGGACCCAATGGATGTGGTGCACCTAGATTTCCAAAAGGCCTTCGACAAGGTGCTGCACAAGAGACTGCTGCATAAGACAGGGATGCATGGCATGATGGGTAAAATATTAGCATAAATGGAGGATTGGTTGACAAACAGGAAGCAAACAGTGGGGATAAATGAGTGGTATTCTGGCTGGCAATCAGTAATTAGGGTGTGCCTCAGGGATCCATGTTGGGACCATAATTATTTACAATTTATTTGAATGATTTGGAGTTGGGGACCATGTGTAGTGTGTCAAAGTCTGCAGATGACACTAAGATGAATGACAGAGCAAAGTGTGCAACATTGCATAGATACATTGAGTGAGTGGAAAAAGGTCTGGCAGATGAAATATGATGTTAATAAATGTGAAGTCATCCACCTTGGCAGGAGTAACTGTAAAAAGAATTATTACTTGAATGGTAAAAAGTTGCATCATGCTGCTATGCAGAGGGACCTGGATGTCTTTGTGCATGAATTGCAGAGGGTTGGTCTGCAGGTACAATAGGTAATTAGGAAGGCAAATGGAATCTTGTCCTTCATTGCTAAAGGGATTGAGTTTAAAAGCAGAGAGGTTTTGTTGCAGCTGGAGTACTGCATGCAGCTTTGGTCTCCTTACTTGAGGAAGGATGTACTGGCACTAGACGGGAGGCAGAGGAGGTTTATTAGGTTAATTCTGGAGTTGAGGGGGTTGGCTTATGAGGAGACATTGAGCATACTGGGAGTATATGCATTGGAATTCAGAAGAATGAGGACGGATCTGATAGAAACATATGAAATTATGAAGGGAATAGATAAGACGGAGGTAGAGAGGATGTTTCCACTGGCGGGTGAAACTAGGTCAAGAGGGCATAGAATCAAAATTAGGGGAAGCAGATTTAGGACTGAACTGAGGAGGAACTTCATCATCCAGAGGGTTGTTGATGTATGGAATTCCCTGCCCAGTGAAACAGCTGACGCTACTTCAGTAAAAATCTTTAAAGCTAAGGTAATTTTTTTTTAAACAATAAATGTCAGAGGGTTCAGAAAAGATTTAAAAGGTTGTTGCCAGGGTTGGAGGGTTTGAGCTATAGGGAGAGGCTGAATAGGCTGGAGCTGTTTTCTTTGGAGGGTCAGAGGCTGAGGGGTGACCTTATAGAGGTTTATAAAATCATGAGGGGCATGGATTGGATAAATAGACAAAGTCTTTTCCCTGGGGTCGGGGGTGTCCAGAACTAGAGGGCATAGGTTTAGGATGAGAGGGGAAAGATATAAAAAAGACCTAAGCAGAGGGTGGTACGTGTATAGAATGAGCTGCCAGAGGAAGTGGTGGAGGCTGGTACAATTACAACATTTAAAAGGAATCTGGATGGGTATATGAATAGGAAGGGTTTGGAGGGATATGGGCTGGGTGCTGGCAGGTGGGACTAGATTGGGTTGGGATATCTGGTCGCATGGACGAGTTGGACCGAAGGATCTGTTTCCATGCTGTACATCTCTATGGCTCTATAATAAAGGAATTAAGGGATACGGTGAGAGCGCGGGTAAGTGGAGCTGAGCCTATGAAAAGGTCAGCCGGATGGCCTACTCCTGCTCCTAGATCTCCTGTAAGACATTGGGCTGCACTGGGCAGCGAGGAAAGATTAGCACTCTCTCACGCAGGAGTCTATAATGGGATGATGCCAAGAACAGGTCATCTGTTTTGCTTGGTACTTGACCTTCAATTTGCAATGAAGTATCAGCTGTGCCAGCAACGTGCTCTCTCAGGTGTATGTTTCTGGCTGGCTGAACTTCTAACTTCATTCCTTTATTTTTTTTTCCAGTTAAATTAGGAAAGACTTTAAAATTGACTATCACCTTATTTCTCTACTTATTCTACTCAGGGTAGCGCCAGTGGCTCAGTGGTTAGCACTGCTGCCTCAGAGCAGCTGGGTTTGATTCCAGCCTCCGGTAACTGTGTGTGTGGAGTTTGCACATTCTCCCTGTGCCTGCATGGGTTTCCTCCGGGTGCTCCGGTTTCCTCCCACAGTCCAGAGATGTACAG
This sequence comes from Chiloscyllium plagiosum, assembly GCF_037043375.1. Taxonomy (NCBI): domain Eukaryota; kingdom Metazoa; phylum Chordata; class Chondrichthyes; order Orectolobiformes; family Hemiscylliidae; genus Chiloscyllium; species Chiloscyllium plagiosum. Next base: position 48,970,579 of record NW_028270158.1, read on the forward strand.
GTTAGGTGAATTGGCCATGCTAAATTATCCACAGTGTTAGGTGATTTAGTTGGGCTAAATATCGGATAATAGGGGAGCAGAATGGGTCTGGGTGGGTTACTCTTCGGAAGGTTGGTGTAGACTTGTTGGGCTGAAGGGCCTGTTTATACAATGTAGGGATTCTATGCAACGCTTAACCTTTTAACTCTGTTTCTCTTACTACTTTGTACCTTAGTTTTTTGTACCTGGGTACCTTTGTATCTAAGATGGCATCTTGTGTGGGAACATTCGACACTTTTCATAAAACTCCTGTACTTATTTACATGTGACAATGAAATCTAAATGTGAATCTAATTCATGTGCATGGTGAAGGGAAACCATCTGGCTGTGCATGACTTGGTATGCAACTAAGCTTAAAAATAGCACTGGCACCAGAAACCCCACACCTCTTCCCCCATCCCCACCCACCCTACCCCCATCCCCACCCTCCACTCCCTGCCGCCAGGAGGATGAGCTGGGCACTGTGGAAATTTGGTGCGTAGGCAATTGAAGTGGATTTCCAGAATGGTGTGAGAAAACTCACCAGGGGTAATGGAGGGGGAGCCCCTCCCTCAAACCAGAATTAGCAATTAGCCGATTTCTGATAACATTCAGCCTGATTGAACTAATTCTCAGGTTTCTGTATATCTGACGCAGGCCCCTAATGTTCAGGATGACTTGTATTTGAAGGGATTGTCCTGCGGTTTTGACTCTTGCGGTGCCTGTTGCCCTTTGTCTGTAGAATATATTACGTGCAACTGCACCTCTCGGTTGAATAATTTGAGCAGTGTTACAGTTTTGAATTGTTGAGGAAAAAAAGAGGATCTCTTTAAATCCACAAAATTTGATCTACGTTTTAGCAGCTTTAAACCACCCTTCCCCACTCTTATGGTCAACAGGAACCGCTCCTATAATCTACCTCACTCTGTCATTCACAAGATCCCCACCCACTCTTATGGTCAACAGGAACTACTCCCACAGTCCACCTCATTATGCCATTCACAGGATCCCCATCCACTCTTACGGTCACCAGGAACTACTCCCACAATCCACCTCACTCTGCCATTCACAGGATCCCTACCCACTCTTATGGTCATCAGGAACTACTCCCACAACCCACCTCACTCTGCCATTCACCAGGATCCCCACTCACTCTTATGGTCAATGGCAACATCTCCACCCCTGCCCCAGAGTTTTGCGATTGATAAGACCCTTATGTTTTATTTTATTGGACAAGAAAACCGAAAGAACTGTGGATGCCGTAAACCTGAAGCAGAACTAGTTATTGCTGGAAAACCTCAGCAGATTTGTGGAGAGAAAACAGAGTGAATGTGTTGGGTCCAGTGACTCCTGTTAGTTCTGTCCCTGGCCTGCTTTTGCCTCCCAGTGACTTGCGTTATTCTTGGACATGAGTGATGAAATAAATCTGACTGCTAACTTTGTGTTGTCTTGTTCCAAATGGGTAGATGTCACAATAGAGTCAGAGTCTTACAACACAAAAGCACACGGTACAACTAGTCCATGCCAACTGTAATCTTAAACTAAATTAGTCCCACCTGCCTGCTCCTGGCCCATATCCCTCCAAACCTTTTCTATTCATGTACTTAACCAAACTTTTTTTGAATGTAATTGTGCCCACATCTACCACTTCCTCAGGAAGTTCATTCCACACTAGAAGCACTCTCTGTATTAAAAAAAATTGCCTCTCATGCCTTTTTTTAAATCTCTCTCCTTTCACCTTAAAAATGTGTTCCCTAGTCTTCAAATTCCCCCATCTGAATGAAAAGATAACATCCATTAACCATATCTATACTCCTCATGATTTTGTAAACTTCTGTAAGGTTGCTTCTAAATTCCTATTCTCTAGTGAAAAAGGTCCCAGCCTACCCAGCCTTTCTTTATAACTCAAACCTTCCATACCCAGCAACATCCAATTAAATCTCTTCTGATCCCTATCAGCTTAATAATATCCTTTCTATAACCGGGCGACCAGAACTGGACGCAGTATTCCTAAACAGGCTTTGCCAATGTCCTGTACAACCTCAACATAACGTCCCAACTCCTGTACTCAAAGGACTGAACCATGAAGGCAAGTGCACCCATTGCTTTTTTAATCACCCATCTATATGAGACGTAAACTTCAAAGAATTGTGTACCTGCACCCCTAGGTCGCTCTGTTCTATAAGACTGTCCGAGGAGAGCAAAAGTGAGGACTGCAGATGCTGGAGAGCCAGAGTCAAAGGGTGTGGTGCTGGAAACGCACAGCAGGTCAGGCAACATCTGAGGAGCAGGAGAATCGACATTTCAGTCATACTTCTTATAAATTGCATACAATCCCAGTTTGTTCTTTCAAAATGCAATATCCCACTTTAATTAAAATTGGATGTTCATACACTGTCAGCATAGATGATGCTGACTGAATTAGTGTGCCGTTTGTCACTCACATTCCTGAACCATGAGCTCTAGATTGGCAGTATCACAACACTTCTCCACCTCAGGATACATTCTCAGACCACAGCCAGCTCAGATGCACTGCAGAAAAAAAACACTTAACTCAAGCTAATACCATTTAATCTCCCACTTGCTCGGTCTATTTACTGATATAGGATACATCAATAAAAGTGTTGTGAGATAGATTTCTTTTTAATGGATAGATTAGTGATAGAGGAAGATCTGAGTATATCAATGAGATTCCAGTTGTAACCTTGCTTGCTTTTCAGTAGAGCTGTGTGCAGAGTTTTGGGATTAGGAGCTCCGGTGCTGTAGCTTACTGGCATCTTGAAATGTGTACGCATCTGTGTGCATATGTGTCTGTATGTGTATGTGTGTCTGTGTGTCTTTATGTGTGTGTCTGTGTGTGTATGTCTGTATGTGCGTGTATGTTTGTGTCAGTGTCTGTGCATATTTGTGTGTCTGTTTGTGTGTGTGTGTCTATATGCGCCTGTGTGTGTCTGTACATGTCTGTGTGTCTATATGCGCCTGTGTGTGTCTGTACATGTGTGTGTGCATGTGTGTGTCTGTTTGTGCATGTGTGTCTGTGCCTGTGCCTGTATGTGCGTGGGTGTCTGTGTGTGTGTGTCTGTATGATACTGCCAATCTAGAGCTCATGGTTCAGGAATGTGAGTGACAAACGGCACACTAATGTGTGATTGTGTGTCTGTATGTGCATTTATACGTGTGTCAGTGTCTGTATGTATGAGAGAGAATTCCATACCAGAGGTATGCTCTGCTTGTTCAAAAAAGAGCATATCCAATCAGATTGTGCCCAGCCCCACTCTCTCCTCCCATGACTTTGAATCTCGTGTAGATTAAAAATCACAAACGTCTTAGGCCCAAGATGCATCAAAGTGCCTTAATTAACTCTGAGTTGGTAACAATTCCTACTGGGACGGTATTGCAACATTCATAATTGAGGCACGTAGTTTGCATTTATTATTCTACCTTAATGAAAAGATGCAAATAAGATGATGATACATGATCAAATATGTGAGCATTATCATGGTGATGAGGCAGATGAGGCACAGGTGCCAGAGGAACAGGTCTGAGGATGGGTCACCTGACCTTGAAATGTTAAGTCTGTTTTCTCTCCACAGACGCTGCTGAGTTTTCATAATAATTTCTGTTTGTTTGTAAATGCAACGCTTATGTGAGGACAAGGGTGGGCACAGTGGGTAGCACTGCTGCCTCACAGCGCCAGCGACCTGGGTTCAATTCCAGCCTCGGGTGACTGTCTGTGTGGAGTTTGCACATTCTCTCCGTGTCTGTGTGGTTTTCCTCCAGGTGCTCCTGTTCCCTCCCACAGTCTGAAGATGTGGTCTCCTTCCTAATGGAAAGATGTTGTGAAACTTGAAAGGGTTCAGAAAAGATTTACAAGGATGTTGCCAGAGTTGGAGGATTTGAGCTACAGAGAGAGGCTGAACAGGCTGTTTCCATGCTGTACATCTCTATGACTCCATGGCTCCATGACTATATGAAGGTTAGATGGATTGGCGTTGGGAAATTGCCAATTGTGGCCAAGGCTGTGCAGGCTAGATGGATTAACCAAGGGAAATGCAGTGTTGGGTGGGTGCGGGGGTTGAGGGGATGCTCTTCAGATGGTCAGTGTGGATTCAAATGAGCCAAATGACCTGCTTCCAGACCATAGTGATTCCATGAACAATAATAGAGCACAAGCAAAATTCCCAAAAGCTATGTATCTTGGTTTTGTAGACTCCACCAAGGCATTTGACAGTGTGGAGTGCAATTGAACATTTGAAATGCTAGCTCTCTTGAATATAGGAGAGAGTGATTATAATCTACTTCCAAACTCAGATTGGCACCACACAACAGGAGTCTGAATACACAATCCCAGAATGCAGCGAGTGAAAAGCCATAACAAAGAGGATTGTGGTAAACCTGTATTCTATCTCCAAACCTTTTCAGTCCTTACAGTGCAGGAATTATAAGACAGCAATCAGAGTTACTTGGAATTTGCATAGAATATAAAGCATCTGAGATGTGTGGATGACAGTAATTATAGTGGATACAGAAGACAATCAAAAAATCCTAGATTGAAGCAAGCAGCAACAGATATACACGGCCTTTCATCTGCTAACTAATCATCATGGTCATGCTAATGTAAAGAATAAGAGCTAGACACAAAGTTACAATGGAATCAAAATAAATAAAACAAGTTGAATGACTGGCCAGGATTTCAGGAGGAGTGACAATCATTATCAAACTTATCCCTGCCCAGATGCTGTTCCACATTCTTTGCTGGTTCATCCGGGTCCAGCTTTTCCAAAACACATTCTGTGCTGCTTTACAGAGAAGTGGAGTGAGAGTCAAGGCAGGACAAATCCTCTGTTGTGGCACTAGCTGCTGCACATTGAATAGAACGACCCATTGTGCAAGTTAGTGGGGAGTTAGGGTGAGTCGGTGATTGAGGGAATGGGTTGGATGGAAAGGTAGAGGGGTGCAGCATAATTGAGAAGTTAACCTTTTCTATGGCATTACCATAAAAACTAGTTAGGTAGGATGCTGATCTATAGCTGTTGCTGCTTGTTACAATACTGTTTAGGAGTTTTTTGATTGGTATTCATGGAGTCAGTGTGAATCATTAGGCATTGGATTAGATTCTCCTCAGACTAACATCTCCTGGGTGACTATTCGGGTCATTTCTTGTGCAGCTCTCAGGCTCTAACTGAATTGCAGCTTCTTGCGGAGGGCTATGGACAGTCAGGGGAATTGGGGATCGCAAGTCCAAGGCAATTAGCACAGAGGCCAAGGTATCAGAACTTTCATGGTATCCCAACATGCCTCTCTGTGCTTGCTCATCCGCAGTCTCCAATAATCCAGACACCAGCACGTTTGGATCGTCCTCTTGTCTGAACACCCAAATAGCATCTGTTCGCAAAAATGATCAAGATATCATAAAATCCCTACAGTGTAGACTCAGGCCATTCAGCCCATTGAGTCCACACCAACCTTCCGAAGAGCATCCCAACCAAACCCACCCTCTCTACCCTTTCTTTGTAACCTTGCATTTCCCATGGCCAATCCACCTAACTTTCACATCTTTGGACTATAGGAGAAAATTGGAGCACACGGAGGAAACCCACACAGGCACGGGGAAAGTTCCACCAGCTAAAGGTTGCTGGTTAATCGTAGACTGGCAGCTGTCAGAACTCTTCAGCATCATGGATGTCACTGATGGCACTGTCCTGCAAAGACCGCAGTGCATCCTGGGCCAACAGGCAAGTAATGGCAGGGAGGGATTTGTATGAATAGCAAATTGGCAGGAAGAGCAATGGGCTCACTCTTTGTGGGCACCTTTATTCCAATGCCTGCTCTCTTGATCATGAGCAACTCACGCAATGGAAACTCAAAAGCAACGCATCAAAGTTTTCCATCTGAACTCTCAGTGTACACTGGCATCAATTCCAGCAACCCCAATAAGGTGAGAGTGATAGCCCTTGACATGAAGCCCACATTTGACAGAGTGTGACATCAAGAAGCCCAAGCAAAACTGGAATCAATGGGTATCGGAGAGGCCAACTGTCTACAGGTTGAAGTCATACCTGGCCCATAGGAAGATGGTAGTGGTCATTGGAAGTCAGTCACATCAGCTCCCGGACATCTCTGATGAGAAGACCTTTTGGTCCATCATGCCTGTAATCAGGTCTATGACCAGTCCGACCCTATTACCTAGTGCCAATCTCCTGCCTTTTCCCATATTCCTGCACAATATTACTCCCCATAAAATTATTAAAGCTCCTCTTGAGCACCTCAATTGAACCTGCCTCCAGCGCATTTCCAGGCACTGCATTCCACGCCCTGACTACTCGCTGGGTGAAAGTCTTTCTCTTAGGATCACCCGTTAACCTTTACTATGGACTGAGAAAGTTGAGGTAACATGATTGCCGATGTTATAAACAAGAGGATGTGTTGCACAATGAAAACAGAAAACGAAGTAAAGAAACTCTCAGTCGGTGAGGTGTAGGGAGAGAAACAGTTAGAATTTTGTCTCAGACACCTTCAATGCTCCTTCCCTCTCCAGACCACATGGCTTAAGCTGTTAAGGTGTGCTTTTTCTCTGGCATTTCCATTTTTTCTTCAGATTTTCAGCATCTGCAGTATGTGGGCTTTTGATGATGAGTTGGACTGCCACAGGTCTGCTCAGTAATGTGTAATGTGTCTTTGAGCCAAATCAACAATAAATTGGGGCACTTAGGTATAAACTTACACCAAGATGGTAAATGTAAGATTCCACAGCATTTGGCATGGGGAAGCTGCACCAAAACAAATCATTCCCAAGAAAACTGGCGGAAAAAATAAATGGCAGGCGATAAAGAATATTTTTATTATGTTATCTCTGGACAATTCCTCCCCCCTACAGCCATGCAACCATCCAGGAGACAAAAACAAAGATAAAATTCCAAAGCCATTATATGAGTGAATATCTGGAAAATTTCTTTCCAACTCCATCCACGACTTAATTCCAATTCACCCAAAGATCCTCTGATAGCACCTTCCAAACCATCGAGCTCTTCCATCTGGAAGGAAAAGGGAAGAACATACTTGGGAATACCACCAGCTCCAAGTTCCCCTCCAAGCCACTTACTGTCCTGGCTTGGAAATATATCGCCGTTCCCTCACTGTTGCTAGGTCAAAATCCTGGAATTCACTCCCTAAGAGCATTGTGGGTCAACCCACAGCAGGTGGACTGCAGCGGTTCAAGAAGAAAGTTCCCCACTGCCTTCTCAAAGGGCAACTAGGGGCGGGGCGATAAATACTGGACCAGCCGGCGATGCCCATGTCCCAAAAAATGAATAAATTTACAAAAAGAATAATCAATAATTAAGATTCTTTCTGTGACAGCTTTTGAATTTATTTTTCTTTTATTCCTCCAGGATTTTCCACATTGTGTAGCCTGCTGGAATTCTGATTATTCATACTCCATGTGATTTTAAATAAAGGTTTTTGGAAAATATCCTTCATTTTGCAATTACATTGGCCTAGGTGACATCAATGGCCTGCACATCATCCAACATCTGGTGTGTAAGCAAGCTGGTACAAGCTCGAATTCATCGAAACAATAATCATGTTTCATATTTGGAAGCTGCAATTATTTTCAGATTTTTGTCTCTGAATTATAAACAAGGTGCTATGTTTCCAGTGCATTTGCAGCAGTGCTTTTTTATTTATTCATAGGATGGTGACTTTGTTATCTAGGCCGGTATTTATTGCCCACCATACCTCAGATATAAGAGTTAGTTAAGACTAGTTGACTATTTGAGAGTCATAGTCACAGAATCATAGAGATGTACAGCATTGAATCAGACCCTTTGGTCCAACTCCTCCATGCCAACCAGATATTCCAACCTAATCTAGTCCCATTTGTCAGCACTTGGCCCATATCCCTCTCAACCCTTCCTATTCATATACCTATCCAGATGCCTTTAAAATGTTGTTATTGTACTAGCCTCCACCACTTCCTCTGGCAGCTCATTCCATACATGCACCACCCTCTGCGTGAAAATGTTGCCCCTTAGGTCCATTTTAAATTTTTCCCCTCTCACCCTGAACCAATGTCCTCTAGTTCTGGTCTCCCACAAGACCAGGGAACAGACTTTGACTAATTATCCTCTCCATGGACCTCATGAGTTTATAGACCTCTATAAGATCACCTTTCAGCCTCAAACACGCCAGGGAAAACAGCCCCATCCTATTCAGCATCTCCCTATAGCTCAAATCTTCCAATCCTGGCAAAATCAGCACTCCAAGGTCTCTTTGTTCAGCAACACTCCCCAGGACCTTATCATTAAGTGTATAAGTCCTGCGCTGATTTGCCTTTCCAAAATGCAGCACCTCACATTTATCTAAATTAATCTGCATCTGCCACTCCTCAGCCCATTGGCCCATCTGATCAAGATCCCATTGTAATCTGAGGTAACCTTCTTCGCTGTCCACTGCACCTCCAATTGTGGGGTCATTTGCAAACATACTAACTGTACATCCTCTGTTCACATCCGAATCATTTATATAAATGATGGGCCCAGCACTGATCCTTGTGACACACCACTGGTCACAGGCCTTCAGTCTGAAAGGCAACCCTCCACCACCACCCTCTGTCTTCAGCCTTCGAGCCAGTTCTGTATCCAAATGGCTAGTTCTCCTTGTATTCCATAAGATCTAACCTTCCACATGAGGAATCTTGTCAACTGCCTTATGAAATCAATATAGATCACGTCCACTGCTCTGCCCTCATCAATCCTTTTTGTTGCTTCTTCAAAAAACTCAAACAAGTTAGTGAGACATGATTTCCCACGCACAAAGCCATGTTGACTATCCCTAATCAGTCCTTGCCTTTCCAAATACATGTAAATCCTGTCCCTCAGGATTCCCTCCAACAAGTTGCCTACCACCGACATCAAGCTCGCTGGTCTATAGTTCCCTGGCTTGTCCTTACCACCCTTCTTAAACAGTGGCACCATGTTAGCCAACCTCCAGTCTTCCGGCACCTTATCTGTGATTATCGATGATACAAATATCTCAGCAAGAGGCCCAGCAATCACTTCCCTAACTTCCCACAGAGTTCTAGGCTACACCTGATCAGATTCTGGGGATTTATCGACTTTTATGGGTTTTAAGACATCCAGCATATCCTCCTCTGTAATATGTACATTTTTTAAGATGTCTTCACATTCTATATCTTCCATGTCCTTTGCCACGGTAAACATTGATGCAAAATACTCATTTAGTATCTCCCCTATCTCCCACAGTTTAACACATAGGCTGCTTTCCAGATCTTTGAGGCTCCTATTCTGTCCATAGTTACTCTTATGTCCTTAATACATTTATAGAATCTCTTTGGATTCTCTCCTTAACCCTATTTGCCAAAGCCAACTCAAGTCCCCTTTTTGCCCTCATGATTTCTCTCTTAGGTATACTCCTCCTGCCTTTATACTCTTCTAAGGATTCACTTGATCTCTCCTGTCTATATCCGACATAGGCTTCCTTCTTTTTAACTAAACCCTCAATTTCTCTAGTCATTCAGCATTTCCTAAACCTACCAGCCTTGCCTTTCACCCTAACATACTGTCTCTGGACTCTTGTTATCTCATTTCTGAAGGCTTCCTATTTTCTAGCCGTCCCTTTACCTGCAAACATCTGCCCCCAATCAACTTTTGAAAGTTCTTGCCCAATACCATTAAAATTGGCCTTTCTCCAATTTAAGAACCTCAACTTTTAGATCCTGTCTATCCTTTTCCATCACTATTTTAAAACTGATAGAATTATGGTCGCTGGCCCCAAAGTGCTGCCCCACTGACACCTCAGTCACCTACCCTGCCTTATTTCCCAAGAATAGGTCAGGTTTTGCACCTTCTCTAGTAGGTACATCCATATACTGAATCAGAAAACTTTCCTGTACCTACTTAACAAATTTCTCTCCATCTAAACCCTTAACACCATGGGAATCCCAGTCTATGTTTGGAAAGTTAAAATCCCTTATCACAACCACTCTATTATTCTTCCAGATAACTGAGACCTCCTTACAAATTTGTTTCTCAATTTCCCACTGACCATTGTGGCGGACTATAATACAATCCCAATAAAGTGATCATCCCTTTCTCAATTCTCAGTTCCACCCAAATAACTTTCCTGGATGTATTCCCAGGAATATCTTCCCAAAATACAGCAGAAATACTATTTCTTATCAAAGCACCACTCTCCCTCCTCACTTGCCCCTCTTTCTATCATTCCTGTAGCATTTGTAACCTGGAACATAAGCTGCTAGTCCTTTCCATTCCTGAGCTATGTCTATGTAATTGCTATGATATCCCAGTCCCGTGTTCTTAACCATGCCCTAAGTTCATCTGCCTTTCCTGTTAGGCCTCTTGCATTGAAATAAATGCAGGTTAATTTATCAGCCCTGCCTTGTTCTCTGCTTTGTTCCTGCCTGCCCTGACTGTTTGATTTGCTCCCTTTCTCAGTTGTACCAGTCTCAGATTGATCTCTTTCCTCACTAACCTTACTAGTTTAAATACTCAACCACATTGCTGTGGGTCTGGAGTCACATGTAGGCCAGACCAGGTAAGAATAGCTGTTTCTTTCACTTTTGGACATTAGTTTCCTTCTCTAAAGGACATTAGAGAACCAGACAGGTTTTTACCCTGACAATTGGCAATGGATTAATTAGATTCTTAAACCAGATTTGATTTTACTGAATCCAAATACTCCATTTGCCTTGGTGGGATTTGAACCCAGGGTCCCTGGTTCTCTGGATTAACAGTGTAGTGATAATATCACCAGGCCATTGCCTTCCCTATATGAGTTAAAGTATTATGAGACAAGGGGCCATTACCTGAGGGAGGTGATAGCCCAGTGGCATTATGACTTGATCCAGCGACCTGAATAATGTTCTTGGGCCCTGGGCTTGAATCCCTGACTACCCCCCTCAAAAAAGAGTACCACATGTTGGTTCTTGTCATGGGCTGTGCTCCAAGGCAATTGTTTCCCACATTTTGAGGAATGACTGAATAATATGCGAGAGTGTGGTTGCTGGAAAAGCATAGCAAGTCTGGCAGCATCCAAGGAGCAGGAGCATCGACGTTTCGGATAAAAGCTCTTCATCAGGAACTGCTCCTCAGATGCTGCCTGACCTGCTGTGCTTTTCCAGCACCACAATCTCAACTCTAATCTCCAGCATCTGTAGTCCTCACTTTCACCTCGAATAATATGCTAGCTGGTGTCAGTATATTAAAATCCCTACAGTGTGAAAACAAACCCTTTGGCTCAACAAGTCCACACTGACCATCCAGAGGACAGTATCCCACCCAAACCCATTCCCTTACGTTCATCTCTAGTTAACACATTTCTGAACATAATGGGCAATTTAGCATGGCCAATTCACCTAACCTGCACATCTTGGGACCATGGGAGGAAACCGGAGCACCTGGAGGAAACTCACGCAGATACACAGAGAATGTACAAACTCCACACAGACAGTCACCCAAGGTTGTAATTGAGCCTAGGTCCCTAGGTCCCTAGTAGTGTTAGCCACTGAGCCACCACACCACCCTATTACTGTCACTCTAAGTACTCAAACATGATCTTTCCATTGATTAGCCTTTAAGTCTCTCCAGTGCAAAAGGTTAATGTGTTATTGAGATGTATATGATGATTAACTCATTTGGAACCAGTTCTGCAGGTGGAGGAGACCAGAACAAAGCAACATTCAAGTCAAGTCATGGTTGATAGAAGGAAGCATTTTATCGCACAAGGCGTAGTGGAAATTTAAACCTCACTTCCCAAAAAGTTATTGATCAATCAATGAATGAATTGATAGATTTTTGTATTGAGTTTTAAAAGTTATGAAATTGAGGGCGGGCAAATGGGGTTAGGAAACAGATGCCCTTGTATTGGCAGAACCTGAGAAACTGACTTCTTCCTGTTCCTGTGTGTCACTTGTGGGCATTGACATCACCTCTACCAAGAAAGGGGCACAGTTTCAACAGTCACTTTGTAAGAATGGAAACTTGCTTATCGGCACCACCTGGAATCTCAAACGTAATGAGCAGTGTTCTGTTGAATTAGAGCCCTGTTATAGTGCTCAGCGTATTTAACAGGGAGGGCAATCACCTTAGTTGGACTTTGTGACTCCACCTTCTATCTGGCATTGACAGGGATTTCACAGAAGGTTATTTAGACTGAAGACACAAACAGGACTGCTCCCTGTCTCTGTGTGTAATATTAACTAGGAGTCTATTATTGCCTGCACATCTTATGAACACAAGAAGCCTTTATTTCAGCATTGTTTGTCACTGGGCAATAGACTGCCTTCTTGATTAACAGGTTTAAACAGATCCTTGTAGTTCAAAGATAAAATCTTGTTATTACTTTAGCTTCCAAATATTAAATATAACGTTGGGTAAGGATTGACTTGAAGATTGCAAAAGTACATGACGCAAAAATTCCTTCCCTCCCTGTGGAGCAGAATGCTGGTTAGCACCGCTGTCTCAGTGCCAAGGACCAAGGGTGACTGTCTGTGGGGTGTTTGCACATTCTCCCCAGGTCTATGTGGGTTTCCTCTGGGTGCTCTGGTTTCCTCCCACAGTCCAAAATGTGCAGTTTAGGTGGGATTGCTCATGCTAAATTACCCATCATGTCGACGTTGGGCAGGTTAGCTGGATTAGGCATGGGAAACGCTTGATTACAGGGATGGACTAGGGATGGGTCTGGACAGGATGCTCTTCAGAGGGTCAGTGTGGACTCGATGGACAAAATGGCCTGCTTCCACACTGTACGGTTTCTATGACTCCCATCCCAAAACAAAGACGTTGCAACATTTCCTAATTCAGTTCTGAAGATGCCATATTGGATTGGAACATGAATTTGTCTCTTTACAAATACTGCCTGACCGGTTGAATTTCTCCAGAATATGCTATTTTTGTAGCAAGTTTCTCAACATCAGGGGAGCCACCCTTTGATGACATCATTTCTGATTCTCAGTAAAAATGAATCGACTTGTTTTAAATGTTATGCTGTGGCATGTGTGGGAGTATCAGGTCTGTGCTTGGTAAGTGAACATGAACAGGCCTTTGTTAAACATAACAGTATTTACATTCAAGAGGGTGGGGGAGATCTTCTCTGACACCCAAGTCCAGGTTCCATTGTGTTCTTCCAACATCACAACATCATAGTATCCCATCAAACCACAACTCAGCCTCTTGTCTCTGTGTCAAACTGTTCTGGTGTCAAGTCCAACTCTGCAGGACTTGAGCATAACCAAACCAGGTTGGCACTTAAGTTCAATGCTGAGGGAGTGCTGTACTGTTGGAGTAGGTGCCATTTTTTGAATGAGATGCTCAACTGAGGTCCTGTGTTTATTCTGAGATGGATGTAAACAATGGTGTGACCACAAGACACAAGAGGAGTGGGCCATTCAGCCCATTGTGTCTATTCCATCATTAGAAGGTTGATCTTATCAACCTCAACTTCACTTTCCTGCCCTTCCCCCATACTTCTTGATTCCCTCGTCCCGAGTCCTAACAACCGTCTGTTGGAAAGAATTCCACAGCTTCACAACCCTCTGAGAGAACTCCCTGAGAACCTTTCTCATCACTGTCTTAAGTGGATGTCTCCTTACTTTGAGATGATGCCATCTGATCCTAGACTGTCCCACAAGGAGAAACAATCTCTCCACATCTACTCTGTCAATAATCTTCTGTTTCAATAAGGTCACGTCTCATTCTTCTAAGCTCCAATGGGTACAGGGCTAATCTACTCAATCTCTCAACAACATCCCTCCACATATCTGGGATCAACCTAGTGAACTTTCTCTGCCTCCAATGCTGGTATATCTTAACCTGGATGAGGAGTCAGAAACTGTTTATAGTATTTCAGGTGTGGTCCAGCTAGTGTCTTACATAGTTTTAGCAAGACCTCGCTATTTTTAGACTCCATTCCCTTTGAACTGGAGGCCAACATACCATTTGCCTTTCCCATTGCCTTCTAAACTTGGATGTTAGCTTTTTGTGATTTATGTTAAGGACACCCCAATTCCTCAATGCTGCAGCTTTCTGCACTCCTTTTCCATTCAAATAATATTCCACTCCCTCTGTTCTATCTGCTAAGGTGCATAACTTCACATTTTTCCCATATTATGTTTCACCTGCAACCTTTTCTGTCCACTCACTTAAACTGTTGGCATTCCTATTTATACTTTATATCATTCTCACCAATTGCCTTCCCAAGTGTTTTTGTATCATCTGCAGCACGGTCTGTTCTGACATAATGCGATCACTCTGTCCTCATGCGACCTCTCGTTATAAAAACATCGCACAATAGCCACGCCATTTAAACTAATGGGGCCAGAATCATGTTATAGCCAACACAGATAAGGAAAGTTCACATATTCAAATAATGGTCTAAGACAATTCGCATTGAAGAAACACTTATTATAGCAAAACCAACTGTATTTCATCCACTTGCCCCAACCAAGTCACTCATGTACAGCAAACTTCTTATTAACCAGCACTCATGGGACCAGAGGTTGATCAAATGTTCCAGACAATCGAGAGATACGCCTAACAGCAGCAAACCCTGCCCAAGTAAAGCTTCGACATCAAAATCCCTCAGAATAAAATTTATAAAAACATCAACATACCTCCTAAAAACGCAAGGTAAGTCATAGAAATGTAACGCGGGGGTATACACATTACTGTTATATTTTATTGACAGCATAAATATTCAGACATTGCAGCAGGTCATGTTTTTTAAGGCATGTATTTCGCCAGTTAATTAAGAGTGCATGTTGGTCAAAGTGCCAGTTAAAACAAAGATAAGGTTGGATCTGCATTAATGTGTGTTTCTTCAACGTGGATTGGCTTGAACACGATTGAGGAATTTAGACCGTTATCTATAGAATACGAACTTTCCTTACCTGTATTGGCTATAACACAATTCTGGCCCCATTAGTTTCAATGACATGTCATTTTCTTGTAACACAGGAACTGAACTATCGCGTTATATGAGAACAGACTTTGTATTGTAAATACTTGCAGCCCCAGCACTGATTTTTGAGACACTCCTATGGTTACCACCCTGAAAGTGCCCACTTTATCTCCGTCTTCCATTAGTTAGCCAATTCTTCAGCCATGCTAAAATACTACCCCCAACACCATGGGCTCTTATTTTATGAAGTACCCTCACGTATGCTACTTTATGCTTGCATTAATTCACAGGAGAAAAGTGAAGTTATTCTGGTGTTTTGGGGAGGGGGGTTTGTGCAAATCAGTTGTGGGGTGAAAGGTCAGTTTGGCCAGAGCTCCTCTCCCTTGGGCTCGTAGATCAGACTCTAATCCAGGCCCATTCTGGCCTCAACCATGGATGCCGTTCCCACGGCAACTCTGGCAGTGCTGGAGAGCAGCAACGTGGAAGAGATAGAGCAGGTACTGCAGGAATATAAACAGCAAAACTTCCACATTTGATCAAACTGAGGAAGGAGATGGAAAGAAAATATGTGGTGAAACATCCCTTAATGTTAAAATATTGTCCTTTACCATTAAAAGAATGACGGAATGTCTGACCATTGCCACATTGTTGTTTGTGGGAGCTACGCTTTCACTGCTATTTGTGTGGCAATTCAATACATTTAAGGCAGAGCTAAGTACATTCTTGTGAAGGGATTCAAAGGTTATTGGGAGTAGGTGGGATTGTGCAATTTGATATGCACACACACACACACACATCAGACATGATCTTATTGAATGACATAGCAGGATTGAGGGGCTGAACACTGAGAAAAGCATAACTCTGGTGTAGAATTTCCCTGGCCTGTCAATATTAGAAAACAGCGTCAATAAGGACATGCCAAAACGGGTTTTAGTCCAGGTTCTGCTGGCCTCCTCCAGCTCCTATTTCATATCTTTGCATTGCTTCTGAACTAAAATTCCTGGTGTGGCATTCCGATGACTGAATTTTTCTACCAATCCCTCTGCTCACTGCACTCTCTGCACGGGCAAGATTACAAAAGAGATTTCCCCATGGATCTGGGTGGATTTTTGAACATCAGAAGAAGACAACTGGAATGGATGGAAAAACTGATGGAGATGGGGGAGTAAAGGCCTGGTGATTATTATCGCCTCAGTCCCCACACTCCCTCCCTGCAGCCCCAGAATCTGGACTAAAACCTGTTTTGGCATGTGCTTATTGACGCTGTTTTCTAATATTGACAGGTCAAGGAAATTCTGCAACCAAACGGGATAAACGTGGATTTCAACAGCTTCCTCATTTCCCCTCTCCCCACATTATCCCAGTCCCAAGCCTCCAACTCGGCACAGCCCTGTGGACCTGTCCATCACTCTCCCCTCTGACCTATCACCTTCTCCCTCACCTTCAGCCACCTATCGCTTTCTCAGCTACCTCCCCCCACCCCCTTCCCATTCATCTCTCAGCCCCAACCCACAAGCCTCATTCCTGATGAAGGGCTTATGCCCAAAACGTTGACACTCCTGCTCCTCGGATGCTGCCTGACCTGCTATGTTTTTCCAGCACTACAATCTCGACTCTGGTCTCCAGCATCTGCAGTCCCCACCTTCTCTAAATTCTACACGAGAGTACAGCTTTTCTCAGTATTCACTTCAAGGTGTGGTTGTCATTATGGGAGCATTCTGTGAGTGGAATTAAGCAACTCACTAGATTTATTAGAATATTGACCAATATCAATATCAAATGGCACTTTTTTGTGTGTTTGTGCTAAGTTTACTCAATGAATATTGGTGAAGAGATTCTGTGGTTTCCTGTCCAGTTCCCACTCTGGGTCTCTGCTCTAATAATGTTACCTCAGCTCCTTCCCCCTTCCTTTCTACAATCTGATCATACTCCCCTTTCTCAAACAGCTTCCCCAACAATCTTGTTCCCATGAAAGTTTCTGCCTATACCCCAACCATCCATCCTTCCCAAAATCCCAGAAGGTTTTATCTCCTCACAAATTCACTCCAGTAGATTTAGCCCTAGCCCTAACCCTAACCATAATCCTAACCTTAACTCTAATCCTAAACCTAGCTCTAAACCTAGCCCTAATATTGGCCTTGCCCTAGCCCCAACACTAGCCCTAGCCCTAGCTGTAACCCTAACCCAAACCATTTGGTTCCCTTCAAACAGATTCCTCCCCTGCACTGAAATAGCCTTAAGCAAAGTCACAAATTTCATCCTCTGTGGCTACTGTACACTTCCCCTCCTCAATCCTCTCTTCAACCTTTTACACCCCATTCTCCTCCAGTAAAACAAAAGCAATATTTCTCCGGATGCTGGGAATCTGAAATAAAAACAGTGCTGGAGAAACCCGGAAGGAATGGCAATTCTGAAGAAGCGTCAAACTAGACTCAAAGTGTTAACTCTGTTCCCCTTTCCTCCGCTGTCCAGCTAAGAGGGATTGTTTTTGCCTAATATCTGTCTTACCTAGCCAGCCAGATCCAGAGAAACCCAGAAGTAGCCAACAATGTTTCAATCCCCACCCTATTGGGTAGACCCTTACTACACAGACTGTCCCTCAGCAACATCATCTGAAGACATGATGCAGGTAGTACATTGCCAACATCCATTCTACCTAACCAGCAATTCTCTCTCTGTTGGTCCATGGTCTGCTGGCCTTCAGACTCCTCATTCACCACCATGAGCACTCATTTCCTTCAATTTAACATTGGGAAGGAAGAAGGAATTGTCTTCAGTCCGAGTAACGAGCTCCATTCTCCTGCCATCTTCATTCCTGGCACAACATCTGAGACTCAGCATCAGCTTGGACCAGCCTTGGAATCAAGGCTGTGTGATAAGACTAAAAGAGAATATGGAATTTGGAAGGGGAAGGCTATGGAAGGATTTGAACACAAGGATGAGAATTCTCAAAAAATGATGTTTTGAGTGTAGCAGTGAAAGCGTTGATGCTGGATGATCTAAAGTTTTTGTGGGTGTTCAGACGATGATATATTGGAATCGTTGAGTCAGTAGGCAGTATTTGAACCTTGGATGAAGGTTTGAGCAGTGTTGAACTAATGTAAGGTTGGAAACATGACAATTGTTACAGAGTTACAGATAATCAGTCTTTGTGATAGAGGGTCAGAAACTTTACTCAGGTTTAAATAGGATTTAAGAGTATTTAGATAAATATTAACCCAGAGTCAGGCAGGGAGTGGAGACCATTCCAATGTTTCCGATGCTCTGAGACCTATGCAATCTTGCTATTTAGTATTAGAATTAGGTTTATTGTCACTTGTACTCAACTTACAATAGAACAGGCATACAGTAAAATGTGTACAATGTCACCAACACACAGCACCATCTTAGGTACAAAAAAAAGAAGAAAAAAGTTATACTACATTACACATATACATAGTATAAGGCTAATTTAGGGAAATAAGAAATAAAGCTAAAAAGATTGTTATTACACTCTTATCTGTTCTGACTGGGCTCCACCAGTTCCCAACCAGTAGCCATCTTCGCCTGTGCCCACTGGCCATCCCTGCTCTGCTCTGGACCGCTGGTAGAAGAGGAAAAAGAGAGAAGAGAAAAAAACACAAGAGCGAGAAAGAAAGAAATGGACCAGGTGGAGCAGACGAGTTCTGATTGGAGCATCCTACTCTGCCACCATCTTGGTCAAGCATCTCTATTGTTGCCATAGCTCAGGACAGCATAATACCTTCTACTACAATTGAGGACAGAGAGCCACTTAATCAAAGTCCCAAACAGCTGACTCCACCCCAGAAAAATAAATTGTTTCGAGAGTAAGAGAAGGAGAAAATCAGAGGTTAAATTAAAGAAAGAATAATGTGACTTCTGTTGAGTAGAGTTAAGGAGAAAGGAGATTATTCTAATTTCTTAAAATTAGAACTCTGAAGAGATGAACTCCAGGACACGCGCACACAGAAAGAAACCTTGTATTAAGATGTTGATAGTCAGCATTAGATTAAACGAATGATCATAGGTCAGCATGACAAAGAGGTAACTGTTTGTCATGAAATGACCTTGGAGTCATTAATTTTGTGCATAATACTATTCATTCCATTCGGGATATAATTGTTGGAATTGATTACAGAGCGGGCAAAAAGTTAAAAGTGTTCCTTTCTTCTCTGTTTGTTTGAGCTGACAGAGCCAACAGATTACACAAACATCCCGTAAAGTAAGAAGCAACACACAGAGTCCCCATTCATCTCAAACCGGACTTGTTAGCCAAGCTAAAGATAATGCTATGAATGCCTACCCCCAACAATATACAAGCACTACCACTAACTCAGTGAAGGCATCCACAAATTATACTTGAATTGCATTTTCTTATTTTGCCTGAGAAAACTTTTTTTTAGAATTTATTGCAGTTAAACATCACTCCCACCTGCTCTGACCAGGTGAATAGTGTCTGATTTTCTTAAACCTTTCACGGTCAGTTGCAATCAATGTTTTAAAAAATGTTTTACGCATAGCTGTTGCATTTCAATTAAAATTTGTTAACCAGATCAAAGTGATAAAAGATCTAATCCCAAGGTCTGCCTGAGTGAGGAAGAGTGAAACTTTGTTACCAAGGACCCCCCCCAAAAAAATGATGTCAAACATACAAACACGTGTAATGAGCTTACAAATAAACTTGAGGAAGTGGTGTCTCATACAGATAGGAAGGTAAAGGTAAATGCAATTATCAATCTTAAGATTCACTTGGGTTATAAGAAGGAAAGACCCGAATCTGACTATTTAGCTGTCGCTTGTTTTCTTAGTGTTGGTGAAATTTGCAGGTCATGAGTTATCAATGAATGCTGATATTTCCAAGTAGTTTCTTTTTCACAGAATCACTGGGCTCTGTGATTGTGGTTGAGACTGAGGAAATGAGACAAGAACTTCTGGAATCCTTGCTGTTATCAGTCCATGGTGTTTTATCCCCTTGTTTTACTCGAAGGCTGCTGTCAATCTGCCATTCCTTCAGAGATTTTGGTGTCTTTGTCATTGTTAGCTTGCAAACTGGATAGTTTGAGGCATCGTTTCATCTCTAATATTTGAAGTGACCACAGAAGTGTGAGTTAGGAGATGCAAATTCCTTGCCACCTCCCTGAATGTTAGCGCCTCTTGATTGGAGTGGTGATTGGAAGCTGGATTTGTTTACTCACTGTCAGTTCCATGGATTGTCAGCAGTGTCCTTTTTAAAATCCAATTTCAGTCCATGGAAGTGTCAGGGTATGACAATCAAATGGGGAAATTGGACTATCAGTAGACCATTTTTACTGCTATTATTGCACAGCAGGCAATATGAGCTGACTGATTAGTCTCACATTCTGATCTTAATCAAGGTTTTTTATCATTCACCAATAAATGCAGAGTGGCAAAGATGGGCTTTGAAGATAGGGATAAACTTGCTGCCTGTGCTGAGAGATATGATCGAGGGTGCGATCCAAGTCTACATACACCAGCTCAATGCCCTAACAGGTCAGCAACCCCAACATTGATCTCAGTTTTCTGTTAGTAACTGGAAGGAGACTATCACAGGGAAAGATAAAGTTGTTGAGAACCTGTCCATTCTTGAGAAGGGTGTAGATTGTATTCAGATCAGGAAGTGAGTCTTCAATGCAAGGTATACTGTACATAATGACCTGTCAGTCCCTTTCAGAAGTGACACTCGGCTCCACGTATATGTGTGGGAGAAAGGGAGGGAGTAGGCTTGCGGTTCCCATGGGAACAGTGTCAGTTCTTGCCTCTTTGTTCCAATCTCCATAAAGAACGAGATTAGAAAAATGAGAAAAATTCTTTCCTCCCAGCCAGCTGCAATTAAAGAAACCAATGGACAAGATTTCACTTTCCAATACATTTGGTGTCAGCAATGAATTAGATATGGGCAAAAATTGGAAATGAACTGATATGTGAATTGTATACCATGTAAACCACAGATTATGCTTTAGATTACATACTTATGTGGACCACATGCAGTCCCAGCATCTCTCACAACTCCACCTTCTTCTGTTTCAGTGCAATCACTCTTTGTCAGACAGGATCTGATCCTCAAGTAGTCTTTGACAATACTTCACTCAAGTTTCACAGATGTGGTCATCATCAACAAAAAAGCTGAGGAACGAGGAGCAGGAATAGGCCATTTGGTCCTTCAAGCCTGTACCACCATTCAATCTGATCATAAGTTGCCCTTTTATCTCAATGCTATATTTCTGCTTTCTTCCCAAATCCCTTGATGTCTTTAAAATCTAAACATTTGTCTGTCTCTTTTTTAAAGGCGCACCTTTGTGGAATCTTCTTCACTCAGGTCACGATAGTCCTGAATTTCCCAAAGTAGCCTTATCCAAAAACTCAATAACACTCCTAGTACAGGGTGTGTACTCGTTCTGGTAAAAACCATACTGTTTCTCTGTTCCTCAGTGTGAATGATCTATATTGCCATAATTTCTAAAGCGCATAATCTTGCTGTGAATACTGGTTAAAGTGCACTGAACACCAAGAGCTCCCATGCCATGTTTGACAAGTAAGTATTGAGAAGATTTATAGTTCAGGTTGAGGTTTTGGATATAGGTTTGCTCGCTGAGCTGGAAGGTTCTTTCCAGACGTTTTGTCACCCTACTAGGCAACATCTTCAGTGGACCTCCGGGCGAAGCACTGCTGATAATTCCTACTTACAGTGTGGAAACAGGCCCTTCAGCCCAACAAGTCCACACTGATCTGCCAAAGCGCAACCGACCCAGACTCATTCCCCTACATTTACTCCTTCACCTAACACTAGGGACAATTTAGCATGGCCAATTCACCTAACCTGCACAGTTTTGGACTTGTGGGAGGAAACCGGAGCACCTGGAGGAAACTCACGCAGACATGGGGAGAATGTGCAAACTCCACACAGTCAGTCGCCTGAGGCGGGAATTGAACCTGAGTCTCTGCGCTGTGAGGCAGCAGTGCTAACCACTGTGCCACCGTGCCGCCCTGTTCTTTTCCTGTTCTTTTTCTCAGGGAGATGCTAGATGGGGTCTAACCCGATGTGTTTGTTGATAGAAACTATCAACCACAAGAAATGACATCATCAACTCCCAAATAAACCCAAACATATGAATAGAAAGCAGGAATTATCAGCAGTGCTTCACCTGGAGGCCCACTGAAGATGTTACCTAGTAGGGTGAAGAAACATCCGGATATGAACCTTCCAACTCAGCGAGCAAACCTACATCCAGAAGGATTGACAAGTGGTTGAAATCCAAACTTCAGCCAAGTATATTAGTTCCAGTGAGCTCTGTTTCCCTAACAACCTCTGTTCGGGCCAGAGTTAGAAGTTAACTTTTCATACGAGTATTGTCACAGCCAGGAAGCTCAATTAATAAACCCCTGCTCCTGAGAAATTTGAAACATAGGATCAAAAGTCATACAACATCAGGTTAAAGTCCAAAAGGTTTATTTAAAATCACAAGCTTTCGGACCGCTGCTCCTTCATCAGGTGAGGTCGAGAGAGGCACATTAGCACAGGCAGATAGATAATTCCTGGTAATTAAACGTGTCAACAGATAAATACAAATAGTATGGGTTGGGTGTCGGCAGGCTGAATAACAAGTCTTTGTAGGTAATCAACAGCGTCAACAGATTAATGCAAAATAATGTGAGTAAAGTGTCAACAGCTGAATAGCAAATGAAGGGATGACCTATGAATCAATTAAATGAGGCAGAGACATAATTACAAATAATAAAAGTAAAATGGTGCTAGAGACAAACTAAATGGCTGGAATGATGAGCACGAGTAAGAGTCTCATGACAAGGGTCTAACAAAAGTAATGAGTTGTTCCAAACCGTACAAATTAATTAAGGCAGAGATTACTTGTGTTTATTTCTCTGCGTTAATTAGTGCGATTTGGAGGTGCCGGTGTTTGACTGGGATGGACAAAGCTAAAGATCACACAACACCAGATTATAGTCCAACAGGTTTATTTGGAGGCATTAGCTTTCAAAGCGCTGCTCCTTCAAAAGACACCGTAATCTTTTGCTATAAATTCTGTGTCTTATTGCCCTGCTGCACAACCACCTGATGAAGCAGCAGCGCTTCGAAAGCCAGTACCTGCAAATAAATCTGTTGGATTATAACCTGGTGTTGTGTGAGTTTTACCTTTAATTAGATTGTACTCTTTTGGAATGCTAGACTAGATTAGATTGCTTACAGTGTGGAAACAGGCCCTTCGGCCCAACAAGTCCACACCCACTCTCTGAAGAGCATCCCACCCAGACCCATTCCCTTACATTTACCCCCTTCACCTAACACTATGGGCAATTTAGCATGGACAATTCACCTAACCTGCACATTTTTGGATTGTGGGAGGAAACCGGAGCACCCGGAGGAAACCCACACAGACACGGGGAGAACGTGCAAACTCCACACAGTCAGTGGCCCGAGGCGGGATCTGAACCCAAGTTTCTGGCGCTGTGAGGCAGCAGTGTTAACCACTGTGCCACCGTGCTAGTTACTTTTATTTGACTCTTGCCATGTGACTGACTTCTATGCATTATTCCAGCCATTTAAAAATCACACAACGCCAGGTTATAGTCCAACAGGTTTAATTGGAAGCACTAGCTTTCGGAGCGCTGCTCCTTCTTCAGGTGGTTATCATCAGGAGCGGCACTCCAAAAGCTAGTGTGCTTCCAATTAAACCTGTTGGACTATAACCTGGTGTTGTGTGACTTTTAAGTTTGTACAGCCCAGTCCAACACCGGCATCTCCAAATCCAGCCATTAAGTTTGCCTCCACCACCCTCTTGCTTTTATTATTTGTATTTATTTGTAATTCTCTCTCTGCCTTCATTAATCAGGACATGGAGATGACTGGATTGGATTATAACCTGGTGTTGTGTGATTTTTTACTTCATTAATCAGTTCATTGGTCAACCTTTCATTTGTTATTCAGCTGCCGATGCTTTACACACACCTTTTGTATTTATCTGTCGACATTTTTAATGACCTGGAATTATCTTGCCATTATTGGTCTGCCTATATGTTCTGTGCTTCTCTACTTCACCTAATGAAGTATCAGCACTCGGATAGCTTTTGATTTTAAATAAACCTGTTGGATTATAACCTGGTGTTGTGTAACTTTTGATTTTGTCCATCCCAGTCCAACACTGGCACCTCCACATTATTGAAACAAAGAAACATAGAATATGGGAGCAACTGCAAGCTAGTCAGCCCTGAAAGACTGCTACACCATTCAATATGGTCATAGTTGATCATCCAACTCAGTTCCCTGTTCCTGCTTTCTCCCCAGATCCTTTGATACCTTAACAATGAAAACTATATCTAACTCCTTTTTGAAAGCTTTCAATGTTTTAATTTCAACTGCCTTCTTTTTCACAGCCTCACCAGTCTTTGAGTGAAGACATTTCTCCTCATCTCAGTCCTTACCACATCCTTTTAAAGCGCCGGACTTTGCAGTCATCTGAAACGCCTCTCCTGTGTTTACCATTGTCCTGTTCAAATTTTACATGTTTTTATGAGACTCCCCCTCATTCTTCTAAACTCCATGAATGTAGTCCTAACCAATTCAGTCTCTCTTCATATGTCAGTCCTGTCATCCCAGAAAATAATTGTTGCACTGTCTCCAGAGCAGGATCACCCTTCCCTGGAAAAGGAGACCAAAACTGCACACAATACTCCAGATGTGGTCCTGTATAATTGCAACAAGATGTTGCTGCTCCTCTATTCATATCCTCTCACTATGAATATCAATGTACCGTTTGCCTTCTTCACTGCCTGCTGCACCTGCATGTTCACTTTCAGCACAGACAGGCAGGAGGTTGGAAGAACACATGTTGCCTGGCTTGCTGTATTCTTCCAGCCTTCTGCCTGTCTACTTTGGATCCCAGCATCTGCAGTTTTTTTTGTCTCTAATCATGTCTTCTTACTTTCAGCGACTGGTGTATGAGGACTCCGAAGTGTCATTGCATCTTCCCCTTTCCCAACTATTGCCATTCAGATAATAATCTGCTTTTCTTTATTACCAACGTCGATACGTTAACATTTATCCCCATTATCCTTCAACTGCCTCACCTTTTCTAAATTAGGGGCAATCTCAGAAAAATACAGGGTTTGAATCCATTTAATCACAAATTGCCTATTCTCACCCGATTATTAACTTTTTCATATATCCTGTATTGGTCAGGTCTCTTGCAAAGGAGAGAACGATGGGAGGTAGATGGTGAAGAAGTCAAATATTTTAAGAAAAGAATTTGTACTTGTATGTTTTCATGACCTTGGGATATACTAAAGCACTTCAGTGCTGATACGATCCTTTGGAGGACTCATTACCCTTGTGCTGTCAAGGCTTTAACAACCAATATTAACACAGCAATATCCCGTAAACAGCAAAGGAATAAGTGACTTGATAATTTGGTTTTAATGGTGCTGCTTGAGGGAAGGATATTTATTTGGAGACTTACAATAATTATGTTGAAGCACATTACGTGCCTTATTAAAAAACACAAGGCATGCCTTTTAGAGTAGATTTAACACTGAAGGCTGATGACTTTAATGCATTCATAGTAAAAGGGAAATCAACATTCAAGAAACATTTCAGACCATTACATGTGATGATACTCGAGATGAACGTTGTTCAAAAAGAACAGAGCAAGAGAAATTATAAAATCAGGTGAGTCATAGATAAGGTGAGTAACCAAGGTCATTTCCCCAGGGTACGGGGAGTTCGAATCTAGATAGCATTGGTTTAAAGTGATAAGGGAAAGATTTAAAAGTGACCCAAAGAGCAATGTTTTCACACAGAGGGTGGTTCGTGTGTGGAATAAACTGCCAGAGGAAAAGGTATAGGCAGGGCCCATATAGAGAGATATGGGCCAAAGGCAGGTAAATAGGACTAGTTTAGTTTGGGGAACCTGGTCAGCATGGACGAGTTGGACCAAAGGGTCTAGTTTTATCACTTGTTGGAATGATATAGTTGGGCCTGAGTTTATTGGGGTTAGATCATTGATGGTTGCATTAGTGTTGTGGATTTGCAACTAATGCAGTCAGAACTTCAAGCTGGGAAAACAGCCTTGTGCCACTTTTCCAGTAATTGCAAGTCAGTCTCATCCTTTAACTATAAAAGCAAAATGGCCATTTCTTAACTTAACCTAGTTACAGCATTTGATTTGTTCCACAAATAGTTAAAAGATTTCAGAATGCAACTCTTTACATGTTTACACTGTGGGTTTATACTTCGGTCCTTTTGAAGACAGTCTTAAATACTGAGATTGGCAATAAATACCAGAGTATCCCATGAACCATGAATGACTATATTTTAATATATGCCAGAGCCATTAAAGGGTTGTTTGCAATCCACTTCCTGTGTTTTTGTTATTCATGAAACATTTCTTAAGAAAACTACTATCAGCAAATTATTAGCAGAGCTGTGTGCATTACACAGCTTAGATTCTCTGATGAGCTGCACATCATTGTAAGGCCTCACTGGTATGCGATATTGGAATGTTTAGTTTACAATTTCCAGTAGGCGATAGAGGAAAGCTTATTTGAAACCCTTGGCTTTCTGGCTTATTTGCATTTCAATTAAGGAGCCAGTTTATGGTGACAGGGATTGGTGGGAAAGGGGCATTGTCATGCCCATATCCACGTCCATTTTTCTGAACAATAAGCCCCATTATATAAATTTGACTCATTCATATATGAGTCACTGTTTGCAAAATGGGTTAAAATTAACCAACTGCAGTCCTCCTTGCCAAATATTCAGCTTAAACGGTGAATGCTAATGTTTCCTGTTAAAGGTCCCCATGCTCTGGAGAATGGTTGGAAAATATAAAGGTCTTCAGTGTAGACCAAATAGAATTAGGCAGTAGAGCTTAAGGAAGAGTCTTCAGTTTTAGGTTTCTTTATAGCGCCGTGCAATACGTATAGAGGCTAAATGCTACAGTACATGATATTCAGAGATAAACTAAGCTCCAATATTACTGTCACATTATTGAAAGACATTGATGTCTAATGCCTAAATCTATTCAGTCTATACCAACTTTTTCTCTGCTAACATTCTATCTTCTAACATTCACAGTTTCTGTTTGGCTTTCCTTGTGTTTTTCGCGCTCTCCCCTTCCAACTTTACCTAGACTGTAATATTTATGCCCAGTGAGGAACAATTCCATGATATCATCACAATATTGCTCCTGGGTCCAAAAGTCCATACACAAAGGTGAGCTTTCATTTCCCATGTGTCCTCTTAGCAGCAACAATTATTTTCTTTATTATATATTCAGTACTGGTCAGGTCTTTTGGGAGGTTGGTGGGTGCAGGAATGCAGGGAATATGAAGGTGAAGAAGTTAAATGTTTTAAGAAAAGAATTCACATTTATATTATGTTTTCATGACCTCAGGTACACTAAAGCACTTCTGGGCTGATAAAATTCTTTGGGAGTGTGGTTATAGAACATAGAAGAATACAGCGCAGTACAGGCCCTTCGGCCCTCGATGTTGCGCCGATCCAAGCCCACCTAACCTACACTAGCCCACTATCCTCCATATGCCTATCCAATGCCCGCTTAAATGCCCATAATGAGGGAGAGTCCACCACTGCTACTGGCAGGGCATTCCATGAACTCACGACTCGCTGAGTAAAGAACCTACCCCTAACATCTGTCCTATACCTACCCCCCCTGTCCTATACCTACCCCCCCTTAATTTAAAGCTATGCCCCCTTGTAATATCTTTGTGCTGTCAAGGATGTAATAACCAAGATTGACACAGCAAGATCCCATAAACAGCACTTTGCCAGCTTAATCCTGTGTTCCGATTTATAAGTGAGAAAAACCTGCATTTCTGAGGCGAAAGGTTCCTAAAGCAAATTAAGCATTTTTTTTAAGCAGAAAAGAGGGTCAACTAAAAACTTGAATAAATACTCAAAGGTGGTTTTTCATGGCAAAGCCAGACCTCCCTACCCTACTTCCCTACCCGCCATTGTGGGTCAACCCACAGCACGTGGACTGCAGCGATTCAAGAAGGAAGCTCACTAGCACCTTCTCAAGGGCAAAAAGGGATGGGCTATCACTGGGATGGCCAGCCCAGTGACACCCAAAGTCCCACAAGTGAATAATAAGTAAATAAATTAAATAATTAAGCAATTATGCAAGGCAGCGTGGTGGCTCAGTGCTTAGCTTTGCTGCCTTACAGCTCCAGGGACGTGGGTTTGATTCCACAGTCTGGTCACTGTCTGTGAAGCTTGCACATTCTGCCTGTGTCTGCGTGGGTTTGCTCTGGTTTCCTCCCGCAGTCCAAAGATATGCAGGTTAGGATGGATTGGCCACAGTAAATTACCTAATAATCTCCAGGGATGCGCAGGCTGGGTGGGTTAGCCATAGAACATAGAACATAGAACATAACAGTGCAGAATAGGCCCTTTGGCCCTTGATGTTTCGCCAACATGTAAAACCAATGGGAAATGAGATGTTCTTTTGGAGGGTCAGTGTGGACTTGATGGGTTGAATGGCCTGCTTCCATTCTTTAGCGATTCTAAGGACAGAAATCTGGATCCTTGAAGATAGAGGAATGCAAGGTTTCTGTCTCAATCCCTTATAAAGGGGCCAAGTCAACATACCAACTTACATCTAACAACCCCCACCCCGGAACGAGAACCGATTTGCTCATTTTTGTCAGTTTTGGAGGAGGTTGGGTGACCAATGTGGTCACGGCATATTTAAATGGCATGACTTAGCCCTCTCCCCACACAGGATAGATGACCCATTGCTCCAACAGAGTGGCCCACGGACAGGAACCGGGCTAGTGTTGCTGGTGAATGGGCACTCGGGTCTGTCGGCTTCCTGGTTCCACCTGATTGCTGCCTCCTTAAAACTCACCCATTCACATTCATGGGAAAAGAATACTCCAGCACTCAATGGGTAACTCACTGGGTAACTCGAAGCTAATCAGCATGCATTCATCAGGCCGCGAAAGCCATCTCTTTTGCTGTTTGGTCGTCACTGAATCTGCAGCTGGAAATGTAATTTCAGGTGTTGACGTGTGAAGGAGATATGGCATGTTTTATCAAAGGTGACCTGGCTGGAGAAAAATTGAGTTTTTGATCTCATGAAAATGGAATGGCCAACAAAAGCTTATCGCCGAGCAACCTACAACGACCAAACAGTTCCTTCATTCTTCGCTAAACTTACATTCAAAGGGAAACTCTGTATTCTAACATCTGATACAAGATGATTGAGTTAATCCTGTCTCCACACATGTGAGGATTTCAGGTTATGCTGAGCTGGAATATTGTTCAGCTTTTGGTGAATGATCTGCAGTTACCCCCCTCATTAAAACGGCCCAGAGACACTTCCATTCAGAAATAATTGTGATCGCGTTAATCTTTAACAGTTAAATGGCACGTTACCTTCCACAGAGAGATTAATTACTGCTTGTGTTCCTCGATCTTCATGGATCCAGATTTCTGTCCTACGAATCCCCTGCAGAAGAAACTTAATGGAACAACAGGATTAAGCTGGCAAAGTGCTGCTTATGGGATCTTGCTGTGTCAATCTTGGTTATTACATCCTTGACAGCACAAAGATAACCACACTCCCAAAGAATTTTATCAGCCCAGAAGTGCTTTAGTGTACCTGAGGTCATGAAAACATAATATAAATGTGAATTCTTTCCTTAAAACATTTAACTTCTTCACCTTCATATTCCCCGCATTCCTGCACCCACCAACCTCCCAAAAGACCTGACCAGTACTGAATATATAATAAAGAAAATAATTGTTGTTGCTAAGAGGACACATGGGAAATGGATACAGTTGATAGTTAGGATGAAATGTGTTGTATGAGAGAATGGTTCTGAAAGA
Source organism: Chiloscyllium plagiosum (assembly GCF_037043375.1). Taxonomy (NCBI): domain Eukaryota; kingdom Metazoa; phylum Chordata; class Chondrichthyes; order Orectolobiformes; family Hemiscylliidae; genus Chiloscyllium; species Chiloscyllium plagiosum. The sequence continues at coordinate 49,000,418 of NW_028270158.1, forward strand.
GTTAATGTTAACAATGTCAACCTGAAGATGTGGAAATGTGGATTTTTCACATTCTTCCTGTGTCTGGGTGGATGTCCTCCGGGTGCTCCGGTTTCCTCCCAGTCCAAAGATATGCAGGTTAGGTGGATTAGTTTGTTAAAGTGTCCATAGTGTCCAGGAATGTGCAGATTAGGTGGATTGGCCATGCTTAATTGTCCATGGTGTCCAGCGATGTGTACATTTGGTGGGTTAGCCATGGGAAATGCAGGGTTGCAGGGATAGGGTAGAGTTTTGGATCTGGGTGGGATGCTATTTGGACAGACAGCTTGCTTTCAAGCAATAAGCATTTTATTAATTAATCATGGTGCTTCTTGTATTAGGACTCTAAGATGGTATATCCTCTATCCCAGGTCATTCAATAGGTCATAGACAAAGGAGGATTAAGAACCAGTGAACCATCTCAAAGAGTCCTTATTCTGAAATGCATACTGGCAGAGCAGCAAATGCTATGAGGTGCCCGAAGTAGCAATCAGAAAGGAGTTTACCAACTTAGAAAGATTTTGGTCCCTTGTCATGTAATATTATGACTATCACTAAGCTTATGCAGTTGCTGTACATGAGGATGATGCTGCCCTGTTCCCTATTATATCCCTGAGCAACTACTATGTGATGACAATAGAATTTGAAGGGAAGGACAAGGAATGTAACAGTTCCGTGTTATAAATACAACTTTCGAATGCAGATTTCCCCAAAGGCAAAGCCAGCAACACAACAATAAGAATTACAATTCAGCATTGAACTAGGAAAGATACCAAATTGCAAAGGTCCAAATAATGAACAGACTATCAAAGTCTCCAATTTACAGAGGCTATCTGTGCAAATGATCAGTGACCAACAAAGCAGGCAATTTATGGGAGGGTGGTTTTCATTGAGTCATACAGCATAGAAACTGACCCTTCAGTCCAACCAGTCTATGCCAACCATAATCCCAAACTAAACTAGTCCCAGATCCCTCCAAAACTTTCCTATCCATGTACATAAATGTCTTTAAACATTGTAATTGTATCTGCATTCCCCATGTCTTTTGCAACAGTTTCTACCCTACTGTTGTTAGGATACTGAATGGACTCACAAACTCTTAACATTCGCCTATACCTGTGTTTTTGTTTTTGCTGCTGTTTACCTATTATTTACTTCTCTACGCTACTGAACTCTGTGATCTGCCTGTATTGCTCGCAAGACAACGCTTTTCACTGTGCCTCGGGAAATGTGACTATAAATTCAATTCAATTCAATTCAATTCACACCTGAACCACTGAATATGTAAAAAACGTTGTCTTTCATGTCTTTTTTAAATCTTTCTCCTCTCATCTTAAAAGTATGCCCCCTAGTCTTGAAATCCCATACCCTAGAGAAAAGACAACTGCGATTCATCTTATCTATACCCTGTATGATTTTATAAATTTTATACTTTTTTTTGCAGCTAACCACTTTTAAAGTTCTTTATTTCTTTAAATAACTAGGTAACTAGACTTTTAATATATTTTACACAGATAACAGTACGGTCCACATTTTCTCCTTAAAATGAATCGCTGTGAAGGGTTATAAACCAGTGCAATTCTGGTCTCCTTCCTATCAGAAAGATGTTGTGAAACTTGAAAGGGTTCAGAAAAGATTTACAAGAATGTTGCCAGGGTTGGAGGATTTGAGGTATAAGGAGAGGCTAAACCCGAGATTCTACACCTGTAGTATCTCCCACCCACCCTCCTCCTCTAACCTTCTTAACTACTCTGCTTTTTCTTTTAAGGTAAGGATTTTTATTTCTTTACCAGGGACTAGTTAAAAATTTACTTCGTTTTTTTTGTGTGTGTATACATCAAGTCCTTATTTAGGGTAAAAAAAACTATAGCAGAGAGGTATCAGAAGGTATTCTAACTCATACTTGTACAAAGTAAGTAATTAACTAACTAAGCAGAGATGGCTTGGCAGGTGATGTGCTGTAGCTGTATGATGTGGGAGCTGGCTGATCCCATTGTGAACGGCAGTGACCACATCTGCAGCAAGTGTTGGTTGCTGGAAGAACTCCGGATCAGAGTTGATGATCTGGAATCTGAGCTTCAAACACTGCGGCACATCCGGGAGGGGGAGAGTTACCTGGATGCTTTGTTTCAGGAGGCAGTCACACCTGGGAGATTAAGTAATTCACATTCAGCTAGTGATCAGGCACAAAAGAGTGTGACTGTAAGTGAGGCAGGTAGGGGGAACCGGAGTTCAGGAGTGGAGGAGCCTCAGCCCTTGACCTTGTCCAACAGGTACGAGATTCTTGCTCCCTGTTCGGATGAGGAAAAGGGCTCTGGACAGGATGAGCCAACTGACCAAGGCACCATGGTGCAGAAGGCCATTCAAGAGGGGGGAGCTAATAGACAAGTAGTGGTTATAGGGGATTCTATAATTAGGGGGACAGATAGTATCCTTTGCAAGCCGGATCGGGAGTCTCGCATGGTGTGTTGCCTGCCCGGTGCCAGGGTGCGAGACATCTCTGACCGGCTTGAAAGGAAATTGGAGCGGGAGGGGGAGGATCCAGTTGTTGTGGTCCACGTTGGTACCAACAACATAGGCAAGACTAGGGTGGAGGACCTGTTTGGGCATTATGAAGCACTAGGCAGGAAATTGAAATACAGGTCCTCAAGGGTCATAATCTCCGGATTACTGCCCGAGCCACGTGCCAATTGGCATAGGGACAAGAAAATTAGGCAAGTAAACACGTGGCTAAGGGATTGGTGTGGGAAAGAGGGATTCCACTTCATGGGGCATTGGCATCAGTTTTGGAACAGGGGGGATCTGTACCGTTGGGACGGTCTCCACCTGAACCGATCAGGTACCAATGTTCTAGCGAAGAGGATAAATAGGGTGGTCAGTAGGACTTTAAACTTCTGAGTTGGGGGGAAGGGAAAGTGAAAGCGACAGGGAGTATGGAGGTAAATGGCAAGATAAGCAGCAGGATAGCATGTTTCCAGGCGGATTTAAAATTGAGGCAGACTGAGAATGCAGTAAAAAGCAAGGATAACTTAGGACATATGACTTCCAACAGCTCTAATGATAAGGAAGTTAGCATTAAGGCACTTTACCTGAATGCTCGTAGCATTCATAACAAAGCCGATGAACTAATGGCACAGATAATAGTGAATGATTATGATGTAGTAGGCATCACAGAGCCTTGGTTACAGGGGGGTCAGGACTGGCAGTTAAACCTCCATGGTTTTTCAACTTATCGAAAAGACAGAGAGGTGGGCAGAGGGGGTGGGGTTGCCTTGTTAGTTAAGAACAAAATTAAATCTATGGTATTGAATGACATAGCGTCGGATGATGTGGAGTCTGTGTGGGTGGAATTGAGGAACCACAAAGGCAAAAAAAACATAATTGGAGTTGTGTATAGACCTCCTAACAGTGGTCAGGACCAGGGACGCAACATGTACCGGGAAATAGAGAAGGCATGTCAGAAAGGCAAGGTTACATTGATCATGGGAGACTTCAATATGCAGGTGGACTGGGTAAATAATGTTGCTAGTGGATTTAAAGAAAGGGAATTCATGGAATGCTTACAGGATGGCTTTTTGGAACAGCTTGTCATGGAGCCCACAAGAGAGCAGGCTATTCTGGACCTAGTGCTTTGCAATGAACCAGACTCTATAAAAGATCTTAAAGTAAGGGAACCCTTAGGAAGTAGCGACCATAATATGGTAGAGTTCAGTCTGGAGTTTGAAAGGGAGAAGGCAAAATCGGATGTAATGGTGTTACAGTTGAATAAAGGTAATTATGAGAGCATGAGAGAGGAACTGACGAAAATAGACTGGAAGCAGAGGCTAACCGGGAAGACAGTAGAGCAAAAATGGCAGGAGTTTGTAGGTATAATTGAGGACACTGTACAGAGGTTCATTCCCAAGAAAAGAAAGATTAACCGGGGAGGGATTAGACAACCTTGGCTGACAAAGGAAGTCAGGAAATGTATTAAAGAAAAAGAGAGATCCTATAAAGTGGCTAAGAACAGTGGGAAATCAGAAGATTGGGAAGGATACAAAAGCAAACAGAGGATAACAAAGAGTGTAATAAGAAATGAGAGGATCAAATATGAAGGTAGGCTAGCCAGTAATATTAGAAATAATAGTAAAAGTTTCTTTCAGTACATAAGAAACAAACGACAGGCAAAAGTAGACATTGGGCCACTTCAAACTGATGCAGGAAGCCTAGTGATGGGAGATAAGGAAATAGCAGGAGAACTTAACAAGTACTTTGCGTCAGTTTTCACAGTGGAAGACATGAGTAATATCCCAAAAATTAAAGGGTGTCACGGGGCTGAGTTGAGTATGGTTGCCATTACGAAAGAGATAGTGCTAGAAAAGTTAAAAAGTCTTAAAATTGATAAATCTCCTGGCCCCGATGGGATACACCCTAGAGTTCTGAGAGAGGTGGCTAAGGAAATAGCAGAGGCATTGGTTGAGATCTTTCAAGAGTCACTGGAGTCAGGAAAGGTCCCGGATGATTGGAAGATGGCTGTTGTAACCCCCTTGTTCAAGAAAGGATCAAGGCAAAAGATGGAAAATTATAGGCCAATCAGCTTAACCTCGGTTGTTGGTAAAATTCTAGAATCCATCATTAAGGATGAGGTTTCTAAATTCTTGGAAGAGCAGAGTCTGATTAGAACAAGTCAACATGGATTTAGTAAAGGGAGGTCATGCCTGACAAACCTGTTGGAATTTTTTGAAGAGGTAACAAGTAGGTTAGACCAGGGAAACCCAGTGGATGTGGTCTATCTAGACTTTCAAAAGGCCTTTGATAAGGTGCCACACGGGAGGCTGCTGAGCAAGGTGAGGGCCCATGGTGTTCGAGGTGAGCTGCTGGGATGGATTGAGGATTGGCTGTCTAACAGAAGGCAGAGAGTTGGGATAAAAGGTTCTTTTTCAGAATGGCAGCCGGTGACGAGCGGTGTCCCGCAGGGTTCGGTGCTGGGGCCACAGCTGTTCGCATTATATATTAATGATTTGGATGAGGGAACCGGGGGCATTCTAGCGAAGTTTGCCAATGATACGAAGTTAGGTGGACAGGCAGGTAGTACTGAGGAAGTGGGGAGGCTACAGAAGGATCTAGACAGGTTGGGAGAGTGGTCCAGGAAATGGCTGATGGAATTTAACGTGAGCAAGTGCGAGGTCTTGCACTTTGGCAAAAAGAATAAAAGCATAGACTACTTTCTAAATGGTGAGAAAATTAATAAAGCCAAAGCACAAAGGGATCTGGGAGTGCTAGTCGAGGATTCTCTAAAGGTAAACATGCAGGTTGAGTCCGTGATTAAGAAAGTGAATGCAATGTTGTCTCTTATCTCAAGAGGGTTGGAATATAAAAGCAGAGATGTACTACTAAGACTTTATAAAGCTCTGGTTAGGCCCCATTTGGAGTACTGTGTCCAGTTTTGGTCCCCACACCTCAGGAAGGACATACTGGCACTGGAACGTGTCCAGCGGAGATTCACACGGATGATCCCTGGAATGACAGGTCTAACATATGAGGAACGGCTGAGGATACTGGGATTGTATTCGTTGGAGTTTAGAAGATTAAGGGGAGACTTAATAGAGACGTACAAAATAATACATGGCTTGGAAAAGGTGGATGCTAGGAAATTGTTTCCGTTAGACGAGGAGACTAGGACCCGTGGACACAGCCTTAGAATTAGAGGGGGTCATTTCAGAACAGAAATGCGGAGACATTTCTTCAGCCAGAGAGTGGTGGGCCTGTGGAATTCATTGCCACGGAGTGCAGTGGAAGCCGGGACGCTAAATGTCTTCAAGGCCGAGTTTGATAGATTCTTGTTGTCTAGAGGAATTAAGGGCTACGGGGAGAACGCTGGTAAGTGGAGCTGAAATGCGCATCAGCCATGATTGAATGGCGGAGTGGACTCGATGGGCCGAATGGCCTTACTTCCACTCCTATGTCTTATGGTCTTATGGTCTAAACATGCTTTCTCTGGAGTGTTGGAGGCTGAGAGGTGACCTTATAGAGGTTTATAAAATCATGAGGGGCATGGATAGGATAAATAGACAAAGTCATTTCTCTGGGGTGGGTGAGTCCAGAAGTAGAGGGCACAGGTTTAGGGTGAGAGGGGAAAGATATAAAAGAGACTAAGGGGGCAACTTATGCAGGCAGAGGGTAGTACGTGTATGGAATGAGCTGCCAGAGGAAGCGGTGGAGGGTGGTACAATTGCAACATTTAAAAGGCATCTGGATGGGTATGTGAATAGGAAGGGTTTGGAGGGATATGGGCCGGGTGCTGGCAGGTGGGACTAGATTGCGATAGGATATCTGGTCGGCACGGACGAGTTGGACCGAAGGGTCTGTTTCCGTACTGTACATCTCTATGACTCTCTGACTAAATTTGTCCAAATTCAATATTCTGCTTACACCTTTAAAGTCTCTGAGCATTTGCATGCATTGAAACCATTGATCTCTGTGCATGCACTTTATCACTTCTCAGAATGATCAACATGTTCAGGTAACTATTCCATTTAGATGTTTTTAGAATACCAGGGCATGTGAGTCTTAAAACAGCTTTTGTCCTCAAGTGTACCCAGGCTCAGTAGTTTCAAGATTTCTGACACTCACTACAATTCATATTTCCACAGTCCTTCCCTAACACTGAAATGTCTAATTGATGTGTGGTTTGATGGGTTGAGGGTGCCTCATCCATCATTGTGTTGCAGATTTCAGAGTATCCAATTTCTAAAAGAAAACAAATAAGCTCCATCCATTCCATGTCAAATACAATGGGTTAAGTAGTATCAATCCAATATGGATTCAAAAAGAAAGGGGGTGCGGGGGGGTAAACTCCTGCGTGTAATTATGTCATCTGTCTCTCCTCCTCCTTGGAGGAAGGAAAAGCCCACCCCTTTGTTAAATTTGCCTTTCCTAACCTCCTCGCACACTGGGAGTTGTATTTTCAACATTCCAATGTCCCTATCACCTCGATATCAATAATGAGTCAATCTTAGCATCCAGAATTAAAGATTCACCCCTGTGTTAAAACAGTATTTGGAAGTTCACTCTGGCCAGAAAATGAAATTCGAAACTTGGTGATCTCCGGAATTAAAACTTACCAATGTCCAGATACAACACAAAGCCAATTCCAAAAGGTAAACTTTTACCAAGTTTTACAAACCAAACTTTTGAATGAATGTTTCACAGATTTTTGCTTTACACCATCATTGATGTTTGCTTAAAAGGGCATTACACTAACCATACATGTCCCACAATGACACAGGCACCACAACACATTTTCAAGTCAGAGGAAGTGAGGACTGCAGATGCTGGAGATCAGAGTTGAGAATGTGGTGCTGGAAAAGCACAGCAGGTCAGGCAGTATCCGAAAAGCAGGAGAATCAACGTTTTGGGCATAAGCCTCGAATTAGGAATGAATTTCAAGTCACCATACGTTCCCAAAGTGCAAACTGTTCCCCACATCACGAAATCCAGGGAACAAAAACACACAAATGGTACAAGCTGATATTTAGCAACCACCAAATAAAAATGCATTCAAACCTAACCACAAAGAGTTAACACTTCTACAAGATTCAGAGCCCTTGCACAACACATAAATCTGGTCTCCAGTTCTATCCTTTTCTGGTTACAATTGTCCCCCATCCTTTAGGGGGTCCTAATTGTGCTAACATATTAGCTACGGACCGAGTCCTGAGGCTGCCGGATTCCATGCTGGAATTCCAAAGGTCTCCGGAGTATCAGGTTGCTTTTCCCTTTTTTTACACATTTTCCTGATCCCATCCTCATCGCCAAAAATGTCTTGGATTACTAGGTGGATCCAAACAGTTCATTTTGGATTTGGATAAATGTAGCTAAGAGAAGACTCAGCAACAGCAATTTGCTTAAATATGCACATCTATTAAGTAATAAAAAAAAGATGAAAAAGGAAGGAAAGGAAAGTGATGATCCTCACGCCTGCCTGCCCATCAGGGACCCCTCGATCGACGGCTGGTCTGGAGAGTTAGGTTCACCCCTGGCACCATTCACGATCCCAGCTCAAGGTGATGCCCAATGACTCGGAATAAAACTCTCTCTCTCTTATAACCAATAGCTAGTGCAGAAAAGCAGATACAGAAAACAAGCTGCTTGCAAGTACAGAAAACAAGCTGCTTCCACCGCCTGCAGCAAACACAGGAATGTTCGCAGGACTCATTTAAGGGTCCTGCAGCTTTCCACTATTAGCAACAAGTTGAGCCCTTCAGCCCATCCTGGACACTGCCTTTCACTGTGCCCAAGCTGATCCTCTCAATCATGAAAAGGCAAAACCCTGCAGACAATGGAAAGTTAAAACAAGCCGTATCTGTGGAGAGAAACAGAGTTAACGCTGGAGGTCTTCAGAACGCTTCACCAATCTGTTGCCCATTGCAACTTTCCCCCAAAATGTACATGCATGCCACAGAAACTGTTCAAACAGCGCTTATATTGCCCAAATACAGGTGCTCCTACTCACTATATAATGCTGACAGATACCTTCAAATTTTCCTGACTCCTGCCTAACTGAGTATTTCTTTGACTGGTTTAAAACTGGTCCACCACTTTGCATTCTTCCTCTATCCCTCCTTTTGTATCCTCCCTCTATTCCTCCCTTTGCATTTTCCCTCTATCCTTCCTTTTGCATCTCCCCTTTATCCCTCCTTTTGCATCCTCCCTCCACCCCCCCCCCTCCTTTCAGCTTTCTTCCTTTCACCCCTCCCTTCCCCTGCTCTGTTTGCAGTGCCCTCTCTCCTGCCACCACCCTGAAGGCCTACCCCCTCCATCTGGCACGACCCCTCTGTTGCACCTCCCAGCCACACCAGGCTTCCCTTTCGCTGACCCTTCTCTGCTTCGACTGACCCTTCAGCTCCTTTAATTCACTGCATTTCCCTCCTATATTTGGTCCAACAGAAAGCCCAGAAAAGAGCGAGCTGGTGGTTAGGACGGCAGCTCCTCAGAGATTCTGACTGTCCACATACAGGGACAACTTTCAACTTTGGGTCTTCACCATCACTTCAACCTCTTCGCCTCTAATAAAGGTCAGGACCCTAGTGTAGAGACAGTCCACACTTTTACTTCCATATAGTCTCCCAGAAATTGGTGCTGACAAGGCTCAGTGTGAGGCAAAGTCAATCTCGTCACCTCTAGAAAACTCTGCAGTCTCAGTTGGCTCCAAGTTAAAGGCAATAACGTTTAGACGGGAGCATTTTGGTCAATGGTTCGGTTAAAACAAAAATGAACCGCCCTTTAATAGGCAGCATTTGGACAGTATTAACCTCAAGCCATCGGCTGTCCAGTCAGAGTCACTCAAATTACTCACACATTACGAAACAGTCTTCGATGCTCAAAGCCCACTAAATTGTGGCAAATAATGTGGGCAGCAACGAACAATTCTGGCAAATCCCAGATGTGTAAAGGCTACTGGGTCCTCATTCATTGGGATACTAAGGAGCACCTTAAATGGTGCTTGTGAAATCAAGGCAGGCTTGGCATGTGTAAATTTCTTTCCTTTATTTAGAGATTCAATAATCTCCAGTCCCAGTGAATCATTGCTTAGGATTCTTCGGAGTTGCTATCAGTTATTAATTTAAGTGCGTCAAGTTGTAGGCATTAATTAAACTAGGGCTTTAGCTCTGTGGTAACAATGAGCTGAATTTACCCACCACAAACCCTTTGGCATATGAAGCGGGACAAGTGAGATTTCAGAAAGTGTGCTGTGTGGTATTCCATTCCTTGGATTACCACACATTGTGAGTGGAGAGTGTCAGGCAAGAAGGTAACTGGGAAGTCTTTTCGTTGTATTTGCCCTTGCTTCTCTGCTGTACCTGTGTGATCATTCATTGATGCTGAAAATGTGTTGCTGGAAAAGCGCAGCAGGTCAGGCAGCATCCAAGGAACAGGAGAATCGACGTTTCGGGCATAAGCCCTTCTTCAGGAATGATCATTCATTGAGGCGAGGTGTCCACCAGAGGGATGACTACCGAAACACAAACAGAAACTGCTGGAGAAACTCAGCAGATCTGGCAGCAGCCGTGGAGAGAGAAAGCAGAGTTAACATTGCAATTGAGTCTGAAGACTTTGCTTTGCCTTCACAGATGCTGCCAGACCTGCTGAGTTTCTCAACCGAGAGAAGCTGCTTTGAATACCTGTCCTCTGCCCTTCTGGGTGTGATTCCCTGCATTAACTCTAGCTGCCTGAGGAAATGGGGAAAAATCTGAAAGCTTGCGGTTTTAGATAAACCTGTTGGACTATAACCCGGAGTCGTGTGAGTTTTGACTCTGATTCATAATTGGCAGCAGTATTGCTGCATTTCCTCATCAGACTTTATAATTCATCTATATTTAATCAGAGTAAAAGAAGATTATGTGGCACGGAGCTCAATTAATTTGTGGCTCACTCCCTATGAACCAGAGGACACAGCTTAAAAATACGGGGTAGACCATTTAGGACAGAGATGAGGAGAAACTTCTTCACCCAGAGAGTGGTAGCTGTGTGGAATACTCTGCCCCAGAGGGCAGTGGAGGCCCAGTCTCTGGATTCATTTAAAAAAGAGTTAGATAGAGCTCTCAAGGATAGTGGAATCAAGGGTTATGGAGATAAGGCAGGAACAGGATACTGATTAAGGATGATCAGCCACGATCATATTGAATGGTGGTGCAGGCTCGAAGGGCAGAATGGCCTACTCCTGCACCTATTGTCTATTGTCAATTGTCTATGGAGTTAGGTCATTTACCATGGCCTCTGTGAATGAAAGAAAAGGCTCATGGGACGTAGTGGACTTGCCTGGACCAGCAGCATGTGTCCAGGTTTTCCTACCTCTCAGGGTTTTTTCTTCATTCACAGCAATCCTTCACCAAGCGTTAGACAGAGCGCCACACCAAAGAGAGAGATTTCAGTCTGATGCTCCTCATGTATGGAGAGACAAGGTAGCAGGTAGCAAGGGAACACCGAGCAAGGCAGCAATAAACAAGTGAGATAGAAGGAAAATATATCAGTCAAGGAAACTACAGAGGGGGCAAGCTAAACACTCAAGGACTGAAGAGTGAAATTGTTTTGTTATTGCATCTTTGTTTATTGGCACATTCAGATCCAGAACTAGGGAGCACGGTTTTAAAATTAGAGGCTACACTTTTAGGACAGAAATGAGGAGAATTCTTTTTTTCTCTTGAGCAGTTATGCAACTTTGCAACTCTGCATCTCAGAAGTGGGGGGTGGGGGTAGGGGGGAGGTGGGGGTCACTGAATGTTTTTAATGCAGAAGTAGACTGATACTTGTGAGGTAAGGGAAGCGAAGGTTATTGGGGACGGATGGAACTGTGGAATTACAAACACAAGCTGCTCCACCATGATCTTAACAAATGTAGCAGGCTCGAAGGGCTGAATGGTCTACTCCTGCTCCCATTTCTTATATTGCTGTCCACACACTAAAATTTATATTTGCAGTTACAATTGAATCTGCTTCTAGGTTTCAGATAGGCAAGATCAGGAGGGATATGGGTCAGGAGCAGACTGGTGGGACTGATTTAGTTTGGAATTATGGTCAGCATGGATGGTTGGACCAAAGGGTCTCTTTCCATACTGTATGACTCTATGTGCTCCTTGGATGATTTCAAATCATCTTAAATCAGGGTCTTCTGGTTATCCACCTTGCCAATAGTGAAAACAATTTCTTTTTGGCAACTGAAACAATGTTCCCAGAGAATATTCAATACCCACGTTACATCGTCCCTAACTTTCTAACAGCACAAGGTTGAACCAGGAGAAATCATTATTGCTTTCCTAAATGATGGAACGCTGTCTTGGAACTGGAATACTGTCTTTTCCTTCAGACAGGCTGATTAACCTCAGGCAGCTCAAGGTAGTTTCTTGCCACAGAATTGGATATCAAAGTTTCCTCAGAACCCCACAAGTGATCCTGACTCTACACCCCAGACACAGGAGTCAACTGCTCTGGGTGGTTTGATACATTAATGTGAGCTGGATCCAACCCCACATCCAACATTTTGTCCCTTGAAACCCTGTTTAAATGTCCAAACAGGATTTTGGCCATGTTATGAGCAATCCAAGGAAATTGCGGGCAAAAGGGCACTCTGTCTCTCTTGGATTATGCTGAATATTCAGACCTGTAACAGTCTGATTGCCTCGTATATATAATGATGGTGTGGACCCAATGAGGAGACCAGAGTAATGAGTCAGAGTAACTAATCATATGTGTGTTTCCGTTCAAGATCTATCAGGTTATGAGCAGTTTGGCATCAAAATGGCTGACTATGTTGGTGACGCTCATTAAGATTATAACCTTCATGTAACCTGCTGCTTGTACTGAAGAGTGAAGCATAGAAACATAGAATAAACGAGCAAGTGGTGGCCATTCGGCCTTCAAATCTGCTCCGTCACTTAATATGTTCATTGCATATTTTTAAGGTGAGAGGAGAAGGGCAATTTTTTTTTACATAGAGTGGTTCGCATGTGGATTGGACTTCCAAAGGAAGTGGTGGATGCGGGTCCAGTTGCAACGTTTAAAAGACAGCTGGATAAGTACATGAATAAGAAATGTTTGGAGGGATATGGGCCAAGTGCAGGCAAATGGGACAAGTTTAGTTTGGAATGATGGTTAGCATGGACTGGTAGGACTGAAGAGTCCATTTCCATGCTGAATGACTCCATGGCTGATCGTCCAATGAAGTCCCCTATTCCTGCTTTCTCACCATACCCTTTGATCCCTTTAGCCCTAAGAATGATAGATAAATAGGCTGTAGCCTCAACTGTCTGCTGTGGCCACCCACCCTCTCCCCACTCCACTGCTAAATGGCTTACCCCAGATCCTTAGACTGCGAGACCTGGTTCCTCTCAATTAGTAGGTCATTGCCAGTACATCACCAGTATAGTACCGCCTTCTCCAAGTCTCCAACAGAGACTAATATTTATATCCCACTCTTAATTATGCGCCCATTAAGATGATGGACATTGAAAGGTTGTGCAGGCACAGATTATTTCCTGAAGCTTTGGAACCAGTGATTTTAAGCTGTTACTATGAGACTGAGGAGGAACACAAAGAAGAAATGCTTTACCCAGAGGATTGCTGAACCATGAAATGTTCTGCCACCATCGCTGAGGTAAAAGGAAAAGCACAGATACACATTCGTAACAAAAGAAGGTGAGGGCAGTGAGAAGAGCACAGGGCAAGGGATTTTATTTTGGATTGCATTAGCAAAGGGCTAGTACACATATGATCGGTCAAGCGTCCTCCCTCCGTGCTGTACGATTCTCTTGACTTCAGTGCAAGGGTTAACACTGGCAACTTGAGTAGTGCAATGAATTCAATATCAAATTGGCCTTGCTGAGTATATAACATACTACACATTCAACCCAGCAACCCAAATTAATCTTGAGCTCAATTATATTTGCATTGTTTTTTCTGGAGGTGAATTCCATAAACAAAATAATGTTGCTCGAAATGTGAAGAATTAAAATGCTCAATGTGACCTTATCCCTCAACATCAATAACTATATCTGAAAATGTTAATATCTATACAGTGTTACTGAGGGAGGTACACTCTGCAGTGGGCTGGTACAGAAACAGCATTGTGAGAAAGGGGTAATATGGTGTAGGAAAGACCGAGGGCTAGATGGAAGAGAAAAGAATAAAAAGCAGAGTTTAACAGCGTCTCTATTTGAGGATCAGGGGATTACTGCTCGAGGCTTCTGTATTTCCACCTTTAAACTATATACGTGCAAATTCCACGCTGTCAATTTCACTGTCACAATGACAATTCAGCAGTTCCTCGAAGAAATTGCAAAAGTGCACTCATGAGGCACAACCTTGTAGGTGCCGAATCAGTCTCAAGAATGGAAGGTGATGAAATTACAGGATCCATCTCCTACATGTCTGATTCACAGCAAGTAATCTGCTCATATCTAGCTTCCAGATTCCGGAGCAATGCTCCCTCGCTTCAGACACATAGCTATTATCACAAATGTCAGGTTTTTGCCATGGGCACAGTGGGATTTAAATCAATTTCCAGGCTGCATTACTTTACAGATCAAATGTTATGCTTCATGCCCTGAAACATGAAGAATCTAGCTTCTTGAGCTTGGACTGTCTGATGTCCTGCCGGTGATTATTCCAGTGTAGTTGGGAATTACATGTGGGAAGTTAGTCAGAACTGGGGTAGTTATAATGGGGAGGAGGCACACCAATCAAATATCCAAAGGAAGACACAAAAAGCATCCCAAAAATACCTGGGGAACATAGTGTCTATTGAAAAGGAGGTACTCAAGGAAATCGTATCAGGGAAGTGGTGTTGGAGAAATTGATGGGGTTTAAGACTGTTAACTCTCCAGAGCCCAATATCTATATCCTGCAGTACTTAAGGAAGTGGCCCTAGAAATAATGGATGCATTTGGGGTCATATTCTGTAGACTCTGGAACAGTTCAGTTGGATTGGAGGATAACCCCTTAGAATGGATTTATGAAAGGGAAGTCATGCTGGGAAAATCTACTGCAATTCTTCGATGTTGTAAACAGTAGAGTTGGGAGTGGGGCAGCCAGTACTTGTGATTTACTTGGACTTTCAGAACGCTTTCACTAAACCCCATCTAAGTCAGGAGGTGATGGCCTAATTGTGTTATTGCTAGAGTGCTCATCCAGAGACTCAAGCAGCCTTCCGGGGACCTGAAATCAAATCCAGCCACACACCCTCATCCTGTGAATGAAGAAAGGGGAAAAAAATGCAAGTAGCATGTAAAATTAAATCATGTGGGATTGGAGGTAGAGAACTGGCTCAGAGACAAAATGTTAGAATAAATTTTTTCCAATGATGAGTGGGGTATTCTAACAATTCTCAATATGTGTTAATGATGGAATGTGTGTTAATGTGTTAGATAAGGGAACTAAATAGCATGTCTCAAAATTTTCAGATGACTTATAGCTAGGTGGGAGGGTGAGCTGTGAGTAGGATGTAGAGATGCTTCAGTGTGGTTTGGCCAAGCAAGTGGGAAAATACATGGCAGATAAAGTGCAACGTGAATAAATACGAGGCTATCCACTTTGGTGACTAAAACTGGAAGGCATATTATTTCCTGAATGGCAATGGATTGGGAAAGGGAGAGGTACATTGAGAATTGGATGTTCTATATACAAGCTGGTAAACATGTACGCGCAGCAGGCAGTGAAGAAGACAAATGGTATGTTGGTTTCCATAGTGAGAGGATTTGGAATGTCTTGCTGAAAGTGTACAGGACCTTGGTAGACCATCCCTTTAGTATTTTGGCCAACCTATCTGGGAAAGGATGTTCTGGCTATGAAGGGAGTGCACTGAAGGTTTACCAGACTGATTCCTGACGTACAAAGGGAGATTGGATTGGTTAGGGCTGTGTGTGCTGGAGTTCAGAAGAGGATCTCATAGAAACCTACAAAATTCTAACAGGACCAGACAGGGCAAACAGAGGAAGGATGTTCTCAGTGACTGGGAGTCCAGGACCAGGGTCACAGTCTAAGGAAGTGGGATAGATCATTTGGGACTGAGATAAGGAGAAATGTCTTCACGCAAAGTGCTGAGCCTGTGGAATTCTCTGTCACAGAAAGCAGTTCAGGCCAAAATTATAAATGATTTCAAGAAGAGGTAGATATAGTTCTGGGGCTAGAGGGATCAAAGGGTATGAGATGAAAGTAAGTACAGGGCAATGACCTGGATTATCAACCATGATTATGATTATCCTTAAGTACTCCATGATGTAGATTATTGGGCTCTGGAGAGTTAACAGCCTTAATCCCCATCAATTTCTCCAAAACCCACTTCCCTGATATGATTTCCTTGAGTACCTCCCTCTCAATAGACGCTGTGTTCCCCAGGTAATTTTGGGATGTTGCGCCTTCCTTTGTATATTTGATTGGTGTGCCTCCTCCCCATTATATTACCCCTGATTCTGACTAACTCCCCATGCGTAATTCCCAACTACACTGGAATCATCACTGGCAGGCTGTCAGACGGTCCAAGCTCAGGAAACTAGTTTCTTCATGTTTCAGGGCATGAAGCATAACATTTGATCTGTAAAGTAATGCAGCCTGGAAATTGATTTAAATCCCACTGTGCCCATGGCAAAAACCTGACATTTGTGATAATAGCTATGTGTCTGAAGCGAGGGAGCACTACTCCAGGAATCTGGAAGCTAGATATGAGCAGATTACTTGCTGTGAATCAGACATGTAGGAGATGGATCCTGTAATTTCATCACCTTCCATTCTTGAGACTGATTCGGCACCTACAAGGTTGTGCCTCATGAGTGCACTTTTGCAATTTCTTCGAGGAACTGCTGAATTGTCATTGCGACAGTGAAATTGACAGCATGGAATTTGCACGTATGTAGTTTAAAGGTGGAAATACAGAAGCCTCGAGCAGTAATCCCCTGATCCTCCAATATAAACTCTGCTTTTTATTCTTTTCTTTTCCATCTAGCCCTCGGTCTCTCCTACACCATATTACTTACCCCTTTCTCACAATGCTGTTTCTGTACCAGCCCACTGCAAAGTGTACCTCCCTCAGTAACACTGTGTAGATATTAACATTTTCAGATATAGTTATTGACGTTGAGGGATAAGGTCACATAGAGCATTTTAAATCTTCACATTTCGAGCAACATTATTTTGTTTGTGGAGTTCATCTCCAGAAAAAACAATATCAACAATATTTGGGTGGCACGTTAGCTCAATGGTTACCATTGCTGCCTCATAGCGCTAGGGACCTGGGTTCGATTCCAGCCTCAGGCAACTGACTGTGTGGAGTTTGCACGCTCTCCCTGTGTCTCCGTGGGTCCCCTCTGGGGTGCTCTGGTTACCTCCCACATTCCAAGGATGTGCACATTCGGTGAATTGGCCATGCTAAATTGTCCACAATATTCAGGGGTGTGTAGGTTAGGTGCATTAGTCAGAGATAAATGTAGAATAATGGGGCATGGGTTTGGGTGGGATACTCTTCAGAGAGTTGGTGTGGACTTGCTGGGCCAAGGGGGCTGTTTCCAAAGTAGAGATCCTATATAAAATCTGCTTATTACCCTGTGACTCATGAGTAGAAGGTGGAGCAAGCTGAAAGAGCATACTCCTGCTCCTGTTTTCTGTGTTTCTACGGGATCCTGGAATCTCCATCATAGCAGACTCCATAAGATATGCATGGGAAATTAAAGATCCCATTGGGTAATTCCCCTACACCTGGAACCTTCCGAAACTATCCATTTAGGTGAGAGAATTAGAGAATATTGGTGAAATTAAGTAAATAGGTGTACGGGAAAATATAGACTATTAAATGCAGTCTGACACTTGAGTAACTGACTTCATCCAATTACGACTCCACCTGACTCCTACACCCTCAAGGCCCCTGGGACCAGGTTTCCTCCATCCCCCTCTTCTTCCTCCAACAGCAGACATGCCTGTCCCTCCTTGTCCCTGCATAGCAAATGACCCCCCCAGGTTTCACAGCTGCTGGAGCTAACTCTCCTCCATTCAGCCCCTCAACACAACCCTATCCCCTACCAATTTGTCACTCTACCTACTGACACCCAATTGGTTTGTGGAGTTGTGACCAGTTGTGGATGACAAGGGTCCTCAGCCTGATAATTCATTCCTGAGCAGTTTGTGGGACTGACGATACTGGCAGAATCCTTTGGACATCCAGAAAGGGAGGTATGTCTTTCTTTGAAGTTACAAAAACACTTAAAACCTAGATAATTGCCTTTTGCCCCGTAACTAAGAGGCATTTGCAGTTAATAATGTATCAGGTATGTTTTGCGAAGAAGTGAAAGGAATGCGTAAATTGAAGGACAGCAGGTTCTGGCACATAAAAAGATCATCTCAATCAACCCTACGGATAGGGCTCATTAAACTGCTTTCTAAGTGTTTTCTCTCCATCCCTAACACCAATGTTTATGTCTACTCGTTAAATTTATAACTCCCTTATGAAACTCTGTTAGGGAGTTAGGATTTAGTGAATAGAGTTATACATCGACAGTTTATGGATGCTTACCTATAGTTAAAATCTATTGATATACTAATTCTTGTTAAGTATGAAAAGGTGTGTTCTGTTAAGCTTAGTCTAAAAGGAAATATAAATTGGGGACTTCTGCGTACTTTGATAAAATCTTTAACTTTTGTCCTAATTCCTAGAATAGCAGGAATTGATTTCCACCATACTGTCCCGGTGAGGCATGGCAAATATCTCTCTCACTCGGGAGATCACAGTTAAATCACATTCTTCCTCAGAGACCCATATGCCTGTTCATTAAGCCCTATGCTGACATTCCAGGTTGGCTGTCTGTATGGTATATATTCTCACAAACACAGGGAATAGCATGCCTAAGAAATCTGTACTGAACTTGGCTAAGTATGAATAAGGCACAGGAAAACATAGAGAAGCTTTGGGGACCTATATTCAAAAACTAAATGCTGAAAAATCCTGCCCAACTCAGTCAACACATAAATAAAGACATTTCTGTTAAAAAATGTTATTACATCTCTGCACTCATTAAAACTGGTTTTCCAAAGGCAGTATCACACCAAGCACTAAAATAGAAAGGGTTGAGTAAGACCAACTAAAATAAGGTAACTGAGTCAGATGACAACTGAATATGTCACTTACAACATTTTTACTCCAGTGTGTTTTGAGTTGCGTAATCTCAGAAGAAGGTTTCAGAGCATGTGCCAATTGATGTGCATGTACTATCATGCATTTTTATTGATGACAACTAACAGGCATTTTATAACATATTGCAGCAACTACTTGTAAATATGCCACACTCTCCCGCAGATCGACTTAAACAAATGTCAGCACTGCAGAGTAAAGCTTCATTTACCGATGGTTGCAACTGCATGTCACCTCAAAGTGTCAATGAAGAACCTTATGATTGTAATATGAGGAAAGGTGAAGCAACATATACACTTCTTTCTCAAAAGCCCAGATAAACTCAGTGAGTCTGGCAGTTTCTGTGGAGAGAGGAACAGAGTTAAAGTTTTGAGTACAATACAATAGTCATGGAGTCGTAGAGATGCACAGCACAGAAAATTCGGTCCATGTCACCCATGCCGACCAGATATCCTAAATTAATCTAGTCCCATTTGCCAGCACTTGGCTCATATCCCTCTAAACCCTTCTTATTCACATACCCATCCAAATGCCTTTAAATTGTTGTAATTGTACCAACCTCCCCATTTCCTCTGGCAGCTCATTCCATACACACACCACCCTCTGTGTGAAAACGTTGCCCTTTAGGTCCCTTTTATATCTTTCCCCTCTCACTCTAAACCTCTAGTTCTGGACTTCCTCACACCAGGAAAAAAAACCTTGTCTATTTACCCTATCCAATGCCTCTCATGATTTTATAAACCTTTATAAGGTTGCCCCTCAGCCCCATACGCTCCGGGAAAAACAACCCCAGCCTATTCAACCTCTCCCTAGAGCTCAAATTCTCCAACCCTGGAAACATCCTTGTAAATCTTTTCCGAAGTCTTTCAAGTTTCACAACACCCTTCTTCAGAATTGTGCAGTAGATTTGGAGGGAGACAGGTTATAGCTTCTTAGGGAAGCAGAGAAATTAATATATCCAAATATTGGACTCAATGTTTCCCTCTCTGTCCACAGATGCTGCCAGATTTTCTCCAGCAATTTCTGCTTTTATTGCACATCTTCAGCATCGACAGTATTTAACTTCCCTATCCATTTATTTCTTCTATTTCTCTAGACAGGGAATCAGCCAACTAATTATCAAATACAGTTCCACATTGAGTGCTGTGTCACAAATGGGCCTGAGTTTAAGGAGAAGGAATAAATCTTTTAAGACTGAGATGAGGAGAAATTTCCTCACCCAGACAATGGAAACCTTGTAGAATTCATGACTGTAAAATGTGGTTGGGGCCAAAACATTATGGTGTTTTCAAGAAGGTGGATAAAGCTCTTGTAGCTAAAGAGATCAAAGAATATGTGGGAGTGCAGGAATAGAGTAGTGAGCTTGGTGAACAGCCATGATCATAATGAATGGTGTAGCAGGCTCGAGGGGCCAAATGGACTTCTCCTGCTCCTATGTTTGACGTTTTGATATTTAATCCTTTCAGTTAGTTACCCAAAATCCCATTTGTCTTCCTATATAATTATTACAAGAATTCTAAACACGTCAAAAGTATCATGCTTCACTAAGAGAACATTTTAAGGGTGAGAAAGTCACAAAATAAATGCACAACTTTCTTTTGATATGCAGTGTCTTTGTTTTCCTGGATACATAATGTTGCTTGTGGTGAAGTAACTGTCTGTCTAAGCTTAGTAAAAGTTTTGAAAATATTTGGTTTAGTGGAAGACTCTGCAGCTATTTATTGGCATCCTCACTAAGACTCCAGTGTCTACGCATATACAAAAAAAAACAAAGCAGCTCTGCAAAGTAGAAGGACACCACAAAGATAGTGTCTGATTTATCACCTTGTGCAGAGGACAGTTAAGACTAAACCACATTGCTATGGGTTTGTAGTCAATGTAGGCCAGACCAGGTAAGGATGGCAGTTTCCTTCCCTAAAAGACATTAGTGAATCAGATGGGCTTTTCCCAACAACAGATTCTCAGGCACCATTAGACTCTTAATTCCAGATTTTTATTGAATTCAAATTTAACCATTAGCTGAGGCAGGACTCAAACCTAGAACATTACCTCAGTCTCTGGATTGACAGACCAGTAATAACACCACTAGGCCATTAGCACCCCTATGCCTCCACATGGGGCTTCAGCCCTGTTCTTTTAGGGATCTAGGGATGAATAAATGCAGGATGTATTTTGAGTGTTGGCTGTCTGCAAGTCATGTGGCCTCCGTGATTGCACGCGCCTAAATATGTGGGAGAGTGCAGCCCCCACTGGAAAGAACTGGTCTTCCATTTCTAGTTGCACTTCAGTCCCACACCCCTTGCTCTTCCCCCAATGAGGAAGACAGCATGCTTCAATCTTCTCCAGAAGTCTCCAGTTGTCAACCAACGTGATTGGCTTCAGCAAGAAACTGCTGAGTTCCCTGGGCGCTGTAACAGTGATGCACCCTGATATTATCCTGAAGATCTGTGTTCCAACTCTAGCCACGCTCCTAGCCAAGATGTTAAAATGCAGATATAAATCTGGTATTTTCCCAACATTGTAGGAAGTTATCCGGGTGTTTTCTGTCAAGAAAAAGCAGGCGAAATTCAACCCTGGCCAATCACTGATCTATCAGTCTACTCTCGATCATCAGTAAAGTGATGGAAGGTGTCATCAACGGTGCTATCAAGCAGCACCTGCTCAGTGACGCCCAGTTTGGGTTCCGCCAGGGCCATGCAACTCCTGACCTCGTTCCAGCCTTGGTTCAAATATGTACAACAGAGTTTAATTCCAGAGGAGAGGTGAGAGTGACTGCGCTTGACATTAAGGAAGCTTTTGACCAAGTGTGGTATCAAGGACTCTAAGCAAAATTGAAGTCGATGGGAATCAGGGAGGGAATTCTCCATGGGTTAGAGTCACACCTAGCGCTAAGGAAAATGGTCGTGGTCGTTGGAGGTCAGGTACCTCAGATCCAGGACAGCACTGCAAGAATTCCTCACAGTAATATCCCTGGCCCAAACATTTTCTGCTAATTCATCAATGACCTCCCACTATAAGATCAGAAGTGCAGATGCTCACTGATGTTTGTACAATGTTCAGCACCCTTCATTCTGGCAGAATTAGTAGCCCAAACCTTCACATTGAGGATTTTTTGGCTGACTGCTCCTAAGCCTAGCTCTGGATCCAGGCGGTGCACAATTGGGGTGACTAATTACCTGCCTGGGATCTCCACGGATAGGGAATTCTCCCCATTGGTTTGCTTGTGGTCTTCTATAGTCAGTGGTTATCAAAGACCTGAAGAGCTTCATTAAAACTGGGACAACATCCACTTTAAATGCATAAGTTTTCTTTAAATATTTCGAATTCCGTTTCCTGCCAGTGCTTTATTGAAAGTTCATCATACCATCGCTTAAAATTAATGATATCAAGTCACCCTAATTAGAAAGTTATGGTCGGTGTTGGACATAAAAGGTTGACAATTAATACTTGCAGGTTAGCGAACAAGTCCATTTACATCATTCAAATATCTTGTTTTTTCTGCTGATTCACTTTCAAGAGCTGCTATATGAAGGATTTTCTACTTTAATTCTGACTCAGAATTCTAAGTTTCAGTCTCTGTGTATGAGTATCGCACTGTAACACCATCAAAGATACAAATGGCATAAATCCTTATGGCATCTTCCATTACAGAGCGGGGATCAAAATGCTCATTCACCTGGGATGGGACCCTGAGCCAGAGTTGAAAACACTGTCAGCTTGGCTCCCAGTGCCAAAACTACCCATTGCTAATCGCTCTCCAGCAATCTCTGTTTTTCATTTCAGAGTTCCAGCATCTGCAGTATTTTGCTTTTATTTAAAGGGTAAAATGTACCTCTGTCTCCCATCCCTCATTTGATTGCAGCAGAGTTCTGAAATTTTGGAAAGGATGTTTTTGCCAATTTAACATGTACTCACCTGTTGAAGTGTGAATCAGAAAGAACTAGCTAGACAGGTTCGCCTTGCTCTAAGCAGGTAAAGGGTTAGTTTTATTGAGCTAAAACCCACTCAGGTATAAAACATAAAACCTGGATTCCTCAACTGACACGCAAATGCACAAAACCAAACATACAAAACCAAACATGCAAAACCAAACATGCAAAAATACTAATCAAAGAGGAGAGCAGTTTCCTAGAGGAGTTTTCATAGACTTAATGCCTCTATCCCAATGGAGGGCATTAAGGAACACAGATTGATGTAAATTGTGGCAGACATTTTTAGTTTTAGTTGGTCCTTGTTTTAGCTGTCTTATTAAAATGGTCCAAAGTCCATCTCCAGCTGATGAGCTAAAATTGAATATCTTCTGGTAATAACTGACCTATGAGCTTTTCAGGTAGCTGGGTTGTATTCTGCCACAAAGTGAGGCCTTCAGGCCTCAGCATCCTAATCAGGTAATATTGTTGTGTAACCCTCACTACTGCAAAGATACTACACTCACCACCCCGTCATTCCTCACTTCAAGCCACCCATCAGGCAACTAAGAGGTGCAGGTTAAACCCAACGTCATGTGGACACGTCAGAACCTTGGTGAGCATCTAAACCCAACAGAAATGATGCAAGTGTCACCAGACCTCCAACCTTAGCATTATCATTGACGGCAGCTCTTCACCAATCGTTCCCCCAATTGTACAGTGCAGGCTCGAAACCCCATATATGCCAGACTCTCATTCCTACCCCGTCAATGTTGGGATACACAAGGCATTGTCCTCGCCAAAAGCCATTCAAGGCAAGTATGGTGGAATAATCTATATAGGACAGCTTTTGTTATACCATCCATCTGTCTTCCAGATGTCCATGTGCAGTTTCACACAGCAGGTAAATGCCTCGCTGTCTTTCATATTCCAGCTCATACAGAAGGAAACCTTTCAAAAAAAGAACACTTCACTCTGACAGATTGGTATAAGCATTTATTCATTTTGTTACAGACACAGGGTTCAATCATGGATCTCTGGTTGAATTGTTGGTATATTTCTTGTTGCATTATTAATAGTTCTAAACCAATGATGACCCTTTATGACAAAGGTCTAAATTGGCACAGAACTGGTCTGGTGTTCCTGTGACTATGGAAGATCTGAAATGACCATTTCCCCTTTTCTCATCAGTGTATAGAGAGGCTCTATCCAGGCTGATGGTGATATCCAGGAAGAAGCCAAAACTGAGGGCAACAGAAGTTTGGGAGGATATAGTGACGAGAGCAACCTCTCCATTAATACAGAGGTCACTTCTTAGAAGCCTTATGGTGCAGATAGAGGCCATTTGGCCCACCAAGTCTGCACCAATCCTCCAAAGAGCATGCCACCTAGACTCACTCTATCCGCATAACCCCACATTTCCTATCACTAATCCACCTAGTCTGCACACGATGGGCAATTTAACATGGCCAATCCACCAAGCCTGCATATCTTTGGACTGTGAGAGGAAGCTCACACAGACATGGGGAGAATCTGCAAACTCCATACAGTCACCCAAGGCTGGAACCAAACCCAGGTCCCTGGTGCTGTGAGGCAGCAATGCTAACCGATAAGCTACCATGCTGCCCCATGGTAAATAAGTGCCTTCATGTCCAGTCCATCCCTCACAAACATGTCTGCAACAAGACAAAGTAATGTTGTAGGGGAAGGCTAATGACGGAGGCAGGACTGGTGTCAATGGTGCAGTCATATGGGCCACACAAAACAGAGAACCTGATTTGCAAAGTATACTTGCAGTTAGGGAATCACTGACAGACACTGGCCAATGCTGGGTTAACAGTTCTTTTGACCACAGTTAGGAATTAATCACACAGCAATTCAATGAAAGGCAAGAGCAGTACATTGTACATGGATTGAAATGGGTTAGTATTTGATTGAGTGAAATAAGCACCACTTGGTGGTGGACAGACCTAAGCCTAGGTTATCCCAGAAGTCTTTGCAGTCATGTACAGCCCAGTCGAATATCCTGGAAATAGCTGCACATCTGCAAGAAATTTCAGTTTACTCACTCGACCAAGACTCTTCTTAGACCAGAAGGCAGCTGTCCTCCTCTACAATGAACTTTGTGAACCCAGAGTGTGAGCCGGTGAGTCCACACAACATACTGCACCTTACATTGTTACAGCCGGTAGCTTACCAGACAAGGTGGGTGAGTGCGTATAAAAGGTGACAAAGGAAATGTAACTGGTCACCAGTTTTACCTGTCCTTGTCTGATCTCAGAATGCTGCTCTGGAATTTGTGTGTAATAACATTGACTGCTAGCAGTGAATGGTCCTTCCACACAGCTCAAAAGGCCATTCCTTTTTTCCCCACAGATTTGAAATGTATTCATTCTCCTAGCGGGATGTTTTAAGGCAATGCATGGCTCAAGGGACCAATGTTTTTCTTTGTAAATATATTTATTAGCAATCTTTTTTAACTTTACAAACATGTAAAATTATTGAAAAATACAATCAATAACAAAAATCAGTATAATTAAAAAAACACAAATTACAATACAACTACTGTCTACTAACTACTAGCCTACCCTATAATACAAAACAAACCCTAACACTGTGCAAAGCAACACCAGTAAATAAGTAAATAACTAATAGATTAAAAAAAAGCAAAAAAAACCCAAAAAATATACAGAATACAGAACAGCTATACTCGGTGCAAAGCTCCCAAACAAAGGAACATGAGTATTGTATATATACCTGTATTAACTCAGGAGACCCACCTCCAGGGCCCAGGCTTGACAAACCTAACCATCCTGGTTAAACAAACACCCTTGTTAAGATAACTGACAAATCTATATTCAATTAACTCTAGTAGGGCTGCCATGTCTTATAAAAATGGTGCACCATGTTTGTAAAAAAGTCCACGGGAATGTGCTCCATAAATAATTTCTGTCATCCCAGCAAGCCCGGTGGGTTCTCAGACACCCAGTTCATCAGAATATTCTTCCGTGCACAGTATGCAAGAATATTAAATAGTTTCTTCCCATGCCCGTCTAAAGATAATAAATTCAGTAGACCTAAGAGGAGAGATATCGAGTCTACCTTGACTTCAGTCCTCAATACCCTCCCTATCTCTCCTGCCACAGCGCTCTAGTAAACACTGAGCCTGTGGCATGTCCAGAAGCAATGGGTAAGAGTACACTGAAGATGCCCCTTTTTTAAACTTCGCCAGACGGTCTGGTGCCAGATGAGCCCTGTGCAGAACTTTTAACTGTGTAGCGCATGTCCTATTACAGATTGAGATCTTTTGAGCATTCTCCCACAGGTTCTCCCATGTTTCAAAAGAGATCTCCATTCCTAGCTCTTGCTCCCAGGCCTCACATAACCAGTTAATATCCTGCCAGGCCCTGCCACCCAGCAGGCGATAGAGGGCACTAACCAAAAAGGTGATTGTAGAGCGTAGCAACAACCTCTCTGTATAGGGCTTAGTGAGAAGCGTAGTCTTCTTCTGGATGAAATCCCTAACCTGAAAAATATGGAAAAGATCTCTGCTGGGCAACCCGTATTTGTGGCTCAGTTGCTCAAAAGACATCATAACCTCCCCCTCAAACAAGTCTCCCAAACTAGAAAATCCTTTCGCTGCCCATAGTTTGAACCCTGAGTCCATCATCCCTGGTCGGAACCCTGGCATGCCAACTATAGGTGTAAGTGGCGAAGTCTTAGATAAACAACCCTCACCGACGCATCCCCCTCCATGCCTTGACAATGGGATTCGGGCAGTGGTTCATAATTGTCCTCATCTTATCCATGAACAACAGGTTAATAAGAGGGCGCTTTGCCTGGGAGGCCTCACTATCCAGCCATATTGAGTTCGGATCATTACCTATCCAATCGCAGACAAAGGACAGCAGGGAACTCAACTGATACCTCCTGATGTCTGGGAAATCAACTCCTCCCCCTCCTTGAGGCAACTGCAATTTAGTAAGTTTGATGAGGGGCCACCCACGATGTCAGACAAAGGAACCAAACCACCCCATAAGCTTCCGCAGCATTGACCTGGGAAACATTATAGGGAGCATACGCATGGGATAAAGCAAACGAGGAAGAACATTCATCTTAATGAGAGATATTCGGCCCAGCCATGAAATTGGAAGAGCCTCCCATCTCTGGAGATCTCGCCTAATATTGTCGAGCAAGTGAGCAAAGTTAGTCCGCAATAACAGATCAAACTTGGGGGTAATAAAAATGCCTAGGTATTGGAACCCTGCCTGTGACCACTTAAAAGGGAACTTAGGACCACCTTCAACTTCTGGTACGTCCTTAAGGTTCCCCAAAGGCAGAGCCTCTGATTTTGCAAAGTTGATCTCATATTCTGAAATGGCCCCAAATGAATTGATATATTGTATCAAATGGGGTACGGATGTCATTGGGTTTGATAAAAACAGAAGGACATCATCTGCATACAGTGTAATCTTGTGTGCCCTCGATCTCACTTCCAGAGCGGTTATGTGGATGTTCTGACGAATAACCTCTCCCAGCGGCTCTATCACCAACGTAAACAACAACGGTGAGAGGGGGCAGCCTTGCTGACTACCCCTACCAATCCTAAAATTACTAGACTTCATCCTATTGGTGATGACCGCGGCCAGAGGGTGGTGATATAAAACCTCCACCCACCTAGCAAAGACCCCACCCAACCCAAACTGTTCTAAGACATAAAAAAGATACAGCCATTTCACCCGGTCAAATGCTTTCTCTGCATCTAAGGAAATCACCAACCTCTGAATCGATTATTGCTGACAAACTTTGACCACATTCAGCAACCTTCTAATATTATTAGAGGAGTTACAACCCCTTATAAAACCTGTCTGGCCCTCTTTAATAATATGGGGCAACACCTTTTCCAATCTCAGCGCCAGGATCTTGGACAGAATCTTGAAATCTGAATTTAATAGAAAGATGGGCCTGTATGAGACACAACCTTCCCCTTCAGGAACCTTCCCCTTCTTAAGAATTAAGAAAATATTAGCTTCTCTCAAAGATGCATGTATATAGGAGTGATTGTACATCTCCAACATCAGCCCTGACAGAATCCCTATAAACTCCTTATAAAACTCACCTGGGAGACCATCAGGACCAGGTGCTTTCCCACTCTGAAGTTCTTAGTTGGGGACCAATGTTTGACTGAGCCTGGATCAAGCTGCATCGCATGTCACTAATAAGCAGAAACCAACATCACCTCCAACTCAACTGCTCTTCAACAGGATTGCCAATATCTTTGGAATTCAATGCTGATAGTGCACTTCCAATATTCACCAGGGTCACCTTTGTGAATGACATTAGATAGCTCTGGTGAGTGAGCGAGTCCCTCATTCTTGAACCCTGCCTACTGACTAACCTCTCTGGGTTGCGGTAGCTTCCTCTTTGGCGACTGGTGGGCACCCTCTCCACTACCAATTCACCTTTTCGTTCATTAGTCACTCATGGAATGAAGGTATCGCTGGTTAGGCAGCATTTAATGCCCATCCCTAACTGCCCAGAGGGTGGTTAAGAGTCAACCACATTGCTGTGGGTCTGGAGTCACATGTAGGCCAAGCCAGGTAAGGATGCCAGCTGAAGGACATTAGTGAACCAGAGGGGTTTTTCCATCAATCAACAACGGACTCATAGACATCATTAGACACTTAATTATTTTTATTGAATTCAAATTCCACTATCCACCATGGCAGGATTCGGACCCAGGTCCCAGGAACATTACCTGTGTCTCTGGATTAATGTTCAGTGATGATACCATTAGACTATCACCTTCCCTAAAAATCTCCGCCCTCTGCTCCCCTCTCACTGCAAAATGCAGCATCTTGTATACCCCGTGCGCCAAAGAGACACCTGTGCCCCCCCACCCACCCAGATCTCCCTCCACCACTACCCCCCACTGTGTTGATAATGAGAAGGAAGCTGCCAATCAATCTGAGCTTCTGAAGATTTTTAACAAAGTATTCTCTATGCAGATGGTGAGAATAGTTGGAAGTTGTTCACTGATGGTGAGAGAATGCGGTGTACAACAAAACTGGCATCCAAATACTGCCTCAGGATGGAATTATATCATCTGAACAGATGACATGGGGTTTCAAGATTAATCATTGTTACAAGGAAGTAATCACAAACCTTATGATGCTCTTCCTGTAAATTGTACGTAAACCTAAGCAGGAAGGAGAGCAGACATTACTCCTTTGGCATTGTACCTTTAACTCATAGAAGTATCGGAAGAGGCTTTATTGCAGGGCGGGGTGAAAATGTATGATCAAAAGCACTGGCAAAGGGTTTACAAATCAGGAGATTAACTCTATACCTGGTTAAAGAGGTGACGACATTCTGCTTTGTAACCAAGTGAGAATCCTGATAGCATCAGGGTGGGAAATAGCTACCTGACGAAGGAGCAGCGCTTCGAAAGCTTGTACTTCCAAATAAACCTATTGTACTATAACCTGGTGTTGTGTGACTTTTAGCTTAGAGATGGAAAGGAGTTAATCATGAGAAAAATAAGAACTGATCGCATTGAAACATGTCAGATCTTTGAGGACTTAGTAGGGTGGGTACTAATAGGGTATTTCTCCTGAGACCATACTTAGGGTCTCACTGTTCAAAACTATTCTAGACAGCATTGAGGAGGAACATTATCGCCCAGAAGGTCTTGAGTCATTTGAATCCCCTTCCCTAAGGAGCAGTGGAGGGGAGTGTCAGAGAAACTAGCATCAAGAGAAGGCCAATCCAGCCTGCTCCACCATTTGATATGATCCTGGATGGTCATTTTATAAAACAGAGGCATACCGATTCTTGGGTAAAAGATTATTGGGGTGCAGATTTAAGGGCCCTATCAGATCAGCCATAATCTTATCAAGTGGTGGAGCAGGTTTGAGGGCCCAAATGGCCTAGATATTCATAGAATCTCTACAGTGTGGAAACAGGTCCTTCAGCCTAACAAATCCACACCAACCCTCAGAAGAGCATCCCACTCAGACCCATGCCCCCCTGACTAACCCACCTAGTCTAAACATCCCTGAACACTATAGCATGGCTAGTTCAACTAACCTGCACATCTTTGGATTGTAGGAGGAAACCAGAGCACCCAGAGGAAACCCATACAGACACGAGGAGAATGTGCAAACTCCATACAGCTAGAATCGAACCTGGGTGCCTGTGCTGCAAGGCAGCAGTGCTAACTACTGAGCCACCCAGTCCCATTCCTAATGCATCCACTTGAAGCACTGTTTGACAATGGCGGCTACAATGGAGACTCCCCCACTACCTCAAAGGACCTGCCATTCTCATCCTATGGTAATGTGCAACAGGCAGCAAAGATGCCCTGTCGATTTCCCAACCCACTCAGCAATGCCTTCTGCTGGCAGGTACCAGATGGAAAGTGGTGGTGAGACCTGGCAATAACAAAGCTGGAGGGGATGCTGAAAGCTCAGCACCTCAGGAATGCTCTCTTGCGGTGGGCTCATGCAGTTGGTGGGTCTCGATGGGAAGGTTTTCAGGAGCAGTGAGGCAATGGGGTAGCTCAGAGATGGAGCCGCACACTGTGCGGACATGTGACCCAACGACAGAGCTGGGGCAAAGGAATGCGTGAGAAGCCGGAGTCATTGGCTGCAGCAGAAAATACTGGGAGACTGGGAATTTTTATAAGAATTATCCTTTCGCGAGATGAGACTGTTGCTGACTTGGTCAGAATTGTCTCCCATCCCCAGTTCCCCTTAAGAAGGTCGTGGTGACAATTTGGATGGCTGCACTCCACGTGGAAAGGGACACCCCAATGCCAATCATGAGAAGCAACAACAGTGTCTTTATTGTATCCACTGATCTTCTAGGGCCTATGCTGGTGGTGTTGGGGGGGTGGCAGGGCGGGAGGTGGGTGAGGTGGGAGACCGTGTCCCCAGCTTTAGTGAATACCCCATGCCTGCTCTCACCAGCACTGCTACCATCACCGGGGCTCCACCCAGTGGCCCTGGAACCCACGCTGGCACAGTATTCCTTTCCAGGGGGCTCCCAGCTTCCAAGCACAGTCCAGCGATGACCAATAGGCGTTGTCGAACCGCAAGCCACTTCTTCCAGATAACCTGTGGCCAGTTGGGTTGGAGGAGGGGGTGGGGGGATTTTGCAGGCAGCCTTCATAGGAATGGCAGCTCCAATGCTAACCCCAAATAGCTGCCTAGTCCCCACAAAATGCAGGGCTGGGCCCACAAACAACAGGGGCCTGGTCACTCACCTTGGCATTCAGGCCTGCCAGTAGAAACCCCATCGCGAGAATAATGATTCCTGCCATGGTGTGGGACAGAATGTAAGAGACTGGGGTTGGCTGAGCTGAACCCCATAACCAAGGACATAATCGATTCCTTGCAGTATGGATACAGGCCATTCAGCCCAACAAGTCCACACCGACCCTCCTAAGAGCAATTCACTCAGACCCTCTCTGCCACTCCATTATCGTACACTTCCTCCTGACTAATGCACCTCACCTACACATTCCTGAATATTATGAACAATTTAGCATGGTCAATTCACCTGACCTGCACATCTTTGGACTGTGGGAGGAAACTGGAGCACCCGGAGGAAACCCACGCAGACACGGGGAGAATGTGCAAACTCCACACAGACCATTGCCCAAGGCTGGAATCGAACCTGCGTCCCTGGCGCTGTGAGGCACTGCACCACCCCCAAAACATGGGTGGGATTTCTTACAAGGGAGCAAACCTCAAGGTCAGAGCTGGAAAGAATGGCTAGGGCGGCATGGTGGCTCAGTGGTTAGTACTGCTGCCACACAGCACCAGGGACTCAGGTTTGATTCTGGCTTTGGGCAACTGTCTGTGTGGAGTTTGCATGTTCTCTCAGTATCTGTGTGGGTTTGCCCTGGTTTCCTCCCACAGTGCAAAGATATGCAGTTAGGTGAATTGGACAGGCTAAATTGCTCATAGTATTCAGGGATGTGTAGGTTAGGAGTATTAGTCAGGGGGAAATGTAGAGTAATGGGGGAATGAATCTGGGTGGGTTACTCTTCGGAGGGTTGGTGTGTGCTTGCTGGGCTGAAGGGCCTGTTTCCATAGAGTCATAGAGATGTACAGCATGGAAACAGACCCTTTGGTCCAACATGTCCATGCCGACCAGATATCCCAACCCAATCTAGTCCCACCTGCCAGCACCTGGCCCATATCCCTCCAAACCCTTCCTATTCATATACTCATCCAAATGCCTCTTAAATGTTGCAATTGTACCAGCCTCCACCACTTCCTCTGGCAGCTCATTCCATACACGTACCACCCTCTGCCTGCATAAGTTGCCCCCTTAGTCTCTTTTATATCTTTCCCCTCTCACTCTAAACCTATGCCCTCTAGTTCCGGACTCCCCAACCCCAGGGAAAAGACTTTGCCTATCTACCCTATCCATGCCCCTCATAAGGTTTTTTTTTATCCTTCTTGTACAGGTCACTTCTATCCCAAAAGAGATTCCAATGATCCAAAAATGTGAATCCTTCTCCCATACACCAGCTCCTCAGCCATGCATTCATCTGCTCTATCCTCCTATTCCATGTTGTAGGAATTCTAATTTTAGAGTCTCCTCAGATTCCTTGATTCATACCTTCGAGCCAAACAATATCAACAGGTGAGGATATTGCAGGTGCATTAGTCACAACGTGCCTGAGTTGGTAAATTGGAACTTGACAATATGGTTCTGCATCCTGAAAGGGAAGAAAGGAGCAACCAAGAGACTGCAGGCTCTCCAGCTTAATATCAGTTGTCAGGAAATGTCTATAGTCGCTCACCAGAAGGATGAAGTCAATTAATATTAAGATTTCCTGAAGAAAGTTGATACAGTTTCACAGAAGCTGGAATGAGCAAAGGTGGTAGTGAATGTCACCAAAGGCAACCTCATCGCTAATTGTCCACGATGAAATGCAAATTACTGGATTTTGTCATAATGGCGGTCACAGATAGACACACGAGGACCATTATGTTTCGAGAGGTTCTGAGTGCTTTCAGACTGATAATCGGAAGGAAGCTGCTGTTGCCACTTTCTCTGCCTAATGTAGTTGGTCCCAAGTTCCCACGAAGACAAACAGCAGCAGAGAAAATTCATCGTGAAACTGAGAATTTTCCCGACTGCAATGGTCACTATTAATAATCGCATGCAAGAAATCAGCTAATTAACATTGGCCTCAGGATAAGACAAACAAAGATTGTAGAAGTTTTTTTAAAAAAAATTCCTTTGTGTTGGACACTAATCCCCGCTGACTTTGTACCTGTACGTGGGACTGCACGATGGCCGTCTGCTTGTTGCCATCTTTTTTTCAGTTCTGGGTCTGGGTGGGATACTCTTCAGCGGGTCAGTGTGGACTCAATGGGCCAAATGGCCTGCTTCCACATTGCGGGAATCCTATGAATCTATGATTTCCTTGGATCTGACAGTAAATAAATCTTCCATTTCTTTGTTTGAAGAATTTTTTATTGATTGGCACATTAATTACATTATTACATTAATTAAAGTATCGTTAACTACACTGTTATTTGAGATAGATGCTGTCTTTCACAAGACAAAATGCAACTTTGTAGAATCCCTACAGTGTGGAAACAGGCCCTTCAGTCCAACAAGTTCATACCAACCCTCTAAGAGTAACCCACCCAGATCCATTCCCCATTATCACTATATTTACCCCTGACTAATGCACCTAACCTACACATTCCTGAATGTGTAGGTTAGGTGCAATTTAGCATGGCCAATTCACCTATCCTGCACATCTTTGGATTGTGGGAGGAAACCCACACAGACATGGAGAGAATGTGCAAACAGTTGCCCTAGGCTTGAAGTGAACCCAGGCCCCTGGCACTTTGAGGTGGCACTGTTAACCACTGAGCCACTGTAACTGCTGTTGTGGCTATCCAAGATGGTTGAACAGAGGAGAGCCACCAGGTCATAAGAAATACTGGAGGCTCATCCAGGATATTTCCACAAACTGAGGAAAGGATTGAAGTGGGGGAGGTAAATTGGTCCTTCAAAGGCTGATTAAAAATTACAATGGGTTTCTGTTGTGTGTGCATTGAAGTTATTTCGGACAGATGATCTGACTCTGACTCAGAGTTAAGAGCCGCATAACTCAGATTTGCTTGTTAATTCCCCAATTGCATGAGCAAATGATGAATGCCTGCTTTGTC
Organism: Chiloscyllium plagiosum; assembly: GCF_037043375.1. Taxonomy (NCBI): domain Eukaryota; kingdom Metazoa; phylum Chordata; class Chondrichthyes; order Orectolobiformes; family Hemiscylliidae; genus Chiloscyllium; species Chiloscyllium plagiosum. The sequence continues at coordinate 49,034,197 of NW_028270158.1, forward strand.
TCTTTCAAACTGTGAGCACAGCAATTAAAAGACCCTGACCAACAATGGGCCCTGCCACTGCTGAGGAGGTTCACAGGAACATTTCATGAATTTGACTCTGGCTTCGCTGAAGAAAGTGCAACTAGTTATAAGCGAGCAACGGAGGTGCTCCCAGTTAGTGCCTGGAAATCTATAGGCAGAAATTTCGTAATCTCAGGGACCAGCCTCACTAAGTGCTGCAGGGGCTTGTGCAGTGAAAAGCAGCTCATTTTAACCAGTGGGTGTCAGCAGTTAACATTGAGGTCCCACATACAAAAACTTCTCAGGTGGTGGGGGAATGATTGGAAACTGAGAAGGGACAGCTGATTTGATTTGATTTGATTTGATTTGTTATTGTCACATGTACCTGGGTACAGTGAAAAGTTCTGTTTTGCATGCAGTACAGGCTCATCAAGCCATACATAGAACATAGGGTGATAGAACAGCGACGTATACAATGTTAGGGCTGCAGCGAAGGTGCATAGAGAGTGAGATCAACATTAGATTTGAAATTTGAGAGGTCCATTCAGAGGTCTAACAAAAGCGGGGAAGAAGCTGTTCTTGAATCTGTTGGTACGTGCACTTAAGCTTTTGTATCTTCTGCCTGATGGAAGAGATTGGAAGAGATTATAACCAAAGTGGGAGGGGTCTTTGATGATGTTGGCTGCCTTCCCGAGGCAACGGGAAGTGTAGATGAAGTCGGTGGATGGAATGCTTCGGGCCCACCACAGGCCAGAAGGAGTGGTGGGGAAAACAAGAATGAGGCCAGAGAGCCTATGTGCTTGAAGTGAGTCAAAGCAAGACCACCTCATACTGATCGTTGGAACTTACGGGAAAACCTGTGGGAGTTGTGGAGTCACAGAAAGATTGGGAGTCAGGTGGAGAGCATAGCACACCATGCTTTGGCCCCGACTGCAGCCGCAAGTCCCTATACGCCCTGCAGGGTGGGTTTAACAAAACTTTGAATATTGGAAGGGTCACATTTCCCCACAGCAGAGCAAGTATGCCCACAATGATATTGAGGGTCAACCAATCACTACCGCTGAGCAAAGGCATGACCTATCCACCAGAAAGTGCAGTCAGTACCAAGGTATTAGTAAAGGTTATTGAAGGAGTCAGAAACAGTGACAATGGGAGTCGTGCCCATGTCTTGGTGGACAGGATTGACCAACTCCTCAACAATGACGGTGGGATCAAAGATGATGGCATTCCACCCCACCCCATAGGCCAGGGAGACAGAATTGCTGCAGGGAAACTTACTTGACATTTTCCCCGATTGGCTGTTAAATGGGGGTTAATAGGCAGATGTGATCTGTCATGGGACAATCAGACAGCATTGCTGAGTGATGACCCTACTGTCTGAGCCTCCCAGAGTCACCTAAGGCTGGAATCGAACCGGGAACCTGGCGCTTGAAGCAGCAGTGCTAACCACTGAGCCACCATGCTGCCCCCAAGTGGCCAGAATGAAGCTGAGGCACAGACAATGCCCTGAGTGTGACTGAAAATGAGGTGCTGTGAAGGAAGTAAATGCTTCCTCCCAGACCTACAAATGGGTAAGGTGCCCTGGGGAGTTATTGACGCTGATAAGCAATGGCTGGGGTAGGTTAGAAAATGCAAAATGTATACAAACATCTGAAAGAAATTTTACTGGCCATTCCTTCACGAGGATGTAATGAGATTTTGCAGAAGTTGTCCCAACTGACAGTTGGTGGGGAAAACCCATGCTTGCAATACACCTCCAACCACAATCCCTACCCCCCACCAGTGCCATGCCGACAAACCACTCAGCAAGGTCCTAGTAGAATTTGTGGGCACTGTCCCCAAAAGCCAAAACATTTATCAGCATATCCTTACCATCAATAACAAAACATTTGTCGGCATATCTTTACCTTCAGTAACAAAACATTTGTCAGCATATCCTTACCATCAATAACAAAACGTTTATCAGCATATCCTTACCATCAATAACACGACCCATTTCCCAAAGGCTGGAGCTGAACATATCAATGCCAAACATACCATGGCTGAAAGATAAATGTCACAGGCAGAAATACAGTGAGGAACTCACCTCCTGACTCCCTCAAAACCTGTCCACCATCTTCAAGGCAGGAGTGTGATGGAACACTCCCCCACTGACCTGGGTGAGTGCAGCTCCAATAACACTTGAGGAGACATGGTGTCATCCAAAGCAGCTCTCCTTGAGTTTGTTGGCACCCCATCTGTCCCTTTAAACGCTCGCTGTCTCTGCCACCAGAATCATCAAAGGAATAGGTCAAGCGTGCTTTGAAGATTTCCAAACTCCGTGATCTTTACCATCCGGGACGATGCTTCCCAAACTATTTCTCATCATGACTCCAGTAGGGAGCTCCAAGATTCTCAATATTTGAGAGTAGAAAGTGAGGGGGAACCTGTGAGGGTAGAGAGAAAACTGGTAGTTCACTGAAGAGTCTTCACTCTTGTGGGGGCTAGGGAAAGGGGGCGGTGAGATAAGGTGGCAGGGGGAGGGGAGCTCAAAGACCCTTAAGAAGGGGCAGCAGGTTGGTTCTGCGGCTAGCACTGCAGCCTCACAACACCAGGCACAACCCACACCCCCCAATCCATTCAATCCCGGCCTCAGGCGACTGTATGGAGTTTTGCACATTCTCTCTCTGTCTGCGTGGGTTTGCTCCCACAGTCCAAACATATGCAGGTTAGGGTAGATTGGCCATGCTAAACTGTCCACAGTGTCCAGGGATGTACAAGCTGGGTGGGTTAGCCATGGGAAATGCAGGGTGACAGGGATAGGATAAGAGGCTGCGTCTGGGAGGGATGCTCTTAAGACGGTCAGTGTGGACTCGACGGGCTGAATGGCCTACTTCCACACTGTAGGGATTCTAAGAAGATCTACAAGTGAAAGCTGTTTCACCCAAATTTTAAAGCAACCATATTTCATATTTCTTTGGATGTGCCCATCTTTGACAGCCACTGTTCAGAATACTACATTTGTTAATGCTTTCCAAGATATTAATAGCTTTTGATCAGTGTCTAGAAATCTGTCTCTGTACAACACCCTCGCACTTTGTGAAGAGAATGAATCACTTATTCTTCTATTTGAAAAGTGGCTTACATTTTTAAGCAGTTTGCCATCGTTCAATCCAACGGATAATAGTTCCAGCCAGCTGAAAGACTTTCAGATCATGCCTTTTAAAAATAAATGACTACAACTCCATGACACTTCCTCATAGCAGAAAGAAAACATAACATGAGGTTCCCTACAATGTGACTTGGCGATGATAAGGCTGGGAAACAAACAGTTGTTTAACAAGTTGTCTCCTCTGTCAGAAAGCCTCACATCTGTACATCTACGCCAAATGGAGTGTTACACCAAACCAAACATCAAAGGGAGTATTAGTTACGGAGTTACATTGTAGTGCTGGGGAAAAATAAATTCTCAGACAAAAAACAATAAGGGATCACATTGCTTGGTGTGGCCTGTGAACGACCAAGTGGGGTGGATGTAGACGAAAATATCTGCAGCAAGGTTACGAAAAGATGTCAACCTCATAGGGTAGTTATAATATGGGACTTGAATTACCCAAAGATAGATGGGGATACTGGTGGTGTAAGGGGCAATGAGATGCAAATGTTCACAGCTCATGCTCAGGAGAATTTCTGTCAGCAGTAGAACTTAGTCAGATCTGACTATCCCGAATAATTATCCCTGAAAGCTTTCCTGCCACTAAGGTTAAACAGATTCTGTCGGATCTGATTCCTGGAGATGAGATGGGGATCAGTGTGGGAGGAGGGGGTTGTTGGGGAACATTTCAGAGACAGTGATGATTGTATCATAAAGCTTAAGATGATGGTGGAGAATGACAATAGTCAACTAGAGTAAGAAGAAATAATTGGCAAAGAGTCAACTTTAACGAGGCAAGAGCAGAGCTGAGGAGAATTGACTGGAATGAAGGGTTGGCAGGAACAACTGAGGAATGGGTTGTCATCAAAGGGTGTTGGTTCTAGATTAGAGTAGTGCTGGAAAAGCACAACAGTTCAGGCAGCATCCGAGGAGCAGGAAAATCGACATTTCGGGCAAAAGCCCTTCATATCCCTGATGAAGGTCTTTTGCCCAAAATGTCGATTTTCCTGCTCCTCGGATGCTGCCTGAACTGCTGTGCTTTTCCAGCACCACTCTGATCTAGAATCTGGTTTCCAGCATCTGCAGTCCTTGTTTTTACCCTGTCAATTAAGGCATATTCCATTAAAAGAAACAATTGCAGAGCTCCCTGGGTGGCAAAGGAGGTAGCAGTTCAGATAAAGAAGAAGAGGTGGGGTGGAAATACAATTGGGAATAAAGAGGTAGACAGAAGGTTCAGAGGGAGGTGACAATGCATTCAGAGGAGTGAGAGAAATTATGAGAAAAGCCTGACAGCCAATAGCTCAGCACTCCGCATTCCTGTTACTCCTTCCAAAGTGAATCACCTCACACTTTTCTGCATTAAACTCCATTTGGCATCTCTCAGCCCAACTCTGCAGCTTACTTATGTTCCTGTGTAACCTGCAACATCCTTTGGCACTATCCTTGATAGTCTGGATGAGCAGAGAGATCTCGGTGTCCATGTACATAGATCCCTGAAAGTTGCCACCCAGGTTGATAGGGTTGTTAAGAAGGCATAAAGTGTGTTAGCTTTTATTGCTAAAGGGATTGAGTTTTGGAGCCAAGAGGTCCATAAGACATAAGACATAGGAGCGGAAGTAAGGCCATTTGGCCCATTGAGTCCACTCCGCGTCATATTATAGCCGCACAAAACTGTGGTGTGGCCACACTTGGAGTATTGCATGGAGTTCTAGTCACCACATTAAAGGAAGGATGTGGAAGCTTTGGAAAGGATTCAGAGGAGATTTAGTAGGATGTTGCCTAGTATGGAGAGAAGGTCTTATGAGGAAAGGCTGAGGGACTTGAGGCTGATTTTGTATGAGAGAAGAAGGTTGAGAGGGATAAGATTATCAGAGAGTTAGATAGGTTGGACAGTGAGAGCATTTTTCCTTGGATGGTGATGGCTAGCACGAGGGGACATAGCTTTAAATTGAGGCGTGATAGATATAGGACAGATGTCAGAGGTAGGTTCTTTACTCAGAGAGTAGTAGGGGCGTGGAACACCCTGTGTACAACAGTAGTAGACTCGCCAACTTTAAGGGCATTTAAATGGTTATTGGATAGGCATATGGACAAGAATGGAATAGTGTAGGTTGTATGGGCTTCAGATAGGTTCCACGAGTTTGCGCAACATTAAGGGCCGAAGAGTCTTCTATATTCTATGTTCTGAAAATGTCTAACATTTCCAGCATCTCACAGTGATCAACTGAAACGGAATAGGATTCAATTGTGAAGGCACCAGTACAGAAAGAGAGGGACTGACCTTCCAAGCAACAACCTGTCCACACATGGTAGAGTCTACAGATTGCATCTTGGACTTATCAGCTACAGCAGAAACTAGACATCCACAAGCCAGAGGGATTGCTTAAGAGAGACTGGTGAGTGTTCTTCACTTTGAATTCAGACTATTATTGTTTCAAAAGCTCATTCAGCCAGGATTGCACAGTATGTATATATGTATGTATATATGTATGGTACAAAACTTCAACTTTGAGATTAGTTTACCCAGGCAAAGATTGCTCTCCAGAATCTGACTCTGGCTTTAACATTGATTCCTATTGAAATCTGTACTTCACCTGAAGCCTTCCCACTTCCAGTCAGAGTTTTCCACAATGCATTCCCTGATTTGAGGTGAGGGCACTCTTTATGTGTCGTGAATGGAGATGATTTTATCTCGGACACCGATGTTTTCTCCAAATTTCAATTTGTCTGACAGAACACTTCAAGAGGGTCACTCTGATTTCTCTGGTTAACTCTGATCTCTCTCCACAGATACTGCCAGAGCTACTGAGCTTTTCCAGCAATTTCTGTTTTTAGGTCGAGAGGGTCCATGGCAGACAGGTTAAGAATCATTTTTAGCCTGTCCCAAGCATCTGAGGAAATCATTTCTGATGATAAGCCTCAGTATATGGGCAATTCTTCATGAAATTGACTGAAAGATTGAGTGAGGGGAAGGGGTGGACCACCAGATGTAACATCTCACTGAGCAGTTCGATCACACTGTTCACCCACTCATCCTGAAGTGTAGAGCAACAAACCAAAATCTTCCTATTAACATATATCTCAGCTGTATCTCAGGATTATCACTGCCAACAGAGATTGTGATCAGAAGTCAATTAAGACAGCATTGACTGATAAGCCACTACCCATCTGAATTCTCTGAGAAACAGAATACACTCTTAGACAAACAAGGGATTAAAGTCTCTGCATGATTGACAGTGAAGTATAGAATTACCTCAATGGCATTCAGGACTAAAACATTAAGAGTTACGTATCTCCTAAATGGAACATAGCGATCTGCAGAGGTTTCTAAAGCATGCAGAATGCCTAGGCCTTACAAAGTCACACCGCCCAATGGAGGACTCATAGAGTAATACAGCACTGACACAGACCTCTCCGTCCATCTAGTCCATGCCGACCATGTTCCCAGACTAAACTAGTCCCATTGCCTGCGTTTAGCCCATATCCCTCCAAACTGTTCCTATTCCTGTAATTATCCAAATGTCTATTAAACAATGCAAATGTACCTGCATCCACCACTTCCACTGGAAGTTCATTCCACACACAAACCACGAGGTGCAAAACCAAAGGTGTCCCTCATGCCCTTTTTAAATCTCTCTCCTCTCACCTCAAAAATATGCCCTCTAGTTTTGAACTTCCCCATTTTGCTATTCACCTTATGTATGCCCCTCATGATTTTATAAACCTCAATAAGGTCACCCCCCTCAATCTGCTGTGTTCTATTGAGAAAAATCCCAGTTATTTTTATAACTCAAACCCTCCATTCCCAGCAACATGCTGATAAATCTTTTCTGAACTTTCTCCAGCTTAATAATATCCTTCCTATAACAGGGAGATCAGAACTGGACACCGTGCTCCAGAAGAGGCCTCAGCAATATCCTGTGCAACCTCAACATGACATCTTACCTCTTTATAGGAGAAACTGAGGACTGATGAAGAGCTTATGTCTGAAATGTTGATTCTCCTGCTCTTTGGATGCTGCCTGACCTGCTGTGCTTTTCCAGCACCACAGTCTTGAGCCCAACTCTTATACTCAAAGATCTGAGCAATTAGGCAAGCGTGCTAACCATCCAGTCTACCTGTGTCCCAACTTTCAAAGAATTATGTACCTGAACCCCGAGGTCAGGCATTGATGAAACCAGCAAAGGGAAAAGCACAACATGCTAACTGCGCACAGCAATAAAAAAAAAGTGAACATCTCGACCACAAAGGTGAGATGGAAAACTAGGACAACGATTGACACATTGATAACATGCCTGCAGACCAAGAAGAACCAAAGGAAAAATCCACACTTCCAGAAGATTCAAACATAATAAGATGTGGAAGAGTTGTTAAAGTACCAAGATGATATGTGGACACTAGATTTCTAAACTCAAATTGTACAATCCCTATCTCTGTAGAACTAATTTGGTTCTAATCTGATATTTTTGTGTTTTCACTTGTAGCTGTGAGGACTATATTTTGAATTCCCTTATATTATTGCTTTGAGAGAGACATTCTTTTAAGAAGCCAATCATGCAGATAACTTGAATGTCATCACTTGACCAGGGGCCACAGCCACTGGAGCAGCCTGGACTAGGGACTGTGTCATTAGATCACGCTGTACTACCTGCACTAGTTTAGCTGTAAATAAACCCATCAGAAACCTTCAAGTAAACAGAATCCAGATATCTGGTCAACATGGACGAGTTGGACCAAAGGGTCTGTTTCTGTGCTGTATTTCTCTATGACTCTCTGACCTCTTTTGTGTTATATACGGCTAGCAGAGGCAATCACTACACTAACAGCTTTGGGACAGCAGATAGCTCCTTATTTGCAATATTTCACTGAATATTATCTGTGGGGTGAGCCAGTTTAGCTGATTACACAAATTCATTTCCTTGGCAAGATTGCATTGTTTATCAGTTAAATTCCAGCCAATCATTCTGCCTTGAGTTAACTGTGTCACATTCAGGATGCAGGAGCAGAGGGCTGTGCTATGAACCTATTTCTTCACAAAGGGTAGCAAAGCACACGGGGTGTGTTCAGTTGTGTTTAACGAAATGAGCAAGGGTTCTTGCTCCACTTTAAAGATCTGGCACAGCAACTGCCTCCCATTATTCAAATGACGTGAGGTGCAGCGTCTTTGTTATTTTTAATACAATCCCAGAATGCTTTCTTGTCATTGCTACAAATCTACTAATGCAGACCCATCAATGTAAACCCACTATTGCAGATCTACTAATGCAGATGCACTAATGCAGACCAAATCAATACAGGTCCATCAATTCAGACCCACTTTTCCAGTCCCACTTTTGCAGAAGTGCCTTTGCAGACCTATCAATGCAGCCCCATTAACACAGACCCATCAACACAGACCAAATCAATGCAAACACATCAATGCAGATCTATTGATGCAGACCCAGTAATGCAGACTCATCAATACTGACACAATGCAAGCCCAGAAAAGCTGATCCAGCAATACAAACCCCTTCATGCAATCTGAAAAGGCAATATCCACTGTGCGATAACCATCCCTCAATTCAAAAATGCCACTAGTCCTTGATGTTGTCATTCTTTATTTGCAACACAAGACATCATCTGCTATTTTCTCATTTTGCACATTCTGAACATTGTTGAGATAAGACATGATAGTGGAGTCAAATTAACAAATTATACAGCTAAGTAATTGTGCACAGCCAAAAAAACAAACCGCAAACCTTACTGACACAAAAACAATCCATGATGTAATAAATTTTTTCTCAGTTCTTTGTTCTTTTGTTTTTCAACTATCTCTCTTGTAATGTCACATGGCATTACGAACTGCACAGCAATGTAGATTAGATTACTTACAGTGTGGAAACAGGCCCTTCGGCCCAACAAGTCCACACCGCCCCGCCGAAGCGTCACCCACCCATACACATCTACCCCTTACCTAACACTACGGGCAATTTAGCATGGCCAATTCACCTGACCCTGCACATCTTTGGACTGTGGAAGGAAACCGGAGCACCCGGAGGAAACCCACGCAGACACGAGGAGAATGTGCAAACTCCGCACAGTCAGTTGCCTGACACGGGAATTGAACCCGGGTCTCTGGCGCTGTGAGGCAGCAGTGCTAACCACTGTGCCACCGTGCCGCCCTTGTGTCTGACCCCTTGCGCTTCGGCAATACCTTGAAGGTATGATGAAAATTACAAACTGCTTATCCATGGCAATTGAAGATTGAACTATAGTGCAGTTCCTCATCCTGCTCATGAACCAATCTCTGCTTCTCCTTATTCACATTTGGCATTTCACTGTCTATAGCTTGGAGGGTTTACAAGGTTCATTAGACAGCGCACAGGTTGAGTTACATTCCCACGTCCATTACAAACAAATTTAAAAAGCAGTCTCCTTAAGTACAGAGTCATAGACTCATATGCACGGAAACAGACCTTCCAGTCCAACCAGTTCATCCCGAATATAATCCCAAACTAAACTATAGCTCCACCTACCTGCTCCTGGCCCATATCCCTCAAAAGCTTTCCTACAACAATGGCTTGCCGGCCCGAATCCTGAAGAAAATTTTAATCATTTAGCCAAGGCTTGCTTTGTTTTGGAATTTTACTGTGGGCTGACCTAGAGTCCTTCTGTTCAGGATATGTCCTGAGTGAGACTAAGCAATTGTCTTCACTCAAGTGGTGCCCCACAAGCTCAGTCAGACTTGCAAGGGTGTCTACTTCCATCAGAACACCCTGCAACAAAGATGCTCCACTTATCGCATTTCCAATGACAAAGCCAGTTATAATGCTTCAAACTGCTGCGTTCTGCATTGTAGTCATGACTTGTGGGGCACCACTTGAGTGAAGACAATTGCTTAGTCTCACTCAGGACATATCCTGAACAGAAGGACTCTAGGTCAGCCCACAGTAAAATTCCAAAACAAAGCAAGCCTTGCCTAAATGATTAAAATTTTCTTCAGGATCCGGGCTGGCAAGCCATTGTTGTTGCTGCAGTGTGAGAGTAAAAGAGAACCCCTAGGCCCCAACTGAGTATGAGAACTCATCCAGGAAAGTGCACACTCTGGGAAGCCCACCTATATCTAGTTGGAACAACTAAGTTGTTTAGCAACATCCAAATCAGAACCAATCAAAATAAACTTCTAGTTAAATGGTCACCTGGTTCTAATGGAGGTTGTTATCATTGTGACTGTATCAGCGACAGCACAACCAGTTTTTAACAAAATCTGCCTTGGACTCCAACCCTTCAGTTTGTGCAAGACCTCGGCGAGACTGAGAGCCTATACTGGAGAACCTTTACAGATGAAGGGTACAGCTTCGGTTCGGGATCAGTTCCCACTGATTGTAATAAAAGGCTTGGGCCCAAGCCTGACGGGGCGAGATTGGTTGAGAAAATTCACCAAATTCAAAGTTTTGAGATTAGAAATGGCTGCCTGACTGAAGTCCTAATTAAATACCTGGACAGTGTTCAGGAAGGTCTAGGGACTATCAAAGGAGCCAAGGACATCTTGCATGTTCCATGATTCTGCAAGGCCCACCCAGTGCCATTTGCCTTTTGGGCAAAAATAGAATCAGAAGTCAGGAGGCTGGAAAGGGAAGGAATCATCAAACCAGCCCAGCTTCCAGAATGGGCAGCATCAGTCATACTGGCTGTGAAGTCTAATGGGTCGGTTTCCCATTGTAGGGACTTTAAACAAATAGTAAACTGCTTTGTGCAGCTGGATAAATACGCAATCCCTCACAGAGAGGATTTACACAGAAAGCTGGACGTGAGCCATGTGTACCTGTAATTGTAGTCACATGGGGATCCCCAGGAGTATGCTACAATTAATACCCATAAGGGTTGGTACCAATATACAAGACTGCCATTTGGGATATCATCAGCCTGTGCCATTTTCCATCAGATGATGGGGAACATTTCATCAAGATGACATGCTAATAACAGGGAAGACCAATAAAGAGCACTGAGAGAACTTGGGCATAGTCCTTAGACATTTGTCCAAGACGGGGTGTGTGCTTTTCCTCCCCCTCCCCCCCCCCCCCCCCCCCACTCTCACAGAGCTACCTCTACCCCCTACTCTCACAGACCTCCCCCTCCCCCACTTTCAAAGAGTTTCCCTCCCCCCACTCTCACAGAGCTCCCCCTCCCCCACTTTCAAAGAGTTCCCCCTCTCCCCACTCTCACAGAGCTCCCCCCCACTCTCACAGAGCTCACCCATCCCCACACTCTCACAGAGCTCACCCTTCTCCCCACTATCACAAGCTCCATCTGCTCCCCACTCTCACAGAGCTCCCCCTCCCCTTCCACCCACTCCCACAGTGCTCCACCTCTACTCTCACAGAGCTCACTGAGTCTTTTTGACAATGTGCAAAGCTCTAAACAGGGCTACGACGAGAGAAGAATAGGGGAGCACTGCCCTTGTCCTTTCCGTTAGTAGTGGTCATGGGTGTGGAAGATGATGTCGAAGGAGCCAGGGTAAATTTCTGCAGTGCATCTTGTAGACGGTACAGAGGAACCTCGATTATCCAGCTTCAATTTACCAAATTTTGGATGATCCAAACAAGGTCGCAAGGTCCCAATGCATGGCTAACTATGTTATACGGCTTCAATTACCGAATAACCGAATGAAATACTCCCCGCCTGTGTCCTTCAGGTAATCGAGGAGGGAGGTGTCACTCGTGGTTGTGGTGTCAATCAATAGCGTTTTTAACAAGATACCAGAATAGCCAATGACAAACTTGTATGGGCTGCATGAAATATTTCACTGAATATTATCTGTGGGGTGAGCCAGTTTAGCCGGTACACAAATCATCATTCATCTCCTTGGCAAGTTTGGATTGTTTATCAGTTACATTCCAGCCAATCATTCTGCCTTGAGTTAATTATGTCGCATTCAGGATGCAGGAGCAGGGAGATGTGCTATGAACCCATTTCTTCACAAAGGGTAGCAAAACACATGGGGTGTGTTCAGTTGTGTTTAACGAAATGAGCAAGGGTTCTTGTTATACTTTAAAAATCTGGCGCAGCAACTGCCTCCCATTGATCAAATAATGTGAGGTGCAGCGTCTTTATTATTTTTAATACAATACCAGAATGCTTTCTTGTCATTGCTACAGACCTACTAATGCAAACAAAATCAATGCAGGCCCATCAATGCAAACCCACTAATGCAGATGCACTAATGCAGACCAAATCAAAATACAGGTCTATCAATCCGGACCCACTTTTCCAGTCCCACCTTTGCAGAAGTGCCTTTGCAGACCTATCAATGCAGCCCCATTAACACAGACCCATCAACACAAACTAAATCAATGCAAACACATCAATGCAAACATATCAGTGCAAATCCATTAATGTTGACCCAGCAATGCAAATCAAAAGATTTTAAGCTAGAACACCACTGTAACAAACAAACTAAAAGCAGCTATTGACTAAACAATAGCTAGCAGGTAGCTAATAAACAAAATAACAGAAAAGATCATTCTTATTAATGTGGCCAATAATCTTACATTGCACACACCTATGTGACAACCTCAAACATCAGGGGAGGGATTTGGCGGGGGTGGGGGGGTGGGGTGGCACGATGGCTCAGTGGTGAACACCGCTGCCTCACAGCGCCAGGGGACCCAGGTTCAATTCGTGCCTCGGGCGATTATCTGTGTGGAGTGTGCACATTCTCCACATGTCTGCGTGGGTTTCCTCCAGGTGCTCTGGTTTCTTCCCACAATCCAAAGATGTGCAAATTAGGGTGAATTAGCCATGCTAAATTGCCTACAATGTTCAGGGACGTGTAGTTAGGTGTGTTAGTCAGGGGTAAATGTAGGATAATAGGGTAGGGGTATAGGTCTGGGTGGGTTACTCTTCAGAGGGGCCGGTGTGGACTTGTTGGGCCAAAGGGCCTGTTTCCACACTGTAAGGATTCTGAAACAAAACAAACCCATGGATGTGCGTTCTCTCTGGGGGGACCAGTCGTGACATTAGACATGACATTAGGCACAGTGGCTCAGTGGTTAGCACTGCTGCCTCACAGCATCAGGGTCCTAGGTTCGATTCCAGCCTCGGGTGACTGTCTGTGTGGAGTTTGCACATTGTCCACGTGTCTGCGTGGGTTTCCTCTCACAGTCCAAAGATGTGTGGGTCAGGTGAATTGGCCATGCTAAATTGCCCATAGTGTTAGGGTCATTAGTCAGAGGGAAATGGGTCTGGGTGGGTTACTCTTTGGAGGATCAGTATGGACTGGTTGGGCCGAAGGGCCTGTTTCCACACCGTAGGGAATCTAATCTAATCTAAAACACACAGGGTAAGAACTCTGAGAATTTAGTTTCAATACAAATCATGGCAATAATGTCAAAAGGCTGTCTATTAACCTGCCATGACAGGTAGGCTGATAAACAAAGAAAAAATGTCATCATTGGCAATAATCCAGTTACATCTAAAGCAGGCTCCCTTCCAGAATATTCGTTCTCGGCTTTGTTTTGCTTCTGATAAAGAATCATTTTCTTTATGTAAACTGCTGGCAGGAAAAATAATGGGAACATATTCATTTAAAAATATGTGAGGTGAGAGAAGGAAGGTTCTCAGGGTTATATTAAACAAAGAATTGCGGATGCTGTAAATCTGAAACACAAACAGAAATTGCTGGAAAATCTCAGCAAGTCTGGCAGCGACCATGGAGTTAACATTTCCAGTCAGGCTTCGGGTTCTCAGGATCTCAAACCACTGATGCCAATCTTGGCTGTATAAGATTGCTGACAATATTCCAAATCAAAACGTGTAGTGCTGGAAAAGTACAGCTGGTCAGGCAGCACCTGAGGAGCAGGACAGTCAACGTTTCAAGCAGAAGATCTCCATCAGGAATGTGAACTTATGCCTGAAACGTCGATTCTCCTGCTCCTCGGATGCTGCCTGGCCGGCTGTGCTTTTCCAGTGCCACACTTTTGACTCTGATCTCCAGCATCTGTAGTCCTCACTTTCTCCACAATATTCCAAATGCAATCTGATCAGGCCCTAAAACAGCCTCAGCAGTAGATCTCTGCTGTCCTTTTCTAGCCCTCTGGAAATGAATGCTAACATTGCATTTTCCTTCCTAACTGCCAACTGAACCTGCATGTTAACCTTAAGAGAATCCTGATCAAGGACTCCCAAGTCCATTTGTGCTTCATATTACTGAAGCCTTTCCCAGTTAGAAAATAGTCTACGCCTCTATTGTTCCTATCATAACCTCAGAATTCCTCACATTGTATTCCACTCTCTCAGCCTATCCTTTTGCAACCTCCCCACTTCATCAACACTACCTGTCCCTTCATCTATATTTGTGGCATCTGAAAACTTAGCAACAATGCCCTCAGTTGCTTCATTTAGATCATTAATGTATAATGTGAATAGTCTGGCCCCAGCATGGACCCCTCCAGAACTCCACTAGTCACCGACTACCATTCTGAGAAAGAACCCTGCCTTCTGCCAGTCAGCCAATCCTCTATCCATACCAGTACTTTGCCCGATCACCATGGACTCTTATCTTATGTGCAGCACATTGTCATACCTCAGGAGATATAAACTTATGAACTCATAAGATAGAAATGTCTATTCCAACCCGTTTCTGGATCTTGATTAATCCTTCATGGGAACATTAGACCTTGCAGGAATAGGTCATTCAGCCATCTGAGCATGCTCCACCAGTCATGGAGGATCTAGTTGTGAAATCAACTCCAGTTTCTGTCTTCTCTCCCTCTCCCTGAGCTCCTCCCTCATCAATCAAAAATCCATCTAATTCAGGCATGAGTACATTCAATAACCCAGCGTTCTGGGGAAGAGAATTTCACACACTAACAGTCCTCTGAAGGAAGGAAAAGAAAAACTCTTTGTGTTCATCTTAAAAAGGACACAAACTGAGGTACCAACACACCAAAAGGTCGGCTGCTGTGTTTAACGGAAAAGATAATAAACATTGATTGATAAAGCACACCTCATTCAGGGCCATGATCGGTGTGAAATGGATACAGCAAGGGATGACGTCAAGGTTGGCGTCTGGTACCTGAGCTGTGCCTGAAAGACCTCTGACCTGAATATGTCAATTCAGGGAATTTTCCTCGTGCCTACCAATTTACCCTGGTGCCCTCCATAAAACAAGCATGAGGCCCCTTACATGTTCTAGTAGGTTATGCATGTTCTAATTAAGAATAAAAAAGAATCATATATTAGATAACGACAACTGGGATCAAATGGAATCATGGAGTATAAATAGCGTAGGAGCATTCTTAGACTGGAAATCAGGATGGCAAAGAAGGTATATGAGATAGGCTTGGCAAATAAAGTTAAGGATAATTCAAAGAGATCCTACAAGCATATCAAAATCAAAAGAGCAACTAAAAAGAGATTAAGGCCCCTTGAAGATCAACCCCTTAAGGATATTATTAAATTGAAGAGGGTTCAGAAAAAGTTTATCAGGATGTTGCTGGGAATGGAGGGTTTGAGTTCTGAAATGTGGTTTTCTCACTTGAGCATGGGAGACTGAGGGGTGACCTTATAGAGGTTTATAAAATCATGAGGGGTATAGTTAAGGTGAATACCCTTGACTATGGTGAACCTCAGGAGATAGGAGAGATACTAAATGAATATTTCATGTCAGTTTTTACTGTGGAGAGAGAAATGGAGGCCAGAGAACTCAGGATGATAAATATTCATGTTTTGAAAACAGTTCACATTACAGGGGAGGTCTTAGAAAACATTAAGATGGGTAAATCTCCGGAACCTGATCAAGTGTATCCCAGGATATTGTGGGAAACTAGGGAAGAAAATGCCGGGCCTCCTAGCAGAGATATCATATGTCATCTATCATCTATAATCACAGGTGAAGTGCCAAAGGACTTGAGAATGGTTAATGTTGTGCCTTTTTTTAAGAAAGCCTGTGAGGAGAAACCTGGGAAGTGTTGGGGAAGTTGTTGGAGGTGATTCAGAAACAGAGGAGTTAAATGCATTTGGAGAGACAAAGATTGATTAGAGATAGTCAGAGTGGTTTTGTGCAAGGGAAATCATGTCTCACAAACTTGATTGAGTTGTTTAAGGAAGTAACCAAAAAGGTTGAAGAGAGCAGAGTGGTAGATGTTGTTTCCTTGGACTTTAGTAAAGCCTTCTCAAGGTTCTGCGTGATAGGCTAATTAGTCAAGTTAGATGACATGGGATTCAGAGTGAGCTTGCCAATTGGATACAAAATTGGCTTGACACTAGAAGACAGAGGATGGTGGGAAGGGTTGTTTTTCAGACTGGAGGCTTGTGACCAGTGGTGTTCAGCAGGGATCAGTGGTGGGTCCACTTTTGTTTATATAAATGATTTGGATGAGAATATAGGAGGCATGGTTAGTAAGAATGTGGATGACACCAAAACTGGTGGTATAGTGGACAGTGAAGAAGGTTATCTAAGATTACAAAGAGATCTTGATCAGTTCGGTCAATGGGCTGAGGAGTGGCTCATGGAGTTTAATTCGATAAATGCAAGCTATTGCATTTTGGTGAAGCAAACAAGACTTATACAATTAAAAGTATGGTCTTGGGTTGTTTTGTAGGACGAAGAGGCCTAGGAGTACATCATTCTTTGAAATTTGCGTTACATATAGACAGGATGGTTAAGGTGTTTAGTACGCTTACCTTCACTGTTCAGATCTTTGAGTTTAGGAGTTGGGCTATGAGAAAGTGAGAACTGCAGATGTTGGAGATCAGAGTCGAAGAGTGTGGTGCTGGAAAAGCACAGCCGGTCAAGCAGCTTCTGAGGAGCAGGAGAATCAATGTTTCAATCATTCCTGACGAAGAGCTTATGCTCAAATGTTGATTCTCCTGCTCCTCAGATATATAGGAGTTGGGTTGTCATGGTGAGGTTGTACAGGACGATGGTAAAGCATCTTCTGGAGTACTGTATCCACTTCAGGTTGCCCTGCTGCAGGAAGGATATTACTAAATTGAAGAAGGTTCAGGAAAGATTTACCAGGATGTTGCTGAGAATGGAGGGTTTGAGTTGTGAAAACTGGCTGGATAGTCTCGGACCTTTTTCACTGGAGCATGGGAGGCTGAGGGGGGACCTTATAGAAGTTTATAAAATCATGAGGGGCATAGTTAAGGTGGATAGCAAAGATCTTTTCCCTCGGTTGAGGGAGTTCATATTTTTAAGGGAAGAGGAGAAAGATTTATAAACAACATGAGGGGCAACCTTTTTAAACAGAGGGTAGTTTGTGTGTCTAATGAACTGCCAGAGGAAGTGGTGGATGAGAGTTCAGTTACAACATTCAAAAAACATTTGGATAAGTACATGAATAGGAAAGGTTTGGAATGAAAAGGGCAAAGCACAGGTAGGTAGGACTAGTTTAATTTGGGATTATGTCCAGCATGAACTGGTTGGACCAAAGGATGTGTTTCTGTGCTCTATGACTCTGTGTAATTTAGGGGCTGAATGCACTTTCCACCTTCCATTTATACCAAGAGCCTGAGACTGCTCAGGAACCTTCAACGACTCAAAACATCTTCATTCAAAAAAATGTAAACCTCATTCCTGTGATAGCAAGGGGAACGGAATGACCACTTGTCTCTGCATTATTTACAATCGCTCTTCCCCACAATTGAGTAATCCCTTCAGGCAACCACTGCTGAAGGTAAAGACCTCATATTCATTCTGTTAAAGTGCCTGAGCTGTCACATTAGTCAGGTATCCAGTTTCGGGTCATGCATGGGCTACCTCGGGGATACACACGTCTGAACTTTGGGCCCAAGAACAGACCCAAAGTTGTTTCCATCTCTACTTACTGGATGCATACCTTTTAATGAATTGATGATAGTCTGGTGGTTACAGTAAGTTACTGCCTTGTTGTATTCTGACCAGATACGAGACTTCCAATGGACTATTTCTAAGCAAGTGTATGCTGTCTCAGCTTCGATGCAAAGAAGCACTCTTGCACCAGAAACAGAAGACCCCATCTGTTCGGGTCTCATTCCAGAAACCTGAGCACTAAATGTAGGCTGACATTCTATTGTAGCCCATAGCCCCCCAACTTCTCAATGACAATTAGAGTCAAACAATTAATGCCACCCTAAACAGCAACGTCCACACCGGGGAAAGAAATAAAAGGTTGAAAGCTCATTTTGAAGAAGAGCAAGAAAATTATTCTTAGTGTTCTGCTCAATAGAGTCATAGAGATGTACAGCATGGAAACAGACTCTTCTGTCCAATTCGTCCATGCCGACCAGATATCCTAGCCTAATGTAGTCTCACTTGTCAGCATTTAGCCCATGTCCCTCTAAACCCTTCCTAGTCATACACGCATCCAAATGCCTCTTAAATGTTGTAATTGTACCAGCCTCCACCACTTCCTCTGGCAACTCATTCCATACACGTACCACCCTCTGTGTGAAAAAGTTGCCCCTTTGGTCTCTTTTATATCTTTCCCTTCTCACCCTAAACCTATGCCCTCTAGTTCTGGATTCCCCCATCCCAGGGAAAAGACTTTGTCTATTTACCCTATCCATGCCCCTCATGATTATATAAACCTCTACAAGGCCACCCCTCAGCCTCCGACATTCCAGGGAACTCAGCCCTAGCCTATTCAACCTCTCCCTATAGCTCAAATCCTCCAACCCTGCACTTATTCCTCAGTCAACATCACAAAGACAGATTATCCAGTCATTGTCACATCTCTACGTTTGGGAGCTTACTGTATGCTGTGTTTCCAACAATGCCTTAATTGAGCTGTAAAGCACTTTGGGACATCCTAATGTAGTAAAAGGTGCTACACAAACACAGATTTTCTTCTAAAGCTTTATGTAGGAAGGTGGCTCCTTTGCATTTGTTTAGATTTAGAGCTGGTGAAGGTTCTGATGAAGAGACACCGGACTGGGAATGTTAACCCTGCTTTCTTCCCGACAATGCTGGCAGACCTGCTGGGCTTCTCCAGCAATTTCAGGTCTTGTTTCGGACCTCTAGCATCTGCAGTCTTTTTTTTATCCAAATATCACATTCCTGCTTTTAAAGAAAAGGTCAAGCCAGCGGTTACAGACCTGTCAATGATGGGAAACCTTCCAGATGCAAGAATTCGGGACAAAATTAATTTGCATTCAGAAAATGTTTAATAAATGGAAGTCAGCATGGGCAGTTTGCCTTTTACAAATGTGTGCTAACTCTCATTTATTACCCATATTTGATCAAATGTTAAATAATTTTGTTCCAGATTATTGTGTATATAAATTTCTCAATGGTGAACAGCAGATTGACTGTCTTGCAAAAGTCTCTCAGTTTAAAAGACATTTGGATAACTGTGTGAACAGGAAAGATGTGTACGGATATGGGCCAAGCACTGGCAGGTGGAGCTACTTTAGGTTGGGAACATGGTCGGCATGGACTAGTTGGACCGAAGGGTCTGTTTCCAGGCTGCTTCGGCTGTATGATGGAGGTGTGTTAAAGGAGTAAAAACAGAGCAAAGAAACACAACAGAATTTAGAAACAAGTTTGTTGTAATGTTTTTCAGTTTTCAAGGGTTACAGAGAGAAGGCAGGAGAACGGGATTGAGAAACATATCAGCCATCATCAACTAGCGGAGCAGACTCGATGGGCCAAATGGTTTAATTCCACCCTTACAGCTTATGGTCTTTTGTTCTTCACATTAAGGCAGCTAGTTAAGAGTTTGGCACCTATCAATAAGTTAAAAAAAGCTCATTGCTTACAGTCATAGAGATGTACATCACAGAAACAGACTTTTCGGTCCAACTCATCCATGACGACCAGATATCCTAAATTAATCTAGTCCCATTTGTCAGCACATGGCCCATATCCCTCTAAACCCTTCCTATTCATTTACCCATCCAGATGCCTTTTAAATGCTGTAATTGTACTAGCCTCCACCACTTCCTCTGGCAACTCATTCCATACACGCACCACCCTCTGCGTGAAAACGTTGCCCCTTATATCCCTTTTATGTCTTTCCCCTCTCACCCTAAACCTATGCCCTCTAGTTCTAGACTCCCCCATCCCAGGGAAAAGACTTTGTCTATTTATCCTATCCATGTCCCTCATGATTTTCTAAACTTCTATAAGGTCACCCCTCAGCCTCCGACGCTCCAGGGAAAACAGCCCCAGCCTATTCAACCTCTCCCAATAGCTCAACTCCTCCAACCTTGGCAATATCCTTGTAAACCTTTTCTGAACTCTTTCGGTTTCACAACATCCTTCTGATAGGAAGGAGACCAGAATCGCACACAATATTCCAAAAGTGGCCTGACCAATGTCCTGTACAGCTGCAACATGACTTCCCAACTCCTATACTGAATGCTCTAACCAATAAAGGAAAGCATACCAAAGCTTAAAAGAAAACTTTAATACTATTGATAAAATAAGTGAATAAACACTTTAACTAATTGGATATATAAAATGGGATACACAGGGTTGATGAGTCAGAACAGTGTTCTGTGGCAGCTTGAGAGGACTATCATGGTCTTTGACAAAGGAAGAAAGATGGTTTCTAGAATGCCTTTCAGACCATTGGAAGTCTAAAAATGATTGAGAGCCAGTGAAGTCCTTCTGCGTGTTGTAATGTAGGAAACACAACAGCCAATTTGTACACAGCAAGCTCCCACAAACAGTGGTGTGATAAAGCCAGTAATTATCCATGGCAATTGAGTATTAACTAACGGCCACGAAATTGAGGAAAACTCACTCTTTTGTCCAAATCAATTCACAATTTGAAAGTTCTGATGTACATCTGACTCAAGTCCAAGTCATTGATTTGTGTTAATATCCAAGCCATGATCTCATGGACTAAATGGTCCACTCCTGTTCCTTTGATTTTCAGAGAACTGGACTGACAATATGGCTTTGGTGTTTGCAAAATTGTCAGAAATTTCTCTTCATCCAGAGCTGGATGAAAGGTATGCTGAAAATTTGGAGCTGGCGGAGAGGTCATGAGAAACAGGAGAGAATCAAGGATGGATCCTGGGAGTGGATTTCCTGAAGTATCAAGTGTCTTCATTTCATATGGTGCCACATCTTCTGTGTTCCCAGCATTTACACCGATGTTTCTTTCATGCTTATCTGCTTTAAAAGTTTAGCCTAAGCAGAAACAACTAGTCCAGTCTCAGAAATATTTCTGTGACTCCAACTGTTAAAAAAAGTTATTTTTCAATGGAATAATTTGGGGACTGAAAGGACATCAAGCACATTACTCGCTACCGAGATTACAGAACACAATGCTAATCGTTAGGAATAAATCATTTTTAGTTATGTTTGGTGTCGGCAAATGAGTTAAAGACAAGTACTTCCTTATAGACAAACAGTTCAGGAAAAGTTTGCGAGAGACTGTCAACATTTGATTTCTGTACAATCTCCTTCTTGGTTGTATCTCAGTCACCCGTTGTGATTTCTTCTTAATCTTTTATTTCAATGAACAACAAATGCCACTGCAACATATCAGAAGCACTGTTCATTTTCAATTCAATTTATAAAAAAATTACAATTACGCACTTTAACTTACCTAGCAACTAGAACAACTAACTCGTTCTGCTATTACCCAACAGTTGTGTTCCTCTGCATCCCTGCACTGTAGAAAATTGTGCGATGGAAAATCACTATAGAAGATCACACTGTAGAAGATCACTATACCCGTTCAGTAGAAAATTTGCGTTATCCAAACGACATCCATAATTCGTCAATTTGCATTGTAGCCAATTCATGCTGACAAAACATGTGTTATAGCGGAATGAGCCAGTAATTCTATGGAAATGGATAGTACAGAAGAAGACAATTTGACCGAAGGTGTCTGTGTTTGCTTTTTGACAAGCCAATCGAAAATTAATCCCAGTGCCTTGCTTTCTCCCATATGTTTGTACTTACTTTAAATACTTTTGCATGTTTTTCTTAAAACAGCCAGCTTTCTCTGCCTCAGTGCCCCCTTTAGAAAAGCATTCTATGGTGCAATATATCATTTTTTGCTAACCTCTCTCATTCTGGGCAATGAGCTGTTAGGGCTGAGTGAGCATCTTAGATATTCCATGTGATATTTTCTCTGCGTTCAGTCTGTGTTTGCAGTCAACCGTCTGCATATAGAAAAGAATTACAACAGGTCGAAGAAACCTGATTATTTACTGAAACCTAAGGCTCAGAGTTGCTGTTGCTTTTTAATATTGTCAAAGATTTACTGTTACTACCTTTAACAACTTAGTTGACCCTCACCTTGGAATTCATAATGGATTAGATTAGATTGCCTTCAGCGTGGAAACAGGCCATTCGACCCACACTGACCCTCCGAAGAGTAACCCACCTCAGACCCATTTCCCTCTGACCAATGCACCTAACACTATGGGCAATTTATCATGGCCAATTCACCTGACCTGCACATCTTTGGATTGTGGGAGGAAACCCACACAGACACAGGGAGAATATGCAAACTCCACACAGACAGTTTCCCGAGGCAGGAATCAAACCCGGGTCCCTGGTGCTGTGAGGCAGCAGTGCTAACCACTGAGCCACCGTGATAGACTGGACACTCTGTAGTAAAAATGCTTTCTTTGCAGAAGGACTCACTCGATAAGAAGTTTAACTTTTTGCTACGGTAATAGTTTGTTATACTTGGAATTAGCAAAGCAGTTGTCAAAGCTATCTTAGAGTTGAATTAAAACATATTCCATTTCATAGTGATTAGATACAGGGAAACATAATAGCAACCAGCAATCATCTAATAGTTAACTGAGATATCAGTTGTGAAAAACTTCTTAAGGGTCTACATCTGTAACAGGATAAGGAATAGTCTATAGATGAAACAGAAATGACTTAATTTTCTGATTGACAGTTTTAAGTAATTTCTATATTACACAATTGTTATATTATTCCCCATCTCGCTGCAAACTGTGCAGAGTCAACAACAAGTTTGCCTTTTAAATCAGAAGCCAAATGCAAAGTAAACAGTAATAAGTCATTTATAGGAAACAGGGATTTGCTTTTAAACCACCAAATTTGCCTCTGCAACCCACAGGAATGATTGCCAATAGTCACTCAGATCAACATGAGGACAAATAAATTGAACTCTGTATCTTGCAACAAAGGAATGACTGGATGAGAAAAATATGTTAAATAAAAAGGTTTGCAGATAACTAAACAAAGCAATGAAACAGACTACAGAGGGGAGGCAGAAGACCTGAAAAAATGGTGCACTGAGCTCTCAATGCCGGCAAAACCAAGGAACTCATTATCAACTTGCAGCATGCTGTTACTCATGCCCCCCCCCCCGTCCCCAATACATTAACAGCACAGAGGTGGAGCGAGTGGAGAGTGTCAAGCTCCTGGGAGTGGTCATGCACAACAAGCTTTCTTGGACTTTCATGTGGACACACTGGTTACAAAGGCCCAACAACGTCTCTTCTTCCTCAGGCAGCTGAGGAAATTTGACAAGACGGTGAATACACTCGCCAACCTTTATAGGTGCGTCATCGAGAGCACTGTGTCTGGATGTATCACTATGCGGTATGGCAACTGTACCATTCAAGATCTGCGAAGGTTACAGAGAATGTTGAACTCGGCCCGGACAATCACAAAGGCCAACCTCCCATCTGTAGAATCCATCTACCAGGCCCGTTGTCAAGGAAAGACCACCAGCATTCTTAAAGATCCATCCCACCCTGGCAATGTTTTTCTACAACCTCTACCACTGGGGAGAAGGTACAGAAACCTGAACATATGCACCAGCCGGTTTTGTAACAGTTTCTACCCTACTGTTAGAATACTGAATGGACTCACAAACTCTTAACATTTGCCTGTACCTGTGTTTTTGTTTTTGCCGCTGTTTACCTATTATTTACTGTGACCTGCCTGTATTGCTCGCAAGACAGAGATTTTCACTGTGCCTCGGTACACGTGATAATAAATCAAATTCAACTCAATTCAACTAAATGAAGATTTATAAAGAAAAATTCTTTAGTTGAATCCATGTCATTGGTAAGACCGATATTTATTGCCCATCACTAACTGCCCTGGAGAAGGTACTTTTAGAACTGCCATGTAGTGCAGGTACATCCACAATGCTGCAAAGAAGTGAGTTCCAGGATTTTGACACAGTGATAGTGAAGAAACAATGGTTTAGATCCACTTTGGAATGCTTCATGACTTAGTGGAGAACTTGCAGGTGACTGTGCTCCTAAGATTCTGCAGCTTTTGTCCTTCTAAGTGGTAGAGACTGCATGTTTGGAAGGTACTGTTGAAGGGTGCTTGATAAGTTGCTGCTGCAGTGCACCTTGTATGTGATGCACACCGTACCACTATGTGCCGGAGGTGAAGGGAGTGACCGTTTAAACTTGTGGGCGGGTCCCTATAAAGTGAAGATTATGTACTTGTAGAAACTTGTTGCATTGCAAATAGTGGAAGTCATTTAAAGAGTGTTGCAGATACAGATAATTATTTAAAAGAATTGTGCGACTTGAAAGACCATCAATAACATAACACATTCAATTTAATAAAAGTTTGGCAAATCTCACATGGGGGTTCTGATGCTCAGTCTAAAGAACAGGATTTGTCACAGGATCCCATACTTTGCTGTTGTACATGAACTGATGTGTGCTTGCGAGAGTGTGTGAGAATGTGTATGTGTGTGTATGTGTACGAGGATGTGTGAGAATGTGTATGTGTGCGAGAGTGTAAGAATGTGTATGTGTGCGAGATTGTGTGTGTGTGCATGTGTATGTGACAGGGTGTGTGTGTATGCGTGGGTGAGTGTGTCAGTGTGTGTCAAAGAGGGCATGTGTGCAATTGTGAGAGTATGCGTGAGCATGTGTGTATTTGTAATGTACTGTCCACCAGTCTTGTTCCTTACAGTCAATAAGTTGTGAACTCAAGCGTTGATTTTAATACATAACCTAGGTTGACAGTCCAATCTAATGCTGATCCATAAGATGAGATATTCATTTTAAATCTTCACAATCTTACAAAATGGCACAATGCTCAGGTAAGTCGTGGAAATAGACAAACATGTCATGCGATGTGGACAAGCACATTGAGTGGGGAATTCCAACATTGTGTGGAGTTAAAAGAATCAGATCAGGAAGGTATTAGTCAAACCTTATAAACAAGATAATAAAAGTACAATCCAATTTTAAAAAACAATAAAAAGGAAAGGATAAATCCACAGTGCAAAGTGAACATGTGCAAAACAAATAGTGTATAAACTGTAACGACAGGCCATTAAGTTCAAAATGAAAAGGCTTAATAATGATGAAAGGATTAGATAGTTAGGTAAACACTTTGAAGGGAGTCTGGATTGAAGGGTTAGAATTAATTCGTTTATAATTTGCAGGCAGCTTGTTTTGTGGATAGGCTTTGCTATCTGGGTGTGCAGTGTGTATAAAATTATTACAACTTTTCAGAAGAGTATTTGAGATAAGAGAACAGTTCCAGGAACAGATGATTGGTTTTCCGACAGTGTGAAGTGGTTTTGCTTCCTTGATTGACCTCAAGATAATCAGAGGAATTTCCCTGAGATTTTCTTGTATAGGTCACAAGCAAACAACACCGTCTTCCTGAAAAAGCCCAACATTTCTGAGAGTGGGTGGGGAGGGAGGGGCGAAGGGTTTATCAGATTGCCCTGTTGACCAAAGGGGCTGAAACACCTGTCCTCCTTTTTGAATGTTTGAACTGGAGAATCAGTCAGAGAGTCATACAGCAAGGAAACAGAACCTTCAGTGCAACCAGTCCATGCCAACCACGTACCCAAACTAGACCAGTGCCACCTGCCTGCGTTTGGCCCATGTCCCTCCAAACCATGAATTATCCAGATGTCTTTTCAATGTTGTAACTGTACCTGCATCCACCACTTTCTCTGACAATTCATTCCACATACGAACCACTCTCTGTGTAAAAACGTTGCCCCTCATGTCCTTTTAAAATCTTTCTCCTCTCACCTTGAAAGGGGTGGCATGGTGGCTCAGTGGTTAGCACTGCTACCTTACAGTGCCAGGGATTCCAGCCTCAGGCAACTGTCTGTGTGGAGTTTGCACATTCTCCCCATGACTGCATGGGTTTCCTCCCACAGTCCAAAGATGTGCAGGCCAGGTGAATTGGCCATGCTAAATTGCCGACAGTGTTAGGTGCATTAGTCAGGGGTAAATATAGGGCAGTGGATTGGATCTGGGTGGGTTACTGTTCGGAGGGTTGGGCCAAATGGCCTGTTTCCATATTGTAGGGAATTTAATCTAAAAACAGTATGTTCCTTAGTTTTGTACACTCCCTCCCTAGGGAAAAGACCGTTGCCACTGACCTCACCTATGCTCCTCATGAATTTATAAACCTCTATAAGGTCAGCCCTCAGCCTCCTACGCTCCAGTGAAAAAATTCACAGCCTCTCCAGTTTATTTTTGTACCTCAAACCCTCCCTGCCCGGCGACATGCTTCTGTTTCTTTTCTGAACCCTCTCCAAATTAATTTAGGAAGGCAACCAGAACTGGACACAGTACACCAGGAGAGGCGTCACCAACATCTTGCATCATTGAGGCTCTGATCTCATGATTACAAATCTCCCTCATGTACGCAGATTGCAATATTCCCAAGTGGTGGAGGGATCTAGACAGTGACCATTCCCAACATGAAAGTCTGAGTGGGCATCTGCCAGCTAAAGGTTGCTGATGCCTACTCCAGGCCACCAGCTTGGCCAGCATTTCCTCAGAGAGCCATCAATTGGGTCCACCTCTGGCTCATTTACAATACGGTTCTCTGCTTTAACACTGCACTTTGGAGGATACTTACAGCCTTCATTGTTACACTGCTGCCAGGCACCAACTCATACAGTCATACAGTCATAGAGATGTACAGCATGGAAACAGATCCTTCGGTCCAGCTTGTCCATGCCGACAAGATATCCTAACTTAATCTAGTCCCATTTTCCAGCACTTGGCCCATATCCCTCTAAACCCTTCCTATTCAGATACCCACCCAGATGCCTTTTAAACATTGTAATTGTCCCAGCCTCTAACAACTTGTTCCATACACGCACTATTCTCCGCCTGAAAATATTGCCCCTTAGCTCCCTTTTAAATCTTACCCCTCTCACCCTAAACCTATGTCCTCTAGTTGTGGACTTCTCCACCCCAGGGAAAAGATCTTGTCTATTCACCCTATCCATGACCTTCATGATTTTATAAACCTCCATAAAGTCACCCCTCACCCTCCCACACTCCAGGGAAAACAGCCCCAGTCTGTTCAGCCGCTCCAAATTGGAACTGAATGTCTCTCAGGGCTCTTAACTTGTTTTGCTCCGACTTTGTTTCTACATGGGTGTTGACGGCATCTCAGTCTGGCCTTGGCTTTTTGTGCATTGCTACTTCATCTAGATCTTAGAAGCTCATAGTGCTTTTGTCTTGCCTTTTAGCACAGACACAGAACCAGGCAGCTTGTCATGTTTGTCTGCAGTGATCAGGCAAAGGGATGGACATGATATTAGAGGACACTTAGCCCCATGTCAATCTCAAACTTGCAGCAGCTGTATGGGATGAACATGGTGAAGGCATATCAACTAAATGGCCATGTCTCAATGTCTAACAGGAGGCATCCTCAGCCAATTCAAGTTGGAACCAGAGAGTACTGGTACAGACAGTCAAACGGCATCATCCAGTATCAATCCAGGGGTTTGGATGTGGTCGGTCAGGCATTTGGGGTGATCTGGGCCAAGGGTTCTGGATCCTTACAATCCAGGGAGTGGTTACAGTCAGATCTGCAGGTGCACTACAGCCAGCCTAGGAGATAGACGTTACTTGGGGAGCTCCATGGGTTTAGTTAGGGAGCAGTCACTCATCAGTCAGGACTGTCGTCCAAGTGGGTTGGTAGGGGAGTAAAATGGGAGCTGATGATCAAAATAAGCCCTGGGGATCTGATCAGTAAAATCAAGAGCTGCTATCAGGGTTCACTGCTGTTGTGGGGCCATGGAGGAAACTCAGTTGTGGGATTGGAGACCGGATGCTGGGATGTGAAGGGTGTAGTCATTGCGAAGGGGACAATGCAACATAGAGTGGTGGGAGGCAGTAGATCACGGGAGGGCATGGTATCTGAGAGGAGGGTGGGTCCATCAACAGTCTGCACCACCCTGGCCTCAATGATGTGTCTGTGCATAACCAAGTGTGGCTTAACGAAGCTGTAGTCTGGGTGTAGAGAGGGGAGATGAAAAGTTAACTAAAAGAGGTGGTTGGGAACTTGGGGGTGGTTAAAGCTGATGAGGTTGACAGGGAGGACAAGGTAGAAGGGAACATGAATGTTTGAAGGGGGACTCCTAGACTGGGACCAGTCTGGAATCAAAGGATATCAGGGGCCAAACTGGTTGGAGTCATACCTGGCACGTAGGAAGACAGTTGTGGTTTTTGGAAGTCAGTCATCTCAGCTCCAAGACATCTCTGCAAGAGTTCCTCAGGCCTTCAGCTGCTTCATCAATAAGCTTCCCTCCGTCATAAGGTCAGAAGTGGGGATGTTTGCGTGTGATTGCACAATGTTCAGCACCATATGTGACTCCTCAGATACTGAAGCAGTCCATGTCCAAATGAAACAAGATCTGGACAATTTCCAGGCTTGGGTTGACAAGTGGCAAGCAACATTTGCTCCACACATATATCCGGCAATGACCATCTCCAATGACTTAGTCCCCCAATATAATGGGGGTTATCATTGACCAGCACTTCACATTTGTCACATAAACACAGTGGCTACAAGAGCAGGTCAGAGGTTAGGAATACTGCAGTGTGTAACTCACCTCCTGACTCCTTAAAGCCTGTCCACAATCTTCCATGGAATGTTGTGCAGTGAGGGAGGGGCAGCAGCGCTGTATTACGGAACCTCTAGCAGCAGGTGGCAATGGTGAGGGAGGTGACGGAGCAGGGAAGCTCGAGCAGTTGTGCTGAGACCTCCAGCAATAGGTGGCAACAGTGAGGGAGGGCGGCTGCGGCAGTCAAATGGACCTTCTCGGAGTAAAAAAGGGGTATCTTTGGGGATCAGAGGCTTCATAAGATGAAGGAGCAGATAGACAAAAGACTGCTCAACCCAAAGCAAACCAAACACTTTGTTCTGTGAAAAATTTGTAAATACTTCCTTGTTAAACTTTAATTTTTTCTTACGTTTGTAATGACACTGTAATAAAGAATCCTTGCTCATGATCTTTCGGTCGGTGTGTTCAAACTTCACGTTAACACTCTATACAGAGGTTAAGAGTCAAATACCATTTCTTGATGACATGGTGGAGAGACTTTGTAATGCCTTCTTCTAATGGGGCCAATGAGGATGGTAAGATGGCTCCTCAGATCTAGGGATTGGTGCAGTACAGAGCGGGCAGAGGATACCATTTGGTCCTTGGATGTGTTACTCCAGACAAACACATTGTCAAGCATGCGCCAGGGCATTTCTTCCTTGACCAGATATGGAGTGTGTGAAGCGATGTGTGTGCCAGACTATGCTGCTGACCCACCTGAGATGTTGTTATCTGAGCAGGGAGAGGGTACAGGAGGAAGCCTTGTAAGTGGTTCTCCTGACGGATCTGCAACTTCTTCTTCAGAGGTCGGAGAAGAAACTGATATTCAAAGAGGCTGCTCTTTTCAAAGGCAGAGATGGTGTAGGTGCTGTTGGTGCTTGCACAGGGTGGTATAGTGGCTTGGTGGTTGACACTGCTGCCTCATAGCGCCAGGGACCTGAGTGACGTTAAAAAGCTTTGTGTAAGCAGAAGCAACTGGCTGACTCTCAGAAATATTTCTATCACTCAGATTGTTCATATTAGAAAGTTATTTATTAGCTGATTAGCTTGGAGATTGAAAGGACATCAAACACATTGTTCTCTACGGAGCACAATGCTAATCTCAGGAATGAATCATTTTTAGTTATGTTTGGTATCAGCAAGTGAGATAAAGATACTTCCTTATAGACAAACGGTTCCGAAAAAGTTTGCAAGTGACTTTCAATGTTTGATTTCTGTACAATCCTCTTCTTGGTTGTATCTTTGTCACTCATTGTAAGTTCTTCTTAGTCTTTTATTTTGACAAACAGCAAACATTCAAAGTTTGGGAGAAGATTTGTAGCTCAGGTGCTCGTTGTTGTGGTTCTGTTCGCCGAGCTGGGAATTTGTGTTGCAAACGTTTCGTCCCCTGTCTAGGTGACATCCTCAGTGCTTGGGAGCCTCCCGTGAAGTGCTTCTGCGATGTTTCCTCCAGCGTTTATAGTGGTTTGTCTCTGCCACTTCCAGTTGTCAGTTGCAGCTGTCCGCTGCAGTGGTCGGTATATTGGGTCCAGGTCGATGTGCTTATTAATTGAATCTGTGGATGCGTGCCATGCCTCTAGGAATTCCCTGACTGTTGTCTGTTTGGCTTGTCCTATAATAATAGTGTTGTCCCAGTCAAACTCATGTTGCTTGTCATCTGCGTGTATGGCTACTAAGGATAGCTGGTCATGTCGTTTCGTGGCTAGTTGGTGTTCATGGATACGGATCGTAAGCTGTCTTCCTGTTTGTCCTATGTAGTGTTTTGTGCAGTCCTTGCATGGGATTTTGTACACTATGTTGGTTTTGCTCATGCTGGGTATTGGGTCCTTCATCCTGGTGAGTTGTTGTCTGAGAGTGGCTGTTGGTTTGTGTGCTGTTATGAGTTCTAGTGGTCGCAGTAGTCTGGCTGTCAGTTCAGAAATGTTTTTGATGTATGGTAGTGTGGCTAGTCCTTTGGGTTGTGCATGTCCTCGTTCCGTTGTCTTTCCCTTAGGCATCTGTTGATGAAATTGCGGGGGTATCCGTTTTGGGTGAATACATTGTATAGGTGTTCTTCTTCCTCTTTTTGCAGTTCTGGTGACTTGCATGTCCTATGGGGAATCCTAGGCCTGCTCCACCACCAAACCAAAGCCACCCGACTCCTGCAGGAAGAACGTCTCATCTTCTGCCTTGGGACCCTTCCACCACACGGCATCAACATTGACTTCACTAGTTTCCTCACCTCCCCTCCCCCCCCCAAGATCCAACCATACAACTCAGCACCGCCGTCTTGAACTGTCCCACCTGTCTATCTTCCTGCCCCACATATTCGCTCCACCCTCCACACCGACCTACCACTATCCACATATCACCTTCCCAGCTACCTCCCTCCAGCCCACCCCCACCCTCCTATTATCTCTTAGCTCCCCCTCCCATTCCTGATGAAGGGCTTATGCCCGAAATGTCAACTGTCCTGCTCCTCAGAAGCTGCCTGACCTGCTGTGCTTTTCCAGCGCCACACGTTTTGAGTCTGATTCTCCAGCATCTGCAGTCCTCACTTCCTCCAATGAGATGGGAGTGGCTGACACTGCTGTTAGTGTAGGTGCAGCAGCAGGGCAAGGTGGGGCAGTGTCCCGAGTGAGTGAGTCAGAAGCACAGAGGGTAGGAAGGGTCAATTAGGAGTGGGGTGGGGGGGGTGGGATTAGAGGGAGTGAGGGACAATGCTGCAGGCAGTACTGAGAGTGGTAGGCCACGGGAGTTGATGGGAGAGGTGCAGTCCTAGAGATAGGGTGAGGGAGCAGAGAGAAGAGGGGGGTGCTGACCCTCCCCTCACAGAGAAGGTCATTGAGCTTCTTCCTGCACTGCTGGGCACTCCACTGACCAGGCTGGCAACCTCAGATTGGCATGGTCTGTCACCGTGATCTCCTCTGGGGATAAATGGCAGTCCTCCATTCCACTGTCCCTCAACCATGACCTCCAGCTCTCTGTTGGCAAAACCTCTTGTTGGGCATCTCCAGGGCAAATCTTCAACTTCAATGGCAAAGGGTGCATTCCCATCTTGCAATGTGGGCATTCCTAGTCTGGGATGTAAATTCTCCAGTAATAACTTCAGGTAGGATTACAATGTATACATGCACATAGCAGACACCAGCATAGAATGAGTTGGAGATGCCGGCGTTGGACTGGGGTGTACAAAGTTAAAAATCACACAACCCCAGGACAACCACATGATGAAGGAGCGGCGCTCTGAAAGCTAGTGCTTCCAAATGAACCTGTTGTACTATAACCTGTTGTGTGATTTTTAATCAGTATAGAATGCAACCTGAGTGGTGGATTCACTAATAAATAACAGGACGAAAATGTGAATATATTTTGCAATTTTTAAAGAAGTTTCATTGGTAAGTTTGTACTCTTCAAAGGATATTATTCAATGTGTTGAAAATTGTCTTTTATCAGAGCAAAGGTTTAATCAATAACTTTGTAGTTTGAATATTGTTGGAAAAGGGCATACTTTGTGACTCTGTCATTCTACATGAAGGCAGGCAATAAGGAAGGAGAATTGTTTATTTGAAAGATTTAAAATTTCCCGAGCTAAACATTATCATGCCCAAATATCTAATGAATTAAACAGGACTAAGAATAGAAAATACTGGAAATCCTCAGCAGGTCTGGCAACAACTGCTGAGAAGCACAAACCCAACTAGCATTTCCAATCTGTGCTCTTTCAGTATTTTCCATTTTTGTTTCAGGTTTCTGGAATATTCAGGTTTTTACTACATAAGTAGAACAGTACTTCCATTCATTGTTTCAAACTAACATCAAAATATGATCACTGAGACAATGGGGTAAATATCCTCCCCAGAATATCAGTGTCAGTTTCAGGGAAGGTTTATCTCCATTGGCTCCAGTGAATTTGTTTCTCAATTTGCCATTTCTCACCTCATTGTGTGTGCATCACTCCCTTACTGTGCTACCGGCACATTATTGTCTGCTCTCCAACAGTAGCAGAGTTAGTTGGCAAACTCTGTACCTTTTACCTCCCTATACCTTGCACGATATGTTAATCACAGCTACGTGCCAGGTCAAACACTGTAAGCTAGGAATGCTCCCTTCGCCATTGCAGTATGTGAAGATTTGCCCTGGAGATGCCCAACAAGAGGCTTTGCCAACAGAGAGCTGGAGGTCCTGGTTAAGGGACAATGGAGTGGAGGACTGGCATTTATCCCCAGAGGAGGTCACGGTGACAGATCATGCCAGTCTGAGGTTACCAACCTGGTCAGTGGAGTGCCCAGCAGTGCAGGAAGAAGCTCAATGACCTTCTCTGTGAGGGGAGGGTCAGTGCCCCCCTCTTCTCTCTGATCCCTCACCCCATCTCTAGGACTGCACCTCTCCCATCAACTCCCATGGCCTACCACTCTCAGAACTGCCTGTGGCATTGTCCCTCCCTCCCTGTAATACCAACTCCCCCACCCACACAGCCCTCCACCCCCGCACAACACTCCAATTGAATTTGCTAGTTGGCTCGATAGATGAATAATTTTATTGGTTTTAACAAATTTATCTTTCACTAAAACACAAACATTCGATGCTGCAGGACAGGATTTATCAATAACACAGACATTTAATATGCAAATGGATGAAGATAAAATCGAAGAAATCAAGATATATAACACTCAAAGATTTCAAGACGTAATAAAAATATAGTCCCAATAACCATAAAAATAATACTCTTTGCAACACTAAATTGAAAGAAAATGTCCTTCTCTTTCTCTCACATATTGCTAAACTTCAAAATGACTTTACAACTCTCAGTCTTGAGAATCTGATAGCCTGCTCCTGGAGCTTTCATACAACTACGTTTAAACTTCCTCAGCCTCAAATAACTTCCTCAGGTTTTCAACCAAACGCATTTCGTCCGGAACTTTGAACTTAGACTGACGTAACCCATTTTTAACGATTCGAAATTATCTTCCCTCTTCCTTTGGAGCAACAGCTTTACATATCTAGCTTCCTGATGAAGGGCTTTTGCCTGAAACGTCGATT
This sequence comes from Chiloscyllium plagiosum, assembly GCF_037043375.1. Taxonomy (NCBI): domain Eukaryota; kingdom Metazoa; phylum Chordata; class Chondrichthyes; order Orectolobiformes; family Hemiscylliidae; genus Chiloscyllium; species Chiloscyllium plagiosum. The sequence continues at coordinate 49,068,109 of NW_028270158.1, forward strand.
TTCCTGCTCCTCGGGTGCTGCCCGAACTGCTGTGCTTTTCCAGCCCCACTAATCCATATCTAACTTCAGCCAAGACCCCTGCAAACTGACTCTGAACAGAAAGCTTTTTTACAAAAATGTGAACATTTACCCTAATTGAAAGAAAACACAATGAATCCCTGATTTTCTAAACTAGAGCCTAACGTAAAAATGTTTAAATCGTTCATTTGTAAAGATCTCTGATGTGAACAAAAATCCATTATTCTCCAGGAAGTCTTCCTCTCGCAGTGTATTTTAAAGAAATCACCACAGCCACTGAAACACTCCAACTTATTTGTCAAATCAGACATACAGAAAGCCTATATACCACAGTTCAAATTCTAAAATCCAAACTCAAAAATAAATCATGTTAAAGTATATGTAAATTACGTACCTTGTGTCACAATTATGCCTTTTATCTAGTTATAATATTCACCATTCCACAGCTGAATATCGTAACAGAAAAATTGAACTATTCTGATCATGTGAAATTTAAGAGGTCGTTTCTTTGTTTATGTTTTCATTGTGTGCTGAATATCTAACAGATTGACAAAATTATTTTCCATATTTGCTGGGAAAACAATTTCACAAATTTTTGTATTGTTGTTGAATATTTCCAAAAAAAACTTGGACTTTGAAAGATAAATTTTGCCCATATCAGTGAGTTAATTCCTCTGTCTCGTTCTAATCTGCTGCTTGGATTGTTTTAACATCAAAGCCAATGATTGCACATTGTATGATCCTGTTCCTGGGGAAGTGGCTAAAAGCAGAACCATAGAGCCACGACAGTACGGAAGGAGGCCATTGGGCCCATTGATTCCACACCAACCCTCTAAAGAGCATCCCACTCCCCTACCCCCACATTTCCCATGGCTAACCCACCCAGCCTTCACATCATGGGCAATTTCAGCGTGGCCAGTCCACCTAATTTGCACACCTTTATGGGAGGAAATCAGAGTGCCTGGAGGAAACCCACACAGTCACGGGGCAAATGTGCAAACTCCACATAGGCAGTCGCCTGAGGGTGGAATTGAACCCAGGTCCCTGACGCTAGAGGTGGTAGGGCCAACCACTGAGCTACCATGCCACCCAGATGAAAGTGATCCTCTGTTGCCATGTGTTTGTGGCATTTCTAACTCTCCATTTACAAGATACAGGATCAACCATTGTATGTATTGATGAAAATTGTTGCTGAATTAATTTTAAACATTAAACTGTCATTAATGTCTTTCAGGATTACAGTAACCTGAGCTTTTGGGTGTATTTCTTCTCTCTTGAATAATAAACATTTATTATCCCTTATGAAAAAAAGAAGCAGAAATCTATTGTATTGCTCCAGGTATTTATGAGTGTTCTGGCAGAAGGCCATTTCCCACCTTATTGTTTCCTGTGGTTTTCATTCTAAGCTCGTTTCATTTCCAGTGGTTTTCTGTCGTTTTGTTTCCCACTCTCAGGGGTGAGAGTCTATCTTCGACAAAATGGGAATCAAACCCATACTGTCACTTCCTACGCTGAATCTCATGTTGACCATCTATTCAACTGCTCAAACCAAGATGGCAGCTCGCCAATAGTATTGCATCAACATCTCTCAATAAATTATTTGCTGCACATTTTTAAAACTTATTTTTGTCCGATTTCAAGTTAACTCTTCAAGTTAAAGGATGTCAGTGCTAGAGAATTTGGTTTCCTCTTCTTTTGAGAAGCTTGTGTCAGTGTTAAGAGCTCTCAGCTCAGTGTAGTCTGGAGCCATGGCCTGGTGTGGACTGGAGGCTAGCATGGTCTGGCATGGAAGGCTGTTGTTCTGAACTTTTATTTCTGCAATGCTGGACTTTTTATCCCTCTGTTTTTTTAGATCCTGTAACTGAGGAATCTGTCCCTAGATACCTTTGTCTCTAAGATGGTATTGTAAGTGGCGATGTATAAACTTTTCACTGCACTCATGTGAGTACGTTTGACAGTAAAGCTAATTCAATTCGATATAGTTCAATTCAATTCATTTTAGAATGGCTTGATGCTGAATAAAGCCTCCATTCCAGCAAATAGACTGTACCCGGACCCTAATCTCAAGGTTCCTCTGCTGTATCACTTCTCCATTTCCCAATCCAATGAGTGAAATGGACACTCAGTCTTGATTTGGGTATTGTCAGTCCTCACTTTCTGGTTTGGAAATCTCCAGATAACTAAATAAAGAGGCAATGATGACACTGCCACTGATCATTGATCATTCCTCACTGTTCTTCTTCCATCTCCTTGTTTAATTAAATACCTCCACCAGGGTTGGTTCAGAGCAGGTTTGTGAGGTTGATACTTGGAATGAGCAGGCTGGATGTCTTTAGAGTTTAGAAGTGGGTTGATTTGACTGAAGTGTATAAAATCCCGCATGGACTTGACAAGGCGGATGAGGAGAGGATGCTTTCTCTTCTGTGTCGGTCCAGTGCAAGTTTGGGTGCTGTTAATAATGAGCCTTTCAGGACAGAAATGGGAAGGAATGTGTCTCCTGGAGAGTTGTACAACATTGGAACTCGCAGTCTCGTTAGGTGGCAGACATGGGGGGAGTCAATGAATATATTTTATGAATAGAATCTTGCTGGACAGGAGGATCAAGGCTGAGCAGGGGTAGATGGCAATGAGAAATTCAAAACCCAAACAGATCAGATATGATCTTATCAAATGACGGACTAGGTTTGAGGAACCAAATAGTCTATTTCCGCTCATATTTCATAAGTTTATTAATACTGGCAGAAGTTTAAAGGGCCATAAGTGATGACCAATGAATGCTAGCCTTACCAGCTGTGTCCACATCCCATTAACAATTTGTTTTTCAGAAGTCACAAGCTTTCTTACTGAGCAGCGATTGTGATTGCTGGGCTATTTCACAAGACATTAAAAAGTTAACCTGTGGAACTGGAGGAACATTGAGTCCAAACCAAATCGACTCAAACCATTAACTCTGATTTCTCTCCACAGATGCTGCCAAAACTGCGGTGCTTTTCCAGCAATTTTTGGTTTTGTTTCTGATTTGCGGCATCTGCAGTTTGTTCTTTTTTTAGTTAAGTTTGTTCTCTTCCCCGAAGGAGATATTATGCAACTGTAGTTTTCATGGCGAATTTCTCTCATTTATTGGCATTACTGTGTGAAAGTTGAACTTATTAGACTTTTTTTTAAAGTTAAACTTATGGGGTTGACTATTACATGGATAGTACTTTTGAGAAGCTGAAATTCATGCTACAGTCCAAAATACCATACCATTAGCAGAAGCCCAACTGATCTCTAAACGAATAAAGAAAAAAAGCACTATTAATTACAGCAAATACCAGATTAAGACAATAGAAACAAAAATGAATTAGTAAGCTTCTATTTATACATACAAAAACTGGATTGAAATATAATGCTAATTATAGTGCTTGTTCGATAATGAACTTAAGAAATCTGTAGCCCAACGTTGGTGTGAATTCTACATCAAAACACATAATAGCACAAAAACAAAATTCATTTCCTCATCGCCACATTTACGTACAGGATAATAACTTGACTCACAAACATTGATGTGTTATATGTGAAGAACTAGGGTCAACTTTTACATGAGATATATGGGAAATTTCAGATCTTTTGGCAAAAAATGGAGGGTCGACTTTTACACGGAATCGACATTTATTTGGGTATATATGGTATTATCATGGCCATATTCGAACTCATGGCCAGTCAGATTACTGGTCCAGTATAACAGGGCAGTCCTGAATTCAAAAGGAGAAAAGATTTAAGAAACAAAATAAGAAACAACAGATGTGAAGGAAAACCACACTCTTAATCAATGCTTGTGTGATCCGGTCAGTTCCATTAGGCTTAAAAACAGCTAATATTTTCTGTCCCTTCAGCACACAGAATTCTTCAGAATTTCTCAGTATTTAGAAATTAGAAGTCACATGACACCAGGTTATAGCCCAAAAGATTTATGTGAAATCACAAGCTTTCAGAGCGCAGCTCCTTTGTCAGGTAATGTCTTCATTGACACAGGAGCAGCACTCCGAAAGCTTGTGATTTCACATAAACCCGTTGGACTATAAACTGGTGTTGTGTGACTTCTGACTTTGTGGCCAACCCAGTCCAAACCCAGCAGCCCCTACATCAAATAGTAACAGACATAAGGTAGCATTTTAACTTTGACTGATAGTGTTAAGTGGTTGGTATTAAATTAATAACCTTAAATTAATTCAGGACAACTTTCTTTTCCACAGATTAGCAAATAATGACAAGAATTTGAATAATGCAGGTTTTACAGTATTGCCAAAGGTAAAATTAACTTCATTATGTCTAAGTTATTCATTCAATAAGGAAATCTTGCAAGAGTTAGTTAAGCACCAGTAAATATGTTACATAGTTGTGTTATTGATCAGAAGTTTGTCAAAGCTCTCATCACTGAAATAAATGAATCATCATACAGGAAATTGGAGGAAGCACTGACAATTAGAAAGACACTTGAGGATAGTAAGGTGCCAGTAATACTGACCAAAAAATAATACTGATGGAAAGAACATGAAGATTCATAGGGAGTTGTCAGCTTGGAGGTAGAAACATGGGTCACAAATGAATTTTAAGTTGGTAACTAAACTAATGGATTCTTTTCAATGGCAAGTGATCACATTCAACATGTAAGGGTTAGGTTAGGGTACTTACGAAAGCTCATTGAAAATTGGCTCGTGAGTCATAGCAGAAAATAACAATGAAGGAGAGAAACTCTTTTGCATAACAGTGACTAGGTCTGTTTTAGTCATCCTGCCATTTACCAATGAGTCATAGAGTCATAGAGATGTACAGCATGGAAACAGACACTTCGGTCCAACCCATCCATGCCAACCAGATATCCCAACCCAATCTAGTCCCACCTGCCAGCACCCAGCCCATATCCCTCCAAACCCTTCCTATTCATACACCCATCCAAATGCCTATAGAGTCATAGAGATGTACAGCATGGAAACAGACCCTTTGGTCCAACCAACAGACATCAAAAGAGAATAGATTTTTAAAAAATAACTACAACAGGAAATCATTATGCCAGGTGATGAATATATGGACAATGAACAGCAGACATAAAGATCTGGATAAATGAAGTAGATGGCTGAAGGAAATGCAGATGACTATTTACGCATTGTAAATATTGCTAATTGTGAACAGATAATATTCAAACTGTTAAAGTGTCTTTTCACATTCAAAGAAAAGATAATGTAGATGTAAATGCAGGATTGATAATTGACTAGGACCTCTCTGGTTAAAGGAAAGCTATAAGTTATGAACGCAGTTCTAGAATGCCCAAGTTAAAATGAATGAACCTCAAGTGCGACTAGGGAATTATAGAGCAGATCATCCAATATAATTAAACATACATTAAACTGAATACCCGAAGATTTTCAACTGATCAGAGTGAGCCAGCATGAATTTGTGGAGAGAGACCATGCTTGAAGACATGATTTGATTTTTTGAAGAGGTGGTTAAAGCATGGAGACTTCTAATCAATGTTAGATTCCTAAAGGTATTTGATTTAGTCCCTCACAGTTACTGTCAGCTAAAGATGGAGCTCATGGAATTGATTAACTAAATGGCTTGAGAGTAGGAATAGTGGACTGATACTTTAATTGGAAGGCTATGACTAATGGTGTCCCACATATATTTGCATTGGAGTATCAATTAGTAATGACTTCGATGATGAGAGGGGAAGCCACATGGGTGAATTTACTGATGACACTGATAGACATCGTTCAAGGCATTGTAGCCAAAGGAGTAACATTGCCAAGAAATATTGAGAGAGTAATGGCTAAAATTGCCACAACTGGAATTCAATTAGCTCAAGGTGAGGTAATCTATTTTGAGGAAATCTAAGCGGATGGCCTCAGGGACTTTACAAATGATGAAAAATTAGAAATGTTGGAGTTGCAATGAGACTTGAGGTCACAAGTATATATATCATTAAAATATCACAAGCAAGAAAATAATCAGAAAGGCTGGTGAATGTTAGCCTTTACATCTAGAAGATTAGAAAACTACAGTAGAAGTCATAACTCAATTATATATATATCCTTGACTAGATCATAGCTGAAGTACTGAGAGCAGTTCTGACTGGCAAATGGACATGGAAGGTGTGCAGTGTAGATGTTATTGAAAGGACACCTAGGTTTCAAAATTGGAATTACAAGGAGAAATGACAAATGAAGGTTACACTGCTTTGAACTTAGAAAATTAATGCACAATTTGATTCAACTTCTCTTAGTGTTAAGGGCTACAACTGGGGCAGGTAAAAAGTAACTATTTCTATTGATTGGGAATACTGGGGTGAAGGGTCTAAATATTAAAGCTTTCAGGAGAGAAATAAGGAAACATTACTACAAACGAAAGGTGGTCAAAATTGGAACACTTCTGCAACTGGCAATCAATACAAGAGAAATGGTTGTTGTGTTATGGCGCAGATTTTAATATTGCTGAAAGGAGACATGACATTGAAACCTTTCATCTGGACTGGCGCACAAGAAAACCAATCTGTAAAAGCAAGCATGAATTTATAAAAAGAATTGTTGTCTCCTTTCCAAAGTGTGTCAGTACTGATGTGCTCAAGATGAAAGGTTGAAATTCATGCCTCCTTTTAGTAATATGTAAGAAAAACGGCTGCCTTAAAACAGAGATTGATAGACTTTTGTTAACCAAAGATATGGCGAGGCAAGGAACAAAAGGGTACACTTAAATTACATCATTGGTTGACCAGGATCTCCATGAATTGAGGTGCTGGATGGTATAAGCCTATTCATACATTCCTATAGTTGGACATGTATCCTTTCTAGTATAAGTCACTATTAGAAATTAGGACTATGCCTCACCCAGGAACACTGATGCCAATTGGAATTGCTCCATTCATTTCCTCGCTATTATTACCTCTCTGAGTAGAAGTCAGCTACCTGACCTGGCTCTTTAATTGGCCTTGATCATTCAAGCAGGGACTCCTATGAAGAAGAGCTATGTAATCCTGGGTCACCATATGAGCTCTCCTCGTCTCTATTTGATAGTATCCCAACCTCCTGCCATCCATGTGTCACCCTAATGCTGTAACACTGATTGGAAAACAGCAGACTGGATCATTCTTTCCAGTCAATCAAATAGCTTTCCCCAGCTCCCTCCCGCCAAATCCACACCTCCGATATTTGAAAAACTGACAAACGAAAGCTTCGGAAGAGTCAATGGTAGCTATTGCAGACTCTCCACTTCCTCCCTCCTTTGCCCCAGGTTTCTCACAGCAATATTCCATGTAACCCTGTTGTACTGGCAAACCATACCAAATAAATGTGGAACACTGATGACGCAGAGGGATCCCACTTAGCTCATTTCTATGCCTGCCCGAAAAGAAAGCAAGCCAACCTCTCGTAAACTTGCTTTCCAGGATTTGGTGGTACACAAGAGTTTCTGTTAGGCAAGTAAGTTCTAGACTCTGACTAATCCTCTGGGTGAAAATAACCCACAAAAAGTCAAAGAGTCACACAGCATGGAAACAGACCCTTCGGCCCAACTCATCCACGCTGACCAGATATCCTAAATTAATTTTGTTCCATTTGCCAGCACTTGGCCCACAGCCCTCTAAACCCTTCCTATTCATATACCCATCCAGATGCTTTTTAAATGTTGTAATTGTACCAGCTTCCAACACTGCCTCTGGCAGCTTGTCTGCACACGCACCACCCTCTGCGTGAAAAAGTTGCCCCTTAGGTCCCATTTAAATCTTTCCCTTGGGGGAGTCCAGAACTAGGGAGTAGTCACAGACTAAAGGAGATGGGAATGGGACTGACATGAGGAGAAATGTCTTCACCCAGACAGTGGGAAGCCTGTGGAATTCTCTGCCACAGATTTCTCATTTGATTTGTCTGGTACTGTCCAGAATTGTTTCATATCAACTCTTTGCGCAGCATGTGTCCCCGCCTTGAAGCCAAGCACATTTACATTCCAGGCAGAGTCATGTGCATCACGGAAAAAAATCCGAAATGACTTTGCACATCGTGGAATTTCTGGGCGGCGGAGTTGGGCAAAGTGTGCTGTGAGAGGCAGGGGACTGCCTATAAAACAGAGCTCTGTGCCTGCTGAAAGCTAGAGACCACACAGTCAGCACATTTGTAACCTGGAGAGCTCCGAGCAAGAATCAATCAGCACAATGAGTAAGAGGTTCCCGCTGCAGGTCCGCATTATTGGATTAATGCAACATAAGAAGCTAAAGGTGAGCCACTTTATAATCTTTTCTTATAAAAGGCAGATACCGTAATAAATGTACATTATTTTCTCTAACATTTTGAACATTCTGCTCTTCATTATTTCTATGTTTTATACTAATAACTCATTTATTTCTTTTGTTGCTGAATGGCAGACCTATCTTGCATCAGTCCTGTGGTCTGATCAGAATGATGTTATTGTGTACAGGACATTCGCAGAGTTTAAGAAACTGCATGTAAGTGGAGCTTCGAACCTGTTAAACAACATGCTTTGCATCGTGTGAAGTGGGTTTTATTTTAAATCTTCCCCTCTCTTTTGAATAACAGAAAGCCATTGTGAAGAAGTACCCTTTAGAAGCTGGCCGTATTAAAAAGTCAGACCGCATTCTCCCCAAATTCCAAGGTAAGGCGAAAGCAATTTCTTTTTCATAGAATCCCTACAGTGTGGAAACAGGCCATTTGGCCCAACAAGTCCACACCGACCCTCTGAAGAGTAATCCACCCAGACTCATTCTCCTACCGTATTAGTCTACACTTCCCCTTTCAAATGCACCGAGCCTACACATCTCTGAACAGCATGGGCAATTTAGCATGGTCAATTCACCCTAACCTGCACATCTTTGGAGTGTAGGAGGAAACCTGCGCAGGCACAGGGAGAATGTGCAAACGCCCACAGACAATTGCCCTAAGGTTGGAATTGAGCCCCTATCCCTAATGCTGTGTGGCAGCAATGCTAACCATTGAGCCCATTTTATTTGTAAAACCTAAAAAGTTAGTACGTTACACAGCAACCATCAGAGGACTCCTTCCACACAGCAAGATAAACTCAGGCACCTCTTACTCTATATAAAGTCATAGAGTTGTATGACACAGAAACAGATCCTTTATACCAACTTGTTCAAGCTGACCAAGTTCCAGCTTTTCCTCATATCCCTCTAAATCCTTCTTATACCCATCCAATTGCCTTTTAAATTGTTGCAATTGATGATGATTAGTAAAGGAATTTAAAACATTATCTTGAAACATTTCAGACTGGTCTGAAGTATCTTTTTAAAAATAGTCACTGTTTAACTATTAAGCCAAAAGCTTTAAAATTCAGAACATTTTTATGCTGATTCCCTTGCAGATATCACCAGAAGGGAGAAAAGGCAAGCTCGAGTCAGTAGATCAGTGCTCAGGATCGGAATGCTGCAGGAATATTGTGATCGTTTATTGACATGTTCCACTAAGATCACTGAGGACCGAGATATTATCCAATTCTTCCTGGCCACTAACAGTGACCTTGCACCATCCTTTCCCTCAGACAGGTGAGCACACGATGGTGCTGCAAGTGAAATGTTAACACTGTTAGACCACCCACACTCGCATCAGCTCTCAAACTTCCTACGGACGGATCGGTCTTGCCAAACTAACGCTGCAGCGGTCTCTTTTGCTCTAGTGTTATTGTCATGCCTTCGGCGGTAGAGAAGAGGAGAGAGACTTTACGGCGTTCTGCCAGAACCGGCGCCCAGTCTATCACCCAGCCCGTGGCTTCAGAGAATTACAGGTGCATCGCACCTTATGAAACCAAAGATACCAAGAACAAGCCGTTTAAGGTGCTGGAGGACGAAACCGTCGATGTTATAGCCAAGAACACATCAGGTAACATTTTGGGATGATCGTGCTTTGATAGTGAGTCTGTTTATTTCATTTTTGAATTCTGAGGTGCGGTGTTTGGGATGAGGGTGCCAGAGAGAAGGTTGAACTGAAAAATGAGGGCTTTATTTTTGTCTCTTTTTTTTGCAAACTTCATCAAAAATCTGTTGAAACGTACCGATTCCGTATGTTTTATTTACAGACAGACAGAGCTAATTAAGACAAAGCGCGTCATTTGTTTAATCAAAGATAGAGCTCCATTTGCAGCATTCACCCTAAGTTTGGGGGATGGAGGGTGGTCTTGTTGTTTCTACGTTCTGGATTAGTGGTGCTGGAAGAGCACAGCAGTTCAAGCAGTATCCTGAACTGCTGTGCTCTTCCAGCTCCACTAATCCAGAATCTGGTTTCCAGCATCTGCAATCATTGTTTTTACCTTGTTGTTTCTACGTAACAGTTCAGCTTCGTGAAGCAGTATTATTGAGATGGTTTCGTAGACCAATCATAGTTCCTGAATGTATACCAACAGGATATTGCAAAATTGAATAGCCGATAATAGGCTTACGGTGGGCAAAATTGTTTAATGTGGGGACATCCTTATCCTAATGGCTTTGCTGCCTGTCTCTTCCAGGTTGGTGGCTTGTGGAGAATGAAGGAAAGCAATTAGCCTGGTTTCCAGCTCCCTATCTCAAAAAATGCCTTTCTTCTGTCAGATGTGGGGACTCATTCATTGAAAAATCAGGCGGTAAGTTAATTATTAGACATTGGCACCACTCTTATGATTTAATGTTAAAGCTGCAGTGACCCATTAACATTGCATGTTAAATATTCTAAGAGCGAAAAAGAATTGCTCCATTGTTCTGATGCGGCACAATTAAATATCATTAGCAAAAGATTGCACAAGCTCCAATTATTTTCAATTTCTCAATCCATTGATAATTTATGCTCTGCATTCTTTTGCACTTGATGACTTCTTAAGTAGCTTCTACAAAAACAAATTTGTTGCATATAAATGTCTTTGTTGGCTTGCCATTCGACACTTTGTTAGCCCATAATATGCTCGACCTGAAACAGCTCTATGTTTTTCAAATCGTGAAATTGTCCGGGGGGCAATTAACATAAAATGCCAAAATTGGGTAACTTTTTTCCAGAAACCAATTCAGTTTCTGTTTACTTTATTAAAAAGGTTAAATCCAACCACATTCATTTTCTCAGGAAAATATGGCCACACTTATCATACTCAAATAAAAATTCCAGCGCTTTCAACCCTGCAAGATTATTTACAGTCAGAAAGAAGTCCTTCAGCCCATTATGTCCATACTGGCTGTCTGCAAATAACAGTTTTGCTAGTCATAGAGTCATAGAGATGTACAGCATGGAAACAGACCCTTCGGTCCAATCGTCCATACCAACCAAACATCCCAACCCAATCTAGTCCCACCAGCCAGCACCCGGCTCATATCCCTCCAAACCCTTCCTATTCATATACCCATCCAAATGCTTTTTAAATGTTGCAATTGTACCAGCCTCCACCACTTCCTCTGGCAGCTCAGTCTTGCAGATATTTCAAATCCAATTTCCTTTTAGAAGTTATATTTGAATAAAGCTCAATTGCATTGTTAGGGAATGCATTCCAGATCCAAGTTGCATGTGCATATAAAAAAGAAACGTTTTCTTCGTGTAGTGTTTGGTGTTTTACCATTCACTTCTTAACCTTTCAGAACAGTTATTATGTTCAGACCTCTTTAGATTTAGCATAAATCTCCCTCCAGCCTTCTCACCCCTGAGGAGGACAGCCTTCCTTACTTGCAGGGACCTTCCTTGCAGCCTTAACCAGAGTATTCCTTACTCTGCTCAATCAGCCTACAATCTTTGTATATTGTGATCTGGCTGTACTGCACGCAAAATTAAACTACTTAGGTGGGTGTGACAATAATAAGTCAAATTAAAAGGACTTGATTTACAATCTATCCCCATCCCTGGAACCGTTTTTGTACAAATTGTTTTCCATACTTACTCAACAGCCTTCAAATATTCTCTAAGGTAGGTACCCGGAACTAGACACAATACTTCAGTTGAGGTTGAACCAATGTTTTGTAAATGTATAATGTAACATATAATTTGGTAAAACAGAATAAGAAAAATTGAACCAAGCTCACCATTTTCCAGAATTAGTTGAAGTCCTTTTTTTTGTGTAGTGACATTTTAATCAATATTTAGCAATATTAGTGTGAAATATTTATTTTCGTTTTGTTTTTCCTTTCATAAATTTAGAGTGCCAATATTATGCTGTTAAAAGCTATGAAAAGAAAAACGAAGATGAACTATCCATGCACGTGGGTATTATAGTTGAAGTCTTGAAAAAGTCCAGTGATGGATGGTGGTTTATTAGGTATGTCCTTCTGTATTGTTGAACAGTTGTTCCTTAATCAGTAGATCCAAATAGCTAATGGTGTATGGCAGCTACAATTTAGGATCTTACATTGAAATCAGTCGGATTCTCCATGTCACAAAAACTCTGTCTTAAATCTGAAACATGATTTGAACATCTCAATGGTTAAGATTCGATTCCCTACAGTGTGGAAACAGGCCCTTTGGCCCAACAAGTCTACACCGACCCTCCGAAGAGTAACCCACGCAGACCCATTTCCCTCTGACTAATGCACCTAACACAATGGGCAATTTAACATAGCCAGTTCACCTAACCTGCACATCTTTGGATTGTGGGAGGAAACCGGAGCACCCGCAGGAAACCCACGCAGACACAGGGAGAATGTGTAAACTCCACACAGGCAGTTGCCCGAGGCTGGAACCAAACCTGGGACCTTAGTGCTGTGAGGCAGCAGTGCTAACCACTGAGCCACTATGCCGCCAAGTGTTAAATGCCATTTACTTTCTGTTTCAAGAGCAACTTTCTTTTATCAAAAATGAGCAAAACAAGGGATTAGAGAAAGGACTTTAAAACATTTGTTAATTACCAGAGAATTAAATCTAAATATATTGCATTCAACGTAAGTAGAATTGCAAGGAACGATATGAATTGTTGTGTGCATTCTGGAACCAGCAAAGCAATGTGGAGACTAATTTGTCATTTTGTTGTTTAATAGGTATGATGGTCAGTCTGGGTATGTCCCATCGGTGTATCTGCAGCCATACAAAAACCCTCATTCGAAATTACAGATTCTAACCAAGCCGGTCAGATGTGCTTCCACTCCAGATCTCACTATCACCGTTGACAATTCATCTGTGCTGTCAAGTGTTGAAAAGCAGAAGTTGCGGAGAAGCCAAGACAGTTCCCCCACAAAAACCACCGGTGTCACTCTTAAACTGCAAAGGCAAAAATCAAAGTCTTCCACCTACTTGCCAGATGAAAACCTATCTGAAGGTGAATTGAGCCTCCCCAACTCAGACGAGTCAGATAGCAGGTCAGAAAGCTTGTGTGATGATAGTTCAGACAAGTCGGAGTCGACTGAGGATGACAGTTTGCCAGATAGTTACCATGTCCTTAAAGGCTCCGATAATGTAGCAAGACTGTTTGAGAACCTAACTTTGTCTGCTGAGGCCATGTCCAAGAACGATTCGGGAGTGGAAAACATGGATTTGAGTGACAGCCCTGACGCTTCAGTAAGTGTGAAAGTCCCTGCTACAGACATGACTCCCAGAATACCTCCAAGGCCGCATCGCCAAGAAATACTGTCAAGGTGCACCACCTTCACCAAGAACATGGTTCTCCAGTCTCAACATCTTCCCACTTTCCAAAGTTACATAACGGAACATTAGGTTGCTCAACCAAAATATTGCTGAGGAAGAAACGTTTTGTTTCGTTTTTACTTAAACAATATTTGAAATAGTATGCAGAAGCTGCAAATTTTGTACAATTTATTTGAGGGAAATATAGGTAGTGAGTGTTAGTTTTTCGGTTCATGTTGCTGAATGTATTCAACTGCCACTCAGCAGAATAGATATGTTAATCCATAATAAGGGTCACAATGAAGGAAACATACTAATTACTCTTTGACTTTGTGGAAAATTCCTTCAATTGGACTCTATTGAACTAGCCTATCTTTTCATAATGAGAGAGACACCAGGATTGACTAGGGGAATGCTAATTTTCAGCACATCATAAATGACAATCATGTAAGTAACAATTAATTATGTTTCATTAATAAATCAATATTTAATAATTTTAAAATATATTAAAATACTAATTTTGGGACATACTGAAGTAAAACTTGTTCGGCTTGACACATATTGAAATGTTTTTAACGCGATGCTATAATGAAGATAGTCATTGGTTTAA